>NC_080545.1:73934650-74534650 GCF_028640845.1 Ahaetulla prasina | reverse complement strand
AAATCATCCAGGTCATGGTTGTCCCAAAGGTGCTTTTTCAAAAGGCAACTGGACTTTTTTGGTTTTTTCCTTGAAAATGTTTCACTTCTTATCCACGAATCTTCTTCGGTTTTGGGAAATGAAATGTTTTCAAGGAAAAAAAATCAAGAAAGTTCTGTTGCTTTTTGAAAAGCACCTTTGGAAGAACGATCTTTTTCTGAAATTTTTTAGATTATGGAACTAAGCTCACTTTCTAACTAATGCTAGTAATTACATTTACTACTTTAAAAAAAATAGCAGTCCTACAACCCTTGAGAAACAATGCTGCATATAGGAAAAATAAAATAGAGACATTTATTCAATGCTTTGTTTGAATGCTGTACTTGATTCTAATAAAGGACTGCGCTATGTACGATGTAATCTGTAAACCTCCAAAAATGAAATACAGCTGCCTACCAATATCTTTAATCATCATATTTTCTTAAAGTACCATAAATAATATCTGGGAAAGAAAAATCAGAATATAAAGAAAAGGTAACACAGCTTGTACCTGTGCCACAAAATGTTCTGCATGGATAACAGCAGCCTTTGGCTTCTTCTGGTAATTCTCCAGGAACACTATGTAAATGTAAGTAAGTTGAAATTCTGCTGGCTTGAATTGCAACTAGATTACCACCAATCCCTATAGAGAACAAGCAGGAAAAATACCATTGTTTATTCGTGATTACACAATAAGGCTAAGAAATTGGTCTAGCACTTTTTGTGTGTGCTAATACTTTATTGCTGCCATACTCAATACATAACTGTGTCTTATTGCTTCGTGATTACAAATAGTCCTTGACTTAAAATCATTTGTTTAGCGACCATTTGAAGTTACAATGGCACTGAAAAAAAAAAAAGACTTCTGACCAATCCTCAGCTTTCTGACTGTTGCAGCATGCTCATGGTCATATAATCAAAATTTGGACCCTTGGCAGCTGGCATGTATTTATGACAATGGCAATGTCCCAGAATCACCTATTTACTATTTCTGACTTTCCCAGCCAGATCCTACAAGCAAAATTAATGGGGGAAGCTGAATTTGCTTAACGGCCATGTGATTCACTTAACAACTGCCGTGATTCGCTTAACAACTATTGCAAAATAGATCATAAAATTGAGCAAAACTCACTTCAACACCACCTTTGCTTAATTATGGAAATTCTGGCCGTAATTGCAGTCGTAAGTCAAGGATTACCTGTATTAGCCAACAGCTTATTATGTTGCCAGCATATTTATGTAATGGTAAAAGTATAATGGAAGCTACATTGATGAGGGAAACTAAACCAAGGCAATCAGCTTAAAAATGTGTTGTATTTATGAAACAGATCTTTGCCTAATTGGCTAAAAGTAGGGAACTAATGCTGATGTTATGTAGGGAATATGATTGCTGGTCCTGGCTATGAAAATTGTAATTTCTTATGATTTAAAACACAGGTGTCAAACTCGCAGTATCACGTTGTCGTCACATGATGTTTTTCCCCTTCACAGAGTTGGGATGGGCATGGCCTGCACGTGAGTTATCCGGCCCATAGGCCACCAGTTTGACACCCCTGATATGAAACATTTTTGGCTATTGTTGTATGTAGTATTCCATACACATTTATGATTGTGTGGGCATGCATGTGCATACCCACCAACCCCCAGCCCCCCCCCCCCCCAATTTGGCCTGTTAGAAGCTCTTAAAACCGTGGCTCTTCCCTCAGGCTTTGGGACCAGAGTGTTAATGGAATCCAACTTGGATGTTTTGCTCCGCTGGTTGACAGCATGATTATTTTTATCTAGTATCTTTTATTGTTACGTTTACTATGTTCATATGTATATTTTGTTTGTAAGACATGTTAGCCACCCACAGTTATTTGATTAACATGGGAGGCCAGATAAATTTTGCTAATTCTAAAACAGTTTTCTCATTCTAACAATTTTACATTAAATTATATAGAAAGAAATCTGTGCACTAAAATATAACTTCTTAGGCACCCATATTGATTAGTACAATGTTACAAACAGAGTTATTACTACCAGTATGTGTGTATTTGTGTTTGTATGTATCTGTATAATGTTCACAGAAATATTTATATAGAAGTGCATAGAAATGTCTAAGACAATGTTTTAAAATATGTATCTGGGATCTAAATATATAAACTATGTGAGGTTTAAAAGTATATTTTTTTATCCCCAGATGATCTTTGAATGTATATTTATCTTTTTACAACAGAAAACCAGGAACTGTTTTTACTCTAAAATTACAGTGTGACTTTACAGTAGTACATACCCACCCACTTATGTCTTGATTTGGTCTGGAATATTTTTTTACCTAACTAGCATGCAGTGAACCACAGCAATTTTAAGAAATTCCATGTCTCCCTTACCATTGATTACTGGAGTATAAACAACAATCCCAACCAAATTAGGATCAGATACAGTTGTATCCAGAATAAGACCACCAATACTGGAAAAGAAAATTGAAATTTCAGACAGGGCTAGTCAGACGGCATAAACTATTTAAATGTCTTGAACAATATTGTGGCTTCATAAAGAAAATAGAAATAATTTGGAAGCTATGTATGTCTGTTACACATTTTGCTATATTGTTTCTAAGAATCAATCGAACACAATCAGCAAATATTTTTAACATACCTATAAAACATTGAACTGTGCTAGAAAAGTTGAGTTTGAACATACTGTAGATATTTGTGAAGAGATGGATGGCAAGCAAATTTAATAAATAAATAAAACATTTACATATGTTTTATTGTAAAATCTACTTCTGCCAACAGAAAACAGAAAACACAATCTAGTACTTATTTTTATCTTTCAGATCAGTGCAATAAATAAAATATACAATAAAATTAAAAATTAACCACACTGAAGTCTATTGAATCTAAATGGATAAAATATAAGTTTGTGCCTGCAGAAGTCCACTCAAGATCATATTCACTTTTAAAGCCTTATACATCTTAAATCCAAAAAGAATCATCTCCTCTCACTGCAGTTTAACTGCACCTTAAAATTGTACAGGGTGCCTTCATTTTGGAAAGCTTGTTATTTATAAAGGGTATGCAAAACATTTTGACGTTGAAACATTCCAATGATGTTTGAGGGAACAGGGAATGGCTAATCTAATGAAGAGAAGGATTAGTGGTGACACGATAGCAATTTTCCTGTACGTGAGATACTGTCCCAAAGGTGTTGACCTATTATCCAAAGCACTTAAGAGCAGAACAAGGATTAATCTTTAAACAGAGATTCAGCCTAGAACTGAGAAGAAATTTTCTGACAGTGAGAACAATTAACCAACTTGCCTTCAGAACTTGTGAGTTCACTGGAGGGTTTTAAGAAGAGATTGGATAGCCATTCGTACGGAATTGTATAGGGTGTTTAAATAAATGCCATAAATCAACTTCGAGCCATGGTGGCACTGTAGTTAGAATACAGTGTTGTAGGCTAATTCTGCAGACTGCCAGCAGTTTGATTTTCACCTGCTCAAGGCTGACTCAGCCTTCCATCCTTCCGAGGGTGGTAAAATGAGGACCCAGATTGTTGGGGGCAATATGCTGATTCTGTAACCATCTTAGAGAGGGCTGTAAAGCACTATGAAGCAGTATATAAGTCTAAGTGCTATTACTATTTGGGGGCAACTAAGGGACACCACTGTTTTTCAAGAGGCAGGCTAGGAATTGTACTCCAAGACATAGTTGGTTACCAAAGACATGATTGGAGACAGGATAATCCCCATGGTTTAACATACATTTATTTAACATTATTTTCCTGCAATTAATAATTTTCCTCTCTATTGAATTAGAAATTGCAATTTCATGGCAACATTCCTAGAGCTTTGGTGGCGCATTGGTTAGAATGAAGTATTGCAGACTAACTCTACCCATAGCCAGCAGTTTGATCATGACTGGCTCAGGTTGACTTAGCCTTCCATCCTTCCAAAGTCAGTAAAATGAGGACCCACATTGTTGGGGGAAATATGCTGACTCAGTAAACTGCTTAGAGAGGGCTGTAAAGTCCTACAGAATGGAATATAAGTCTAAGTGTTATTGCTTTTGCTATTGCCTTGGTGACTACACTGAACACATTTATATATATGTGTGTACGCCTTCCCGGCATCTTACTTTATTTGGTTTGAATCCCTTTCAAAAATTTTCTAAATGTCATTAAAGCTCCTTACCTGCTAATGACCATTGCAGTTATAACAGGTTCCCACCCGGAATGGAGGACTGTTCTTGTAGCTGGATGTTTAGCAGCAATTATAATCCACATAGGAGTCAGAGCCAAGAAAAAGGCACCAACTAAAGGAGATATATAATAATAGTTCTCTAGAATTAAAAGAAAATGTTAGGAGTTATCATAAAATTCTGAGGAAATTAGTTACTAGTTTTTATGAATCTCTTCTCTCAGACCAACACTTTTCTTGCAATTCTCCCCCATTATAAATAAAATTATTAAAACATCCTTTGTTATTAATAAGGCTTAATTGCGAACATATATCTCATGATTAGAAACATCATTTTATTCCTGAATAACTATAGATACAATTTGGTACATCTATGACAAACCATTCTAATCATTTTTTGTCCTTTTTTATTACTTTCTCTATCTAAAGTTAATGATGTTTAAACTTTTATATTGCTTTTACTCTGTAATGTTGCTTACTTTATGGCTTACTTGTATTGCATGTTTTAATGCTGTTTAAAGTATCTTATTATTTGGATCTACCTACTGTTCTAAGTTTGATAATAGATTTTGCATAATTCCTAGTCTCTCAGAAGAAAATACAGTATAGCCCAAGTATGGCTATATCAAAGTAACCATTAAAAAACCCAGATTGCTAAAGGAACAATGAAAGGTTATTGAGAACACCAGTTTGATCTTATCATCAAGTTTTTAGAGTGTACTTTTATTGAAAATTCACAATGCTTATGGGTTCTAGAGTTCTTTTGCTAGCAACATTTTCTACTATTTCCGAAATAATATTCGCCATAGGATTATTTCAGAAGATGATAGTATCCAGCTAACTTTATTTAGAGCTGAAAGGGCTGGGTCTAATAAGTACCTAGACAGGACGCTTAAAGGGTTGTAATCTAGACTAGAAAGTAGAAAACTCAAGGAAGGTTATACCAAAAGTTTGTATCAGTAATTATAACTGACAGTGAAAATAGTTACTATTGTTTATTTATTTATTTTAAAACACTTACATAATTTGCCTATATTATAACAATCCTAGGAGGTGCACAAAGCAATAAATTCCCAAATTATCAGAATGCAACTAAATAAAAACAACAATGCCAAGGCATGTATGAAAACTAATATTTAGAACACTTTTTTCTAGAAGTACTTACACTAAAACAATTACAAATAAAAATATTAAATGTATCCTATGTTTATATTTTAATCTTAGGGGCATTTAATATGAATTACTATCTACAAAAACTTTCTCGAACTATTCAAACTGCAATCCAACAGCACCCTCTAGTGCTTTAAAGGGATATTAAAAGAGAACGCAGGTAGTCCTCAACTTATGACCACAATTGAGCCTAAAATTTCCGATGCTAAAGCAAGTTAAGTGAGTTTTGCCCCATTTTATGACCTTTCTTGCCACAGTTGTCATATGAATCACTGCAGTTATTAAGTCAGTAACATGATTGTTAAGTACATCTGGCTTCCCATTGATTTTGTTGTCAGAAGGTCACAAAAGGGGATCGCATAAATTCAGGATGCTCCAACTGTGATAAATACGTGCCAATTGCCAAGTGTCCAAATTTTGATCACGTGACTATGGGAGATGCTGCAAAGGTCGCAATAGCACTTTTTTCAATGCTGTTGTAACTTCAACCAGTCACTAAACAAATGGTTTTGTAGTATAGAAAACAATTGAACTGAATACAGGTAGTCCCCAACTTAGGAAAACAACTGAGCCCCAAATTTATGTTGCTAAGTGAGAAATTTGTTAAGTGAGCTTTGCCCCCATTTTACGACTTTTCTTGCCACATTTGTTAAGTGAATCACTGCAGTTGTTCCACTAGTAACACAAGTGTTAAGTGAATCTGGATTCCCCATTGACTTTGCTTGTCAAAAGGTGATCACATGACTCCGGGACACTGCAACTCTCATAAATGTGAGTCAGTTGTCAAGCATCTGAATATAAATCACATGACCACGGGGATGCCCCAATGGTCATAAGTGTGAAAAATGGCCATAAGTCACTTTTTTTAGCACTGTTGTAACTTCAAATGATCAGTAAGTGAACGGTTTGTAAGTCAAGGACTACCTGTACTGTCAACACTGTTCAATCACCCTGTCTTGTTCTTTCATATGTCTTTCATTTATAATCCCTGTGATATCCAGATATTTCTTCATTTTTCTTTTTATTTTCTTATTTAACCGTATAAAAATTGATTCAGTTTAATGCCATTTAATCCCATGCTGATGTATCTGAGATAGCCTGAAACACATTTCGTTTCAAGTAGACGAACTCTTCTTAAAAGTTCTCCTGTCAAAATATTACTCAAAGGAAATATATTCAAGGGGATGGCTGGGAGTTAAGATACTTGGAACTGGCGAATTAATTCTTACAAGGGGTGTGAAAGAAAGAATACTTACCAAGGCAATCATATAAACCCTGACTTATCCATGCCAAAATGGCAAGCGTGATTAGATCTCCAAAGCTGGCTGCAATAGGTGTGGCGACATTGTCAGGATTTATGCCAGTCTTCTTAGAGCCAACAATAACACCAACCATTATTATGCCTAGAACCATTGTAATAGAAAGTGGGTCAATCTTATGCTGTAACTCTATATTCAAAAACAGAAGAGCAGAGGAGTTCAAATAAAAATATTCCTTATTTCTCAATTCAATTATAGACTATTTTATTACCATCTTTGTCATTGCTTTGTTTAAAAATTACGTGTTATGAAAAATTGCTTTATGCCAAGTGCTCTAAGAATCATTTTTAGAGGTAGTACAGATGAAACCCACAATTGATAAAGTTGTCAAACAAAGATTCCGCTGACACTCACCGCTGCTTTGGATGCATTTGCACAGATGAACTATATTTAATGTACTGTTCATTCATGTGTCAAGATATTTGTATTTCTAACTAACAACCCACAAATTTATAGTGTTACTTCTTAATCAAAGTAACATATAATGTTAATGCCATTAAATATGTTTATAGCAAAACCATTAAAAAGATAATTTAGACTAGTTGTGAAAGTACCTCAGAAGAGAATGACTAAGACTATAGTACTCCATTTACCACTAATGTGCTGAGAAACTATTAATTCTCAGTTGTTTTAAATAAGCTCTAAATTTCTATAAAAGAAATACATTTATATTCTTCAACCAGATTTTCCGTTCTTTCTCTGCTGTTTTTTTTTTCTTTTTCTTTTTTTGCTGATATTCTTATGTTGACCTTTAGATTGTACATTCACTCAAGTGCGGACCTATCATCCATGTAACAATGATACTTATTATAGGTATTAATTTATGACAGTTGCTCACTGCAATGGATTCTGATGATAATGATAATATATCAATAAAACAATACAGTCCAATGATAATAATACATAATTTACTAGCCAAAGAGGAAAATAATTTGAAAGTTCTGGTAGGTCCAGATTAAATTCAGATGTTTCTGTTAATAAAAAAAGATTTATGTTTGGTAGTTGGCAAGAGTTATGCTTTCTGGGTTCAATGACAAATATGGGCAAATAAAAACCAATGACTATGAATGAAAGTGATAAATAAATAAATATTATAAACTCAAAATACAATTGTAATTTGTTTATTTGTACTTATGGAAAGAACCATTTACCATATGCTATCTAGCATAGCATAGCATAGCACAGAATAGAATAGAATAGAATAGAATTTTTTATTGGCCAAGTGTGATTGGACACACAAGAGTCTAGTGAACTTAACCTTACTCTTTAATAATAACATTAATAATGTTAAAATTTACATTTAAAATATTACATTTTTTTTTACCCTGTAAAAGTGATGCTATGAAGGCTGTTGCTACACTGCTAGAACATAAAAGAATCGAGTGATCAAGATGGTATTTCCCTTCAGGAATCCAACCCAATATGACTGCTGCCACAGCTGCCAAAAAACCAACTACTGTTGCTTGTACCTACAAAATAACAATAAATATTTAACATGAGAAAAGGTATGCTTCCCTATAAACGCAATGGAGATTATACACAGTTCTCTATAAAATTGAGGGTAATATTCAGAAAATTAAGCAACTATCAATGCAATGAATTCTTGGTGTACTAAATGGAGATTTAATGGACTTCAGATACGATGGACAAATTGGACAGCATGTGCATTTGATAGACCCAATTCACTGTATCCAAATACTCAGGATGATTTACCATTTCTGCCAACTGAGTTACCACATCTTGATGCAACGGTTGAAATATATGTTGTGAGGTAATTGTTGAAAATGGTGTACTCTCAGTTTTAACAGACAATCAGGAATATTGGCCTCGCCTTTCCCTTGTTACATTTAGCATTTACAGCACTGTCATTGAATGTCAGCATTTTTTGTACATCTACCATCATCGTCTCCACACCCTTATTATGGTCACACAATAAAATCCATAAATCTGTAATGGTTATTAATAAAACTTTTTTTTTAAATGCAATAAAAATATTAAATAACTGCAATACAGATAGCAGGGGGAATCATGAACATTTGTGCCAAACCACAACTGCAGCAAAGACACAAATAACAAATGTTAGCACAAAATAAGGCAACCTGGAAAGAGATACCAGGATCCTGCTAAGATAAAAGCACTTGACAGATATTGTGCTCTCTACCAGAATAATTCTTTAAAATGGGATAAAAATATGTCTCCCAAGAATCCCTTTAGAGAGCATAACAAAGGATGATACAGTTTACGGATTGCATAGAAACATCTCCACATGGGCATAAGCACAGCTGAAAAGGAATGTTTTTATACACGTTTTATACATGTTTTATAGAATGTTTTCACAAAATTGAAGACAGTAGAATACATCCTGCCTGGTCAAAGAAAAAACCCCATGAAATTTCAGAATTAGAAATGAAGAGAAGACAAAATGATGAGTCATGCCCCTATAAGAAGAATTCATAATCTGTGCGGTTGGATACTAGGCTTAAACTAGAATTAACATTTCAGATGCAAACCTTAAGGAACAGTTTCCAAAGAGGAATCTAGGGTCTGCAGTTTACTATTAGTTTTTGTTAGCCAGATTGATGTAAAACGGTCCCTGAGAACCAGTGGACCCAGACCCAAAAGAGAAAACATCAATTGCATCCCAAAATTCAAGTGATAGAACCAGGTTCTGGCAGCCATAGAAACCATACTAATATTCAAGATGCATTTGGAACTGCAAGTGCGGCTTTTATAAATTTGGACTGGACTGCTTCCAAGCTATTAAACTTTGTAAAAAATGCAAATCGGTACACCATGAAGAAGCTGAGAGATGACCTTAGCAAGAAAAACTTTGCTAGCTGCAGGAATAAAATGTGCCTGGTTTGACTAGAAGACACTTAAGACAGCTGTGAAGCTATACTGGGCTAACTTGCTTGATAAGAGAAATGCGTGCCCAAAATAAGCATAGAATTGCATGCCAAGATATTTGCAAATACATACCTGATCTCCATTCCTTTGCCATTTATCTAACCTACTGTTGTGTCATGCAAACACTAGCAGTAAAGTGTTGTTGTTGTTTTTGGTAATTTGGTAAATTGTTCTTTAAGGCAAAAAGAAGCCAGTGCCATCAATGGTCCCCTCACTGCCACCTGGAAAACTGATAAAATGTTCTCTGAATGTGGCAAGCTGGGAATTGCACAATCTGCTAACATTGGGGAATGATGATTAGATGATAGAGAGCTTTAATCATTCAACTGGTGTACATATTAAAGGGGGGAGGGGGCTAGAATGCCTTATTATTATTTTAATAGAAATAGCATCAGATAGGTGCCCTCAATGGGAACATCTGACTCTCAATGATAAGGTTTAGAATAAAGAGTTTGAATAAGAAGCAGCAGATTTTTTAACCATTGAAGATTCCTGAAGTTTTGGCCATGGCCTCTTCCTTGGAATCAGATCAAAAGCAGTTTTGAAACCCACAAAGGCTGCAAAAAGAGTGCCTTTGAGCTAAATGGTGCAAGACCAGCTGTCTAAGGTTGAACCGTCTCCTCTAAATCCTGTTTATTGAATATCAACATGAATATTTTTACTTTGGATCCAATCCGACAGTTTTAAATGAAGATACTTCCCATATGCTTACTGTATTAAGCGAGCTCTTTGGTCTATAGTTGGCAGGGTTAAATCTATTTCCTGTATTCTTATAGAGAGGGATAGCTATGACCTCATTCCACTCAGATGGAAAAGGTGCTTATATTATTTACTTAAAATAAGTTTTTTTAAAAAAGTCAACATTGGGTCTCCACCAATCTTTATTTTCTTTTAGCAACTCTGGAGGAATGAAATTATCTCCAGGAACTTTCCCAGATTTCAACTGTACAGTGAGATTACCCAGCCTCAGCTATAGATACAGAATCAAATAGGAGTCCCTGCTGTGGTGGGAACTACCATTGGATTAATTAGAGAGAGATTTTTCTTATACTTCTTCTTCTTGCTTCCAAAATGAATAGAAACAGAGTTGTAATGACTTCTTTTAATGACCTTACCTGTTTTAAAGCCAAATTTCCAATTATTAGATTCCACTTCTCAATGGGTGAATCCATTTTCCCGACATTCACCTATGAAAAGCAATAAAGTGTTTTAACAATGGAAAAACCTTAATGCATTTCTTTATCATTGCTTTAAAGAACTGAATTTTGGTAATAGCCCCTTTCCTAATGTCATCATTAGGTTTTTCAACAGGGTGCTAGCTGAGTGCTTCTATGCTTATGCAAGGCAAAAATGGCAAGGATGAGCACATCTTGGGCTGGATACTTATGTGTAAGAAAATGCCATAAGACTAACTGAAGATCATGAGGATGCATATTTTATGGAGGAACGGGCAAATAAACATTGTTGGCAAATGTACAGTGGTGCAGTGGTGTAGTACAGTGTACAATGTACAGTGGTGCAGTGGTGCATTGTACTCAGTGATACGAGTGGCTGATGAAAATGAAACCTGGTTACTTCAGTACAAATGTTAGCTCAGAATGTGGAGGCATGAAAAAAAATGACAAAATATCATATATTATCATATATAAATCCTGTAAAACTAAAGTGTAAAGCTGCAAAAATCAGCTTATTAATATAGTTCTGCTTATTGCATCTTAGAAAGTGTATTATAGATTTGGATTAATAAATTGTTGAGTTCTTGGCACTTTCTGAGTTGAGTTGTTTGCTTGCAGGCATTTCATTTTCTAACTAGGTAGCATCAATAGTGTGAGTGAGTTTGGCATTTAGCTTGTTCTGCCAGCTTTCGTGGGAATGTAGTTTCCTCCTTGGTAGTAGCTTGATTAAATGATAAATCACTAAAAGGACAAACATGCTAGAGCAATATCCCCCAGAGAGGTAGTTAGCTTAGCTAAAAAGCAAATAAAGGGGAATACTATAAAACAATCAGATTCAAACAAACCATGCATTGTATTGTGGAGAAAGGCCAGAAGCAGGTGAAACTAAATGGTGGGAAATATATATAAAAAAGGAACATCCAGTATATAATTACCTGGGAAAAGAGCTACAGATATTTATTTATTTATTTATTTATTTATTTGATTTCTATACCGCCCTTCTCCCAAAGGACTCAGGGCGGTGTACAGGCAAAAATAAAACAAACAGTGCAATATATAATTTAAAATGCAATTTAAAAACTTATTTTAAAATTGGCCTGAAAATTAAAATATACAGTAAGCTAAAAACCCCATTTAAAATTAGTTAATAAGAATTTTAAAAATTTGATAAAATTCAATTTAAGCCAACCCCGCGCGAATAAAAAGATGTGTCTTCAGTTCGCGACGGAATGTCCGAAGGTCAGGTATTTGGCGTAAACCCGGGGGAAGTTCATTCCAGAGTGTGGGAGCCCCCACAGAGAAGGACCTTCCCCTGGGGGCCGCCAGCCGACATTGCTTGGCGGACGGCACCCTGAGAAGTCCCTCTCTGTGAGAGCGTACGGGTCGGTGGGAGGCATGTGGTAACAGCAGGCGGTCCCGTAAGTACCCAGACCCTAAGCCATGGAGCGCTTTAAAGGTAGTAACCAGCACCTTAAAGTGCACTCGAAAGGCCACAGGCAGCCAGTGCAGTCTGCGCAGGAGCGGTGTTATATGGGAGCTACGCGGAGCTCCCTCTATCACCCGCACAGCTGCATTCTGGACTAATTGAAGCCTCCGAGTGCACTTCAAGGGGAGCCCCATGTAGAGAGCATTACAATAATCCAAGCGAGAGGTAACGAGCGCATGAGTGACCGTGCACAAGGCATCCCGATCAAGGAAGGGGTGCAACTGCCGAACCAGGCGAACCTGGTGGAAGGTCCCCCTGGAGACGGCCGTCAAATGATCTTCAAACAACAGCCGTTCATCCAGGAGGACACCTAAGTTGCGCACCCTATCCTTTGGGGCCAATAACTCGCCTCCAACAGTCAGCCGCGGCTGCAGCTGACTGAATCGGGGTGCCGGCATCCACAGCCACTCCGTCTTGGAGGGATTAAGCTTGAGCCTGTTTCTCCCCATCCAGACCCGTACGGCTTCCACGCACCGGGACAGCACTTCAACAGCTTCATTGGGGTGGCCTGGGGTGGAGAAGTACAGCTGGGTGTCATCAGCGTACAGCTGGTATCTCACCCCAAAGCCACTGATGATCTCACCCAACGGCTTCATATAGATGTTGAACAGAAGGGGCGAGAGAATCGACCCTGCAGCACCCCACAAGTGAGGTCCCTCGCGGTCGACCTCTGCCCCCCTGTCAACACCGTCTGCGACCGGTCAGAGAGATAGGAGGAGAACCACCGATACACGGTGCCTCCCACTCCCAATCCCCCCAACCGGCGCAGCAGGATACCATGGTCGATGGTATCAAAAGCCGCTGAGAGGTCTAATAGGACCAGGGCAGAAGAATAACCCCTGTCCCTCCAGAGATCATCCACTAATGCGACCAAAGCTGTCTCCATGCTGTACCCGGGTCGGAAGCCGGACTGGAACGGGTCTAGATAGACGGCTTCATCCAGGTATTGGGGTAGCTGTCGCGCCACAGCACTCTCTACAACCTTCGCAACAAAGCGAAGGTTGGAGACTAGACGATAATTACCCAAAATAGCTGGGTCCAGGGAGGGCTTCTTGAGGAGGGGTCTCACCACCGCCTCTTTCAAGGCGGCAGGGAAAACCCCTTCCAACAAAGAAGCGTTGATAATCTCCTGGAGCCAGCCTCGTGTCACCTCCTGAGTGGCCAGTACCAACCAGGAAGGACACGGGTCCAGTAAACATGTAGTGGCGTGAAGCCTCCCCAACAACCTGTCCACGTCCTCGGGAGCCACAGGGTCAAACTCATCCCAAATGGACTCAACAAGACGTGTCTCCTCTCCCTCGCTTGGATCATCCCAATTTTGGTCCAGACCATCCCGGAGCTGAGCGATTTTATCGTATAGATAACCACTAAACTCCTCAGCACGTCCCTGCAACGGGTCATCCCGCACCTCCTGATGAAGGAGGGAGCGGGTCACCCGAAACAGGGCGGCCGGGCGGTTATCTGCCGACGCAATGAGGGTGGAGGCATATGAACGCCTCGCCTCCCTCATTGCCACTAGGTAGGTCCTAGAATAGGACCTAACTAGTGTCCGATCAGCTTCGGAACGGCTGGACCTCCAGGTGCTCTCTAGACGTCTTCTCCGGCGTTTCATCTCCCTCAGCCCCTCAGAGAACCAAGGGGCCAAACGAGATCTGCGCCGGGTCAGAGGTCGCAAAGGCACGACACGGTCCAAGGCCCCAGCCGCGGCCCGCTCCCAGGCCGCAACTAGTTCCTCAGTCGTGCCGTGGGCCAGATCCTCAGGGAATGGCCCAAGCTCCGTCAGGAACCTCTCAGGGTCCATCAGGCGCCTGGGATGGAACCACCGTATAGGTTCCGTCTCCCTGCGATGGTGGATGGCGGTTCGGAAGTCTAGTCGAAGGAGGAAATGATCGGACCATGACATCGGTTCTGTTACTAAATCATCTAATTCCAGATCATTTAACCACTGTCCAGAGATATAAATCAGGTCCAGTGTGCCTCCCCCCATGTGCGTGGGGCCATCATTTACCCGAATCAGGTCCAAGGCTGTCATGGAAGCCTGGAACTCCCGAGCTGCAGTCGATAGCAAGCCAACCGATGGCAAGTTGAAATCCCCCATGACTATAAGTCTGGGGGTCTCAACCGCCACAGAGGCAAGTACCTCCAACAGCTCGGGCAGGGCTGTGGTCACGCAGCAAGGAGCCAGGTACGCGATCAACAAGCCCAACTGATTCCTATGGCCCCACCTCACATAGAGGGATTCACAACCGGCAATCTGAGGAACAGTGGCCTCCCTCGGCTCTAGATCTTCCTTAATGACAACCGCCACCCCCCCACCCCTACCTTGGGCCCTCGGCTGATGAAATGCTCGGAAACCTGGAGGGCAGCTCAACGAGGGGAACCCCCCCTCCGGACCCAACCAGGTCTCCGTAATGCCCATAAGGTCCGCGGACTTCCCCTGAATAAGATCACAAATCAGGGGGGCTTTGTTAGCCACGGACCGGGCATTACATAACATCAACCGAAGATCCAGGCTCTGAGGATCATGGCCGCCTGAGGAACGGGTAGGGACTGAGGGGCCGGAGCACGTGATCGCCGTCAAACATCGAGCACGTGCTCCCAACACTCAATAAGCCCCCCCCCTCCGCCATATCTGCCTCTCCCACTTACCGTACAGATTGAACAACCCTCTAGTCCTGGAACAGAACCCTCCCCCCTCTGCCTTCAGACCAGATGTAATAATGTCGCGAACAAGCACAGGGGCTGGATCCCTCCCCGATGGGTTCTCTCCCCTACCACAAATCCTCCCCTCCCAACCCTTAAAATCCCCTTTAAAACTCCCCTTAAAAAATCTATTAAAACTACTAATTAAAAAACCCCTAAGCCTCCTATTTTTCGCATGCCACCTCTCGGGACTCCAAAGCCCGTCCTCAAGGTGGGCCCTCGATAATCTGGAGGGCCAAACCCGCGAGAGAGGGGCATCTCGCAGGGCAAGTAGGTCAGCCGCAGTAAATGTTCGCATCACAGAGAAGGTCCGGCAAAAGGCCCATCCTGGGCTGGTCAAGATGATAGCAGATGACAAAGCAGATGGTAAAATGACCATGACCAGTCTATCCTGATGGGAAACAGTTAGTGGTAATCCTTGTGCGGTAGATGACCAAACCACTAACTCAGTCAATTCACCACCCCATACAAACAACCGGGGGTGGACTATGGAAGAAGGGGGGAGGAACGATGATAAAGATGTTATTTAAAGATGTTAAATAATGGAGGGGTATCCGCTGGGCCCGTGGGCCTTCCTCAAGGCACCACCAGATATCCACGCCACTAGGGCAAGGCCACAACCACATTGGGCCTACCGGGCCATCCGCCGCCTCAAAGCACCGGGACAGGCCGCCGCCGCCTACCGCCTCCGCCCGGCCATTGCCGCCGGGAAAGCCCCATCGCCACCGCAAGCAGGCCACCGAAATCCCCACCATCCGGGAGGGGACACCAGTCGCCAAGTCCCGCCAGCAGTCCCGGGGTTCCACCGGCGCCAACGCCCGACGAAGAAAACCAGGCCGCCGCCGCCGCCACCGAGAATTCAAAGAGGCCGACGGAGCCCGGGCGGCCCTCCAGATCTTCATTGGGGCGCAGCCCCTCCGGGGCTCCTCCCATCGCCCCCGGAGACTCCCGGTTCCAAATCGCCCATCTTCGAAATGCCTGAGTCCTCAAGGCAGGAGTCCAGGGGGTCCGCGATGTCAACACCCCCCCCACCGCCGCCACCGCCAAAATGGCAATAAGGCTGGCGGCGGCTCGGCGGGCCGCCAGGATTACCATCAAAGCGCCGCAACTCCGGGGCTCCTCCCAACGCCCCTCGGAGTCGCACAGCGCCAAGTCACCCTTTTTTCGGGTGACTAGATCTTCATCCATCAGGGCGGGGGCCTAAGCTGTTATTAATATACGGATAGTCACCTCTTAGTTGCCTTCAGAGGTGATTAAGCAAATTCATGAATAGCCATGTTATTAACAGCAACTAATAACGATGGATATATATTACATCCATCAATGGAGATGGTAAGCCTCCCAGTTCTTATTAGAAAACCTAAACAGGAAGATGCTATTCTTTTATATACCTATGACCTTCTGACTGATCATTGGATATAGGCTGATTGGAAACACTGATAGCCTAAACTCATTCTTATGTTTTTGTATATGAGATATTGGTCAAGGTAACATGTAAACATTATTAAAATACATATTTTGCAAACAGTTATAAAACTCTTTTAAAGCCCAGAAATATTTAACTGCTTAATTGTCACAAAGTAAGGCTGCTACTCAAATAGTGACAGAGAAGTTAAGGCACACTAAAATAGAATCTTAATTGTTAGTATGCATTTTAGAATATGAACATAATGAAACAGTCAAACCTATATATCTAGTCTCGAAGAATTTCTGCTGACAATCTAGTATTGTCTATGCTCAGGAATAGTACAGTTCAGTGATCTCTGAACGAGACAGGTGGTCCTTGATTTATTATTGCAATTGAACCCGGAATTAGGGTCATAAGTCATTGCAGTCATAAATCAAGACACCCATGTGACCGGAAGCAATTGCTTGGCCTGTTTCCTAGCAGTCATCAAGTAAACACTGCAGCTATTAACCAAATGCAGCAGTCATTAAGCAAACTAATTCATTTTAAAGGCCTTTTTTTTTTTGCCAGAAACTTGATTGCAGTCACGCAGATTGCAGTCACTGTAGAATGCCATGATCAGTCATAAAGCTGACCTGTCTGACATGCAATCACATAACTGGGGTGTAGGATACGACCATTTACAACAGGACATAAAGCACCCATTTCATGGCTATCATAACTTTGAATGGTTATACAACATTACCTGCCCTTAGACAAGAATTTACTAAAAAGATCTACTATATGAGATAGAAATCAGAAGGACAAAGTTTTACAAATGGGGCTACTCCAGAAGAAATAGTTGATTATCAACCCCGAAATGTTACCCGAACTTACTGCTGTGGATAGTCGAGATGCCAAAGTCATTTCCAGATTACCCTTCAAGCCAAGTAATGCAGGAACCAAGATGAAAACTTCAGTAATATTTCGGAACACTTCCCAATGCTATTCAAGAATAATAAATATTGTTATTTATTGTTATTTGTGGGAGCTATATTGCCCAAGCTGTTACATTATTAAACTTTTCTTACTGACTAATGGTTAGCTGCTTTACAAAGTATGAGGTCTTTTTATTTCTCGAACTAATGGAGGACAGAGGTGAATAATCTTATACCACTGATTCTCATTTTAGAGTACAAATAAAATGAAATAGTCAACCTATTGTTACTCCTGTGTTGGATTCATACTAACACCATGCTCTCTAAAACCACTTGGATTTGATAACTGGGATTTAGATGGAGCCATTTAATTATTCCTTACTTCTGGGGTGAAAGGGGGACCATCCAGACTCTGGGTGAAAGGGGGACCATCTTCCTATTCTAGAATATTCTAGAATAGTTGATGGCAGCATCACTACCTACCTAGATGAACTGTTTCACATGGAGAAAAGCTACAAGACTGGAACTGGAACTCGGGTAGAGAGGGTGGACATTCCAGGAAGAGATCTGACAGGTTCTGTTACAAATTTATGGCAGACACACTTGGTTAACCAAACAAAAAAAAGCTTTTTATTATTGGTATTTCAAAAGACAAACTTGAGTATGAATAGGCAGGATTCAACAGCCATTCCCTGCAATACTTGCTACATGTTTATGCTCCTCAGTTAGAAAAACAAAATGGCATAGATTTGCACCAAGTAGAAGAAAGAAAAAAAAGTAGAAGGCCTGATAATTAGCAATAAGTAGTGGCCAACTTCTATGGCTTCTCTATTAATGAGAAAAGATGAAGATTTATCAGGGAAAAAAGTAAGCAATACAATAAAAACTGAAACAGGAGCAATTCGCCATAAGAGACAATGAAGCAAACTGAAGGTCAAGAGCGGCAAATAGATGTGACACAGAAAATAATATATACCTTTGGAATTCAGAACCAGTTTCAGGCCCTTGCAAAAAATAATAATAACACTAAACCTTCAGGGAAAGAAAAGGAGACACTGATCAGGACACAAGATTCCCTGAAGGGCAGAAGGATTTTTCCCCCCCTTGGACTCCGCAAGATATGAATATTCTGGAAGTTAATGATTCAATACTAATGAGGAACCAAAAAAAATCTGCGTCAATCTAAACCATCAGCTCAAGGAAGTATGCTGTTCTACTAGCAATGTCACAAAATAGTTTCTGCATTTTTCAATTCCACTGGAAATTATAACTTTCTACGATATAACATAGAAAAACTACAACTGCAGCTGCTGGTATGCAACGAAAATCATTTGGCAATAGTTAGGCCCTTGTATTAAATTAGGTGGAGAATTAATAAAAACAATACTGACACTGTTAATACCTACAACTGCCTGCCCAATCAAGGATATATGGATGATGATTTCTGTAATGTATTACTGTAAGTTTTGGCGGGAGTTTTAGGCGGGAAATATCTCGTCTCTGATTGGATGCAGCCTCAGGCTGAAGTGTATATAAGGAGAGGTTTTTCTCCAGAGTTTTGCTGGGTCACACTATATTAAAGAGCTGTTGTCACTAACCTGGTCTCCTGCCTCGTCAATACCCAAACTTAACATTGGCGACGAAGGTGGGATATTGAGGCAGAGCACCAGAACAGAGCTGAACTCACTACGAGAATCAAACCCAGCAAGGTGACGGCGAATGCAGCGATGACCGGCTACACGCCACCCACTCCGTTTGACCCTGCCCAGGAGACATGGGGAATATATATGACCCGTTTGAAAGTTTCCTGGAGGCAACGAGCTACAGGAGTCTCCGACAACCGCAAACGGGCTTACTTCATAAGCCACTGTGGGTCAGCAGTCATCGCCGTCGCAGAAGCCCTAGCGGAGCCAACACCGCTACACCGTATCGTGGCAGACCCTTCAGACCCTCCTGAAGAATCACTACGCACCAGCCCCGTCCAAATACGTTCGACGTGCGAGTTTGGGGCGCGCGGGCAACAAGAAGGCGAGTCTATCAGCGACTACATGGCAGCCCTGAGACAAGCCTCCAAGCATTGCGAGTACCGCGATCTGGACGAAGAGCTGCTGGAACAACTTATACGGGGGGTCAGAGACATCCGTTTGAGGAGACGGTTGCTAGCCAAGAGCAACCTGACATTGGCAAACGCTCTGGACGAAGCCAGAGCCCATGAGATGTCCAACCATGCAGCAGACACCTTACAAAAGCGACTCACGCCGATGGCGGGCGCAAAGCCGAGCACAGTCCACCACGAAGAAACCTATCGTGAGTCAACCAGCGAAGAGGAGGAAGAAGTCCACTACACGGAAAATCGACAAGGAAGACCCGGAGGAATGCGGAAGTTGCGGGCGACATCAGCGCCAAAGATGTAAGTTCAGGGCGCCATTTGCGGCGGTGTGAAAGGAAGGGCACCTGGCTCAAGTCTGCGAGCACCCCAACCTTCCGCGAAAATTCAAATCGGCCAATCAGAGCGGCTCTGAGTCAGAGATGCAAACCCACATTCCGCGAAATTTCAAACCAGCCAATCAGGCGCGAGATCGGCGAGGCGACCGCGATTGGCCAGGAAAGAAAGAGCGAAGTCAAACCGAATGACTGTTACCATAGACCACGCAGCTACCCGCATCGAAGAAAAGATCTTCACAAACCCGACAATTGAAGGCGTACCGTGCCGACTGGAAGTAGACACAGGATCAGCTATCACAATCATGTCCTGGGACACTTTTGTGAAAGCCTTGCCGCATCATAAGCGCAAGCTACAGAAACAACGGCTCCGGGTGCAGGATTACCAGGGCAACCGCATCCCTGTTCGAGGACAACGACCGTCGAGGTCAAGTACGGGACATACGAAAAGACCCTGCCCATCACGTTAGTCGAGGAACCTTGCCAAGCTTGCTGGGGCTAGACTGGTTCAGGCGTTGGGAATGGGGTGACTGGCGTCCACGGACGGATGCAACCTGCAAAACACCCTAATGGAGGAATTCGCAGGCGTATTCGAGGACCGTTTAGGCAAGTACAAGGGACCCCTATCTCCTTCAATTTAGACCCCCAAATAGCTCCCATTAGGTTAAAGGCAAGGAGGGTTCCTTTTGCACTCAAACCTAAAATCGACAAAGAGTTAGATAAATTAGTCAGCCAGGGGATACTAGTGCCAGTTGACCATGCCAAATGGGAGGCGCCAATCGTCACCCTATAAAACCAGACGGGTCCATAAGAATTTGCGCTGATTACAAGGCTACCTTGAACAAAGCATTGCAAAAGCGCCTACCCAGTTCCAGTAGTGCAACACTTATTGCACTCACTAGGGCACGGACAAGTTTTCGCCAAATTAGACTTGGCACAAGCGTACCAGCAGCTACCCGTAGATGCTAGCACAGCTGAAGCCCAGACCATCGTAACGCACCGAGGTGCCTTTAAATGCACTCGGTTACAGTTTGGGGTGAGTGTGGCCCTGGGCTATTCAAAATTTGATGGAGCGACTCCTACAGGGTTACCAGGAGTCGTACCCTATTTCGATGATGTGTTGGTATCGGGAAGATTTAAGAACTGGGAAGCGATTAAGGAAAGTTTTGGCCATTTTAGGTCGGCAGGATTAAAAGTCAAAGCAAGCAAGTGTCAGATGGGGTCGAATCTGTTGAATTTTTGGGCTATAGAATAGACAAAAAGGATTCACCCACTGAGAGCAAAGTCAAAGCGATAAAGAGAGCCCCAGCACCCAAAAACAAGACAGAACTCCAGGCTTTCCTGGGTCTGGTAAACTTTTATGCTGTATTTTTAAAGACAAGGCAACCGTTGCTGAACCGCTGCATAAATTGCTTGGAAAAACACTGTTTGGTCTTGGGGAAGTCAGAGAATAGGGCATTTGAGGCAGTAAAAGTTTGCTATCAAGCGATAGCCTGTTAATACAATACAACAACAGACTGCCGTTAGTATTGGTTTGTGATGCATCCCCTATGGAGTAGGAGCTGTACTTAGCCACAGACTCCCAAAGCGGCACTGAAGCCCCTATAGCGTTCTATTCACGAGCGATGTCCCGGCTGAAAGAATTACAGCCAGCTAGATAGGAGGCTCTCGCAATAGTGTCAGGGTGAAAAATCTTATACCACTGATTCTCATTTTAGAGTACAAATAAAATGAAATAGTCAACCTATTGTTACTCCTGTGTTGGATTCATACTAACACCATGCTCTCTAAAACCACTTGGATTTGATAACTGGGATTTAGATGGAGCCATTTAATTATTCCTTACTTCTGGGGTGAAAGGGGGACCATCCAGACTCTGGGTGAAAGGGGGACCATCTTCCTATTCTAGAATATTCTAGAATAGTTGATGGCAGCATCACTACCTACCTAGATGAACTGTTTCACATGGAGAAAAGCTACAAGACTGGAACTGGAACTCGGGTAGAGAGGGTGGACATTCCAGGAAGAGATCTGACAGGTTCTGTTACAAATTTATGGCAGACACACTTGGTTAACCAAACAAAAAAAAGCTTTTTATTATTGGTATTTCAAAAGACAAACTTGAGTATGAATAGGCAGGATTCAACAGCCATTCCCTGCAATACTTGCTACATGTTTATGCTCCTCAGTTAGAAAAACAAAATGGCATAGATTTGCACCAAGTAGAAGAAAGAAAAAAAAGTAGAAGGCCTGATAATTAGCAATAAGTAGTGGCCAACTTCTATGGCTTCTCTATTAATGAGAAAAGATGAAGATTTATCAGGGAAAAAAGTAAGCAATACAATAAAAACTGAAACAGGAGCAATTCGCCATAAGAGACAATGAAGCAAACTGAAGGTCAAGAGCGGCAAATAGATGTGACACAGAAAATAATATATACCTTTGGAATTCAGAACCAGTTTCAGGCCCTTGCAAAAAATAATAATAACACTAAACCTTCAGGGAAAGAAAAGGAGACACTGATCAGGACACAAGATTCCCTGAAGGGCAGAAGGATTTTTCCCCCCCTTGGACTCCGCAAGATATGAATATTCTGGAAGTTAATGATTCAATACTAATGAGGAACCAAAAAAAATCTGCGTCAATCTAAACCATCAGCTCAAGGAAGTATGCTGTTCTACTAGCAATGTCACAAAATAGTTTCTGCATTTTTCAATTCCACTGGAAATTATAACTTTCTACGATATAACATAGAAAAACTACAACTGCAGCTGCTGGTATGCAACGAAAATCATTTGGCAATAGTTAGGCCCTTGTATTAAATTAGGTGGAGAATTAATAAAAACAATACTGACACTGTTAATACCTACAACTGCCTGCCCAATCAAGGATATATGGATGATGATTTCTAAAACTGAATATTTTTTTTCTAACAGACATGAAAGGATTATTAGGAGACTTAGACTCTGTTAAGCATGGTACTTCCTGGAAATTTCTGTTTGCCTTATTGATAAGTTTCTTCTCCAGAGGATGAAGGAAGCTCCAGCTAATATCAGCTATTCTTGACTTGGTATGAACCAATGGAAAAGAATTAGTCCAAAAGGTGGAAAGAAGAGGAATTTTACTGGAAAGCAATACGGTAATGCTGGAATTCTTGATTTCTTGGCAAAGTAAAATTAAACGTACCTGTAGCTACACTGATATCTTAGACCTTTCAGATTTAAATAAACTCAAAGCAATGAAAATTCTGTGGCAGGGAAAGTTAATATGAAATATTTTTATAATATGGGTAAGATTTTCTAAAAAAGAGACATACTAAAAACACAATTGTAAACCACTCCAGAAAGAATGAAGCATGGAAGAAAGCAGAATACAACAAATATGGCTACACAAAGAGTTTAGTATAGCCATACTAAAGTCTGAAAATAAATGAAACAGGAATAGTTTGCCAAGCCCCACCCCCCAAAAAAAAATGGGGGAAAAAAAGAGTACAAATATCCCAGAATTTTTATAATGGTGACAGGAAAACCAAAACTCAGAATTAACCTAGATTACTGAAGGATGTTAAGAACAGCAAATGCATGTTTAAAAAAATCAGTAAACTATCTGCCCAGTGTAGTTGGCAAAAATCAACCAAAGGACAGCTCTTGGACCCAATGTTTCTAACAAGAGTGTCCTCCACCAAGCAATTGTTTAGAGCAGAATAAATTGGATCGTGGAATACTAAAATAACATGCTAGTGGGCTAGTGAACTTTTATTCATTATCTTTAAGAAAATCTGGAGACAGGTGAAATGCCAACTGCCTTGTAGAAAGTAAATGTTATCCCTATTTTAAAAAAGAAACAGACCAGCCATTCCAGCATCATTATTAAAAATAAATAAACTGAATGATACTGAATGGAAATCCCACTTTAAAATAATTCAGATTAACTGAACAGACTGTAGACTGCTTGTCAAGTCTGAAACAAACAGATTTGGAGAAGGATAACAAAGATGATTAAGGAATGAAGAACTAAAACTATTTTGAAGACAGACAGCAAATAGGAAGTGCTCAGTTTTGCAAAGAAAAGACTTTAACACCTGACAGGATGTCACACATAAGAAAAGCTATTCTGTGCTATTTATTAAGAGACATAATGAATAATGAATTTAAGTTATGGAGGGGGGGGAGATTATTCCGTTAGTCATTGCCAACTATAGGGGTGGTCCCTGTTTCAAAGCCATTAAGCCAGCACTGTCCGAAGGTATTTCCATGGTCATGGGGCCAGCATGACGTCAAGGAGCGCTGTTACCTTTCCATCAAAGTGGTACCTATTTATCGACTTGCATTTGCGTACTTTTGAACTGCTAGATTGGCAGGAGCTGTGATTAGGATGGGAACTCCACCCCGATTTGTGGAGCTCAGGTCTCGAACCTGGGCTGCTGGCTCTCCAGCCAACAGGCCCAGTGTCTTAACGGCTGAGCCACCACACACACCCTAAGTTATAGGAAAGGACATTCTAATTGAATGTTAAGGAAATATCTAGTAATAAAAACATTTTTACTGTAAAATTATTTATCAAGAAAAGAGATGACTTCTCTTCACAGGGTGGCTTCAGGCAGAGACTCTAGACCAGGGGTCGGCAACCTTAAACATTCAAAGAACCTTAAAAGTCCTAACCAGAAGCCCCCCCATTCAACTCTGGAGCCAACCAAAAGTCCGGCTCCCCTGCCATAGAGTCTCCTCTTAGTGCAGCATCCTTTTTCCTCTACCTGTCTTAACCGAAAACCCTATTAATTGTGGAGCCAACCAGAAAACCTGCCCCTTGCCATAGAGTCTCCTCCTGGTGTGGCTGCTCCTTCCCCCAACCAGAAGCTCCTCTCAAAATTGTGGTGCCGACCGGTGACAGGGAGCTGCAGCAGAGGAATGAAAGAGCCACATGTGGCTCCAGAGCTGTGGCTTGCTGACCCCTACTCTAGACAAACCATCTGTCTAGGATATCTGAACTGAACAGGGACTCCATAGAGTAGTTCAAAGTAACCCTTCCAATGCTATAGTTCTATGAATCTCCTACCCACTCTCAGTAGACAGTTGTGAATAAACATAACTAGAAGTTTAAAATCTAATCAAAACTTGGAGAGATTCAAAAATCTCTACCGCTACTGAAACTAGGGATATTGTCATGCTTCAAAAAACCTCACATTATCCCATCCTGAAAACATGGACATAATCATAAATAAGGCACTCCTCATCCTTAGTTGTTGTGGTTAGTTGCGAAGTCGTGTCCGACGCATCGCAACCCCATGGACAACGTTCCTCCAGGCCTTCTTATCCTCTACCACCCTCTGGAGTCCATTTAAGCTCACGCCTACTGCTTCAGTGACTCCATCCAGCCACCTCATTCTCTGTTGTCCCATTCTTCTTTTGCCCTCAATCTTTCCCAGCATTAGGCTCTTCTCCAGTGAGTGATCCTTAGTATATTTTTTAAAAATATAAAATGCCAGTTAAATCCATCAAGAAGCATCTTTGGGTTTTCCTGAATCTACAGTTCTTAGTTCTACTAATTAGACTTAAATTACAACAATAAACTTGTGAGAAAATAGGTCTTTTCCTACCCGCACCTACGTGCATTAAAACTCAAGAGATTTTGAATGAAGTCAAAAATTCTGCCAATGAAATGCTATTCCACAGATTATTCTTCAAGTGGAGAAAAAAGCAGAAATTATGGGGAACCATGGAAGTGTTATAAACATGACACTATCTAAAACCCTAGTCCAGAAGCATCATGTTTACAGTACTATACGATAAGAAAATACCTACCTGAACAATATCTAGAACCATCCCTGCAGACACTGTTCCGAATCCTGCTAGCAAGAATGGTACAAGTATCTGTAATGCCATAATGCTGCTAGATTCCTTGGGCTGTTTTCTATTTCCTTCCAGAATGGGAGAGGTTTCATCACTGTCGCTAGATAAATGGTTGTCCTGCAGTATAGCATCCATTTCTGAGGAGTCAGTCCCATCTGAATAATTGTAACTTGCAAAGTTATCATACTTTGGGCTACAGCTTGATGAATTATGTCCGTTATTCCCATGATAGGCTGATTCTGAAAAGTGATGATAATCCATGTGTTGATCAGTCCTAATACTGAAATTGTGTCCTGATGGCTGCAATCCATCTTGCCAGAGACTATTTACTTTCTTATGTCTCTCTTCTTGAGTTTTGTGATAAACAATTGGAACCATACTCAACGGTAAGTTCAAGAATTTGTCGGACTGAATTGCATTTAGATTTATAGTCCAATTTACAAATCCTTCTCCATTATAGGCTTTATCATTTCTTTTCTTGCTGACAGATCTTCCTTTACAATTAGTCATACTGTTTTGGAAATATTGTTTTGATAATCACTTCAGCTCTCAATAAATTGTATAGTTATACAGAAATACAGAAACTGCTTTTTTGTCTACTATGTAGAAAGTGTTCTTTTTATGACTTCTTGGTCTTGACCCAGTTTAAATCTGAAAAACAATATAGCAAACATTAATTAATTTTACTATTTTTCATATTTGATAGTTTTCTTTTGAGTGGTTTATAATATTTTTGCATTCTAATAACACAATTACATCCTTGAGTTATATTACTGCTAAATCCTCTATACAAGTACAACTCAGGAGAAAATATGACGACACAATGATAATTTCAGAGAATACTGTATATAAACTCAATTAAACTAGGAAACATCATTAGTGTTAGTTGAGTGTGGGTTCACTCCTATTTATATACAATAGTTTGCACTATGAATATTGCTGGGGGAGTTGTTTTTCTCGGTAGTTTCTTGATTAGGTTATTGTTTTCTGCTTGTTTGTCTAGGGTGAATCCCTGTTTATCTAGGTTTTTGCGGCTGGAAAAGATACGTTCAGATATTTTTGTTTCCTTCTAAGCTTTTTTTAATTGTCCATTTTGAATGGTGTGTAAATGTGATTTATCTCTATGTGTCTACTGATAGCTGATTAGTTTCAAATGCCAAGCTTCCAGGAATATCCTAGCATTTTTTTTATTTATCTTAGTCTAGGATGTTCACAGTTTACAAATGGAAACTATGGTTAAGTCGGTCCTGTGTTGTAAAATTAAGAAATTTTCAATGTGTCTTCAATGAACAATGAACTCCTTAATCCTCAATCACAATAAAGGATCATTTCTGCATGTCACACCAACACCACCATAAAAAATCCTGCTAAATGATACACAAATCAGATATAAAGCAGAGGGCAGTGACACTGAGCCTATGCTTTAAGTTATAAAATAATTTTGGCAAGCAAGCGTTTTGCAAAGCAAGAAAGTACAGCTCTGACATCACATTTTTTAATATCTCAAAACACAATATCTTCCGCCAATGCACCAAGTGTTGGAAAATCCCCTAACAAATGAATGGAATTATACTGATACTTTTAATTTTATTACTGATTGTGATTAGAGAAAGCAATGCATGAAATAAATAATCAAACAGAAACCAAATATGCCTTTTATTTTCTTTGAAGGCATTCCAACTTCATTTTAGCAATTTAAATGGTAATGTTTTTAATAATATTCTTTGCAATGTTAATTAAAAAGTTACTAGCTGAAAACTTTTGTTAATGCTTAATATGTTTTATATAAGCCGAATTATGCAGTCAGAAATAGGCAATATTTAATTAAGCAGTGATCAGGCATCAATATAATGAAAGAAACAATATATAATGAAGGAAACAGTTGAAAATCTTTTTATACTTAAAGGATTTGTCTTATTGATTTATTTGACAAACAAACAATATATCTTGCCATATATAACGAGGAAAATCATCCTTATGCATCCTTCATAATTTTGGAGTAAAATTTTCCTATATAATGTCATATAATATAATGACTGTTATATTGTCATTAGAAACAATTTTGTATTTGCAGAAATTGTCTTTAATTATATACAAAATTATATATATTACATATAGATACATCCTACAGATGTATTGATTTAGTGACGTTAACTTCAAAACAAATTTTCTAAACTTCTGTAGAATAAGCTATGCCTAATGACAGAAGGACGTAAACTTGCAGAACTTTCTTAAGTATATCTGTCTATCAGACAATAAGAAAATACACTTTTAAGTTCCCTCAGAGGAGGAGGAGAAGGAGGAGGAGGAGGAAGAGGAGGAGGAGGAGAAATAAAAGAACAAATATTAGGTAACATTTATAGCCATGAGATTTGATGTTTAGACTTGCTCTTGCAAGGTATATAGACTTTAGAAGCATACAATGATTTTTATCATTTCTGAATGAGCTATATTTCACTTAAATTCCTGCCAGATCTTTATATGATTAGTAATCCTGTTAATTCTTCACTCTTCCTGCCAAATTGGATTACTGATAATTACATTGTCTGCATTAAGTATGCCTCATGGCTCAGATCATAAACTATTTTGATTAGCCAGATTAACAGTCTGCTCACGTGTTTACTAGATTAGCAAATGAGTACATCCTATGACATAATGGTTTCTTGTTTTATATGGTATTCCTGATGCTTCATAGATAATTCATAATACAAGGATTTTCAGCAAAATTACTTTCTAAAATGTTACGGAATGGGCAAACCTATAAGATTTATAAGGCAACATTTTGTTTTGATTTGCTAAAACATTTATTGATCTTTAAAGTACTTTAAAGTATTAAAGTACTTTATTTTATGGTAGTAATTTTTCATTACTCAATGATAAAGTTAATCACACAGTGAATTAAATCATGGAGAGATGGATGGGCAGAATGAGACTGAATCTGCATCTTGATCTGAAGAACTGCACCGATTTTATGAACAGATACATATCACATTATTTCCACCTAGATTATTATATCTAACTTGAATACTTATTGATCTGTTTGTTTGTTTAATATTTATGACACCCATCTCCCCTATATAAGGAGATTCTGGATGGCTTACAATTTATAAAAACAAGAATACAATAATTAAAATATTAAAACATTAAAACTACACAAATTAAAACCTCAAAAATTATACTGAAACCCAGTAGTGAAATCCACTTACCGCTACCAGTTTGGAAACAGGAGCATGCATGCCTCTTCTGCACATGCGCAGATGATTAAAAAAATGGGATGTAATGACATCCCAGCAGATGGGCGGAGCCTCCCGCTGCCGGCATTACCAGTTCAGCGAACCGGATAGAACCGGGGGGATTTCACCGCTGCTGAAACCAGAACTGAGAGATGGACGAGGTGGAGATGAGGTCTTCTTACCCTGTCAGCCACCTCCAATGGTGAGTGTCCCACTTGGGGCTCCAGACCAACCAACAAAACCAGTTTCCAGAAGGCCAAAAGGGTAGGGCACTTCTTCTGTCCATTGGTAGAGAGTTCCACAGGGCCGGAGCCACCATGGAAAAGGTTTTTCTCATTGACTCCACCTGCTGAAATTACTTAGCATACGGGTCTGTAGTAGGCCTCTTCCGGTGGAGTGAGTGGGGCAGGCTAGTCCCATTGGGTCAGGTACTCTGGACTCATGCCATATAGGGCTTTAAAGGTAATAACCAACACCTTGAATTGGACTCAGAAGCAAACTGGTAACCAATGAAGCTCACGCAATAGCTGTGTTCATGTGCCACCTTAGGGGTGCCCAGAATAATGCGTTCTGAATTCTGTACCAGCTGTAGCTTCCGAATACTCTTCAAGGGTAGTCCCGTGTAGAGCACTTTGCAGTAATCCACTAAGTAATCCACTAAGGCATGATGTCGTGTCCCACTCCTCCGCTGACGGCCGGGTCAGGGAAATCCGAATCAGGCTTGCCTCTGCAGCTCTGCCCAAAGTCCTAGCAAAGTCCTCAGAGCAGGCAGGAGACCAGTAAGTGACTTCAGCAAGATAAGTTCGACTTTTGCCTGACTCAGAGACTGCCAGAAAGCAGATCCTTTATATAGGCCATGGGGTGTGGCTCCATGACTCAGCACTCATTAAGGCCTGCCCCTCCCTTCCTTCTGTTGCCTCCGCCTATCCAGCCTTCTGATGCGAGGGTCACACCAATCAGCAGCTGTTGGGAATAAACCCTCCTCAGGCTCACATGCTGTGGAGGAGGGGGAGGGGTCTAGCTGCTCCGTTTGCCTGGGCATGGAGTCAGGGCTGGGGCCGGGAGATGCTCCTTCTTCTGCAGTTTGTGTGGGCATGGAGCCAGGACTTGGGCCGGGAGGCATACATTCCTCAGTGTTCGGGAGCAGGTAAGAAGGCCCCGGCTGCTCTGAGGGCAGGCAAGACACAACACATGAATGACTGTGCACAGGGTCTCATGATTCAGATAAGGTTCTTTTCCTTGAGCCCGCTTGCTGGCATTCCTTAGAGTATATTTGTTTATTAGCTCTACATATGAAATATAATCTTTCCAGATGTTCATAAACTTCATTTCCCCACTCACATTGTCCAGTAAGGAATGCTAGAATTTAGACCAGGGGTCTCCAACCTTGGTAACTTTAAGACTTGTTGATCAACTCCCAGAATTCCTCAGCCAGCTTTGCTGGCTGAAGAATTCTGGGAGTTGAAGTCCACAAGTCTTAAAGTTGCCAAGGTTGGAGACCTCTGATTTAGACAGCAATATCTGAAGTGCCTCTCTTCTAACATTAACAATTCAAATGTCAAATCAAACCATAGTTTTGAATCCAATCCATTGCTGACATTTTCAACTGCACATATAAATTGGGGGATGGAGTGAACTTCCCAGCTACTGAATAAATCATGCTGACTGTTATAGGTTTCCAATGTTTTCACTACGTAAATTTCAATAATGTAGCAGCCCTGGGGAAGAGCAAAACAATGGCTTATCAAATTTGGTGTTTTAGCACTAAACAGAGTCAAACATGGCTTGTTATTTCGGTTTATCAGACTACAAGAACTGCAATTTGACAAGATATTGTACCCAAACAGTTATGTACCAGCAGGTTTGGGACAACTCTAGTATCTGCAGAACAGCCATATATATTTAGTACAAAATCATTAGTGCAAAATTTATTTATTTATTTATTTATTTATTTTGTCATACAGTATATATAAGCATGAAATAATTATATAATATATAAGCATATATATAAGTATGAGTATGTAATAACTATATTAATTGGATATAACGAAAGGAAATAATAGAACAGGAACGGTAGGCACGCTCTTACAGGGAAATAGAAACTAAGCTAAAAGATGAAATGCAAGAGAATTCAAGATGACTGAACAAAAGCAATGGTAAAAAGCAGATGTGTTCAACTAACACCTGACAAATAGCCAATACCCAAAACTTTATCCAGATTTTGCCTTTTTTTTTTTTAATGACCTGATAGCTCAGGGCAAATAAGCTGCCTAATATATTTGCTTCAAGCAGAAGTTATTTCCTCTGTCTTCACAGGGATTTTAAAGTTGGGCAAGGTAAACATTTTGACACAGACAAATAAGAAAAAAATGACACAACTGGGGCCACCCTAAAAGAGGTTTGTGAAACCATTTTTTATCAATGGAAATTTACTCTTTAGAGAAAGTATCTCAGCATCTGCATACTAGTCATAACCAGGGCCACAGCATCTTATACTCATCCCATTTTCTCTATTTACGTTTAGCTCTTCTTTCCAAAGCTTTTTGCTGCATCCCATCTAGAAAATAGGCAGCAATAATAGAAGTTTCCTAAGTAGGAATTATAATGGGCTCACAGACATGTAGGCATCCTTGAAATGATCAAATTTAGGTAAAAGAAGTAAAGTTGCTAGGATAATGCTTTCCTGAAGCCCATACCATAAAGATCCCTAATTTTTAACCAACGTTAAACTTAATAACCTTGATGTACATAGTTTGGCTGCCCTTTTATTTTACAAGAAAGATGGCCAAATCAATTAGTATAATAGGATAAGCAGAAGAAAAATTTTCCCTGGAAAAAAATCATTTTTTCTAATATCCAGGAGATATTAAAATATTTTACTATTACTATTGGTTTTAACTCAAAGCAATTACAGGATTTCCATAACTTTTCAATTGTTTTCAAGACGGTTGAAAAAAATGTCTCATGAAAAGCTATAAAAGCTTGCCAAGGGTAGGACTGCAGCTTGGGGACATCAGACATAATGATAAACAGAACCAGAGCCAAAGGTAGTTGCAGCTTTTAGCTTTGATAGAGTATATCTGTTTTGTGCCACTCTGTTCTCTTTCTCTACCAACACAAAACTGCAAGATTCTCACGCCAATTCCATGCTTCCATACTATTAAAGGCAATTATTGCTTAAAGTAAAATGGTGCTAAATGCTAGTGCCAAAGATCCTGGGCTGGGCTGCTGGCGGTTTGCAGGGGTTCAGGAGAACCTCTAGCTAAAATTCTGTGCAGTTCAGAGAACCCCCAAATCCCACTCCTGGATGGCCCTGCCCATCCCGTCCTGCCCCACCCCACCCCACCCAGGAGTCCCCACATGGCCCGTTTTGGATGCAGGTAAGTGCAGGGCGCATGCGGAGGCTCGGGGATGGTGAAAAACGGGCATAACGGAACATCGGGAAGGCTGGAAACAGGCCCGTTTCCATCCTCCAGAGGGGGGAGGCCATTTTCACCCTCCCAGAAGCTTGAGGAAAGCCTCCGGAGCCCAGGGAGGGCAAAAATGCTCCCCCCCCCCCCCCCGTGATGCAGGAGGCTGACTAGGCCGCCATGGCCACACCCACCCAGCAACCGGGCAGAGAACCTCTTGCTAAAATTTTTGAAGCCCACCCCTACAAAGATCAGATACCTATGGAACAGAAAACTATTGAAATTAAGCTGTGCTGTTTTCATAATTTTGACGGCCTCTCTCTGCCAAATAAAGTACAAATTTAGCATGTTTCATAATCCTTCTTAATGCCAAGGAAGTACTGGAAGTAATCACAGCTGCCCAAAATGTTGAACTGAGATTAGAAATCCAAAATATTCAAGAGCCTTCTGTACAATATTATCTACTGATGTAAACAGGACACATTTTAATTAAGTCTTAATTTCCCATCTCTGCTTCAGGTAGGTAAATGCTCCTGAAATATTATGGTCTCATTCATCGCCTCATTTCTAATTCATTGTAATCATGTTCCCTACAGTTTTGTACGATACTACCAACATAGCAGCATATTTCCACGTAGACTTTTTTTTTATTTTGTCACAACAGTATATACAATCATCAACATAAAATAACTCGTCATGAGAGAAAAAGTATATATAAGTAAAAGTATAAGTAAAAGTATGCATATAATATTATAATGAAGAGAACAATAGGACAGGAACGGTAGGCACTTTTGTGCTCTTATGCACGCCCCTTATAGTCCTCTTAGGAATGGGGTGAGGTCAATAGTAGACAGTTTTTGGTTGAAGATTTTGGGGTTTTGAGTAGAGACTATAGAGTCAGGTAGTGAGTTCCAAGCGTTAACAACTCTGTTACAAAAGTCATATTTTCTGCAATCAAGTCTGAAGCGCTTGACATTAAGTTTGAATCTATTGTTTGCTCTTGTATTGTTGCGATTGAAGCTGAAGTAGTCTTTTACAGGAAAGATATTACAATAGATGATTCTGTGTGTTAAACACAGATCATATCGGAGTCGGCGGAGTTCTAAGTTTTCTAAACCCAGAATTTCAAGCCTGGTGGTATAAGGTATTTTGTTGATTTCGGAGGAGCGAAGAACTCTTCTAGTAAAATATTTTTGGATGCGTTCGATAGTATTAATGTCAGAGATGTGGTATGGGTTCCAGACGGATGAGCTGTATTCAAGAATAGGTCTGGCAAATGTTTTGTATGACTTGTTCAAATAATTTAAGGAATGGCACATGATTACGGTACATCTTGTAAGGGTTTAGTCAGATGACGTGCTAAACTTCTGTAGAAGGCTAACTGGATCACTTACACACCTATTATACAAAATTTGGAAGCTTCTATATGTTATTAAAAGACAGAATTTTTGTCCTTGTTTGCAAGAACTGGATCTGCACAACAGAAGAAATTCAAAATGGCAATAAGATGGTAGTTTGTTTAGCTCAAATAAATGATTATAATACCTTGGAACAGTGTTTCTCAAACTCAGCAACTTTAAGATGTGTGGACCTCAACTTCTTGTTCTGGCAGGGGAATTCTGAGAGTTAAGATTCATACACTTAAAATGGCTAAAGTTGAGAAACAGAGTTTAGAGCAGGGGTCTCCAACCTTGGCAGCCAGGAATTCTGGGAGTTGAAGTCCACCAGGCATAAAATTGCCAAGATTGGAGACCCCTGGTTTAGAGTGTCACAAACCTAGTCTGTACCATTTTGCTGAGGTTGTTATTCATATCTGGAACAATTTTTTAAAGGCTAATGCCTAATGAAAATTAGCATTCAATAACTTAAACCTTAAATTTTAGCTTTAATATGTTTTATCTGTCTAGCTTTCAGCTTTTAAAATTAAACCTTTATAACAATACATTGTATATTGAATTTCAGCCCACATTATTTAGAAATAAAGTTGATGAAAATTTTTTCCCTTGTCTCAGATACCCAATCTTCAATTATTAACAGCCAACATGCCAGAGCTGCTGGGTGGAAAATCTTGAGTTTTGAATTGCAAAAGTTTGTGGTGTAGAATTTATAGTTTATGACAAATTCTGGTAACCAGATTAAAACCAGACAGATATAACTTCATACAATCAAATCAGTGATGAAGGGCACAGCCCCCAGATATTTAATCTTCAAGTAAAAACTGAAAATACAGTACACAGAAAACGATCACATTTACTTTTTCATGATGGTTCCTATCTCTAATCTGCTTCTAGTTAATTCTTCATAACATCATTGGTTAATTATTTTTAAACCAATTGCTTATTGCCTACTGTTTCAAGAAAGCAATAACAAACTTCTCCTTGTTTTTCTGACTTTCATATACTTCAAAGTCATTAATCCTTTATAAAGCGAGAAAACTGCTAAGCCAATGCATACTTATGCCAATAACAAAAAGTACTAAATTTTTTTAAAAAAACAGATTGACCTTTATCAAGTTATACGCCTGGCCTTGAATTGTGGCGTTGCCAGCAATCTTTTAAAGAGCTCTCTACCGAACTTCCTTGACTCAGCCAAGTTCACTTCCATGAGCGTTCCTTCTCCACCCCCTAAACAGCAAAAATCACAAAGGTATCACATATCCCTGGTGTAACCCTACCATAATCTGCTATGACTAATTTAAGGCACTCAAGAGGAATTGTAGAACTTGCCCCTTTCAAAGCCCCCAGCTGGGAAGAAAGAGCAACTGGGTGGATGGGGTGGAGAGAATATCTACACCAGGGGTCTCCAACCTTGGCAACTTTAAGCCTGGTGGACTTCAACTCCCAGAAACCCCCAGCCAGCAAAGCTGGCTGGGGGATTCTGGGAGTTGAAGTCCACCAGGCTTAAAGTTGCCAAGGTTGGAGACCCCTGATCTACATAGTTAACACTCTTGAAGGGAGGAAGTGACCTACTTTTTAGGATGCTGAGGAATGCCACCCGGGACCTTATGCAAGACCACAAGGTTACCCACCCAAGCCTCGTGGAAGGGAGATCTCAGTGCATCTGCCATCGGTGGGAACTGAGAAAGGAAGGGAGGGTAGATGAAAGCTGTCTCAGGTGGGCGGGGAGAGCCGAAAGGAAGAAGGCTTTCAAGGGAGGGAGCTGGGGAAAGCCCCAGCCCGGGTGGACGGAGGCGAAAGGCACGTTTCCTCCTAACCGAAGAGCAACCCGACTGCCTTACTTTCCCTTCTGGGACCCGTCCAGGCCAGGGAATCCCCTCCCGCCTTGCCGCCCATCTCCGCGCTCCCCAGACCTACCTGGCCGGCGACGGCGGGGCTGGCCCCAGCCTCTCGCAGCAGATGCCGCCGCTTGCCATCCTCCGTCGGGCGCAGCGCGCCAGAAGCTGCCCCGCTCTTCGCAGGAAAAAAGGAGAAACCTGCCCGGCGGCCGCGGAGTTGCTGACAGCTCCTCGGGGCCTCCGCCCCCACTGAGCAGGCGCGGCCAAAGTCGGCGGGGGCGAGGGGCGTGACTAGCCGGGAACCCCCCACCGGCCCGGGTGATGTGGCCGGTACGCGCCGGCGATGCCTCCACGGAGGACTGGCCGCTCCGCCCGGCGCCCGCGGAGGAGGAAGGGACGGGGACAAAAAAGGGGGTTGGCGACGATATCCAGCCTCCTGGCCGCTTTCCCACGCGGTCGGGATGGGGCTCCTCAGGAGGAGGCGGGGTGAACAGCCACCTGGTCCCCCAAGCTTCTCCAAATCCGGGGGTCTCCAGCTGAGTTGGGACTCCAGCACCCATAATCCCCAGCTAGCGCGGCCTTTGAGGCCGGACCTATTTGGAGGAGCTCGGAGGAGAACTGGGGACGGGGGTTTGTCATTCTGCATTCCTTTGAATGAGCCAAGGTATATATTGTGTCGGAAAGGGAGTTTGCAGGGGGGCAAGCCAGCCCCGATGGCTCTTCCTCAGTAGGGCGCCCAAAAATGCATATTTTAGCCACAAAATGCAGTCAGTAAATGATCAGCTTTCATGTTGCTGACCAGCTACAGAGATATAAAGCCAAGCCCAAGGAATTATTACTGTGGCAAAATTCAGCACAGCACAGAGGCAAAACTGGCCCTAATCTGCTTTTTCTACACTACACAGCAATGTGTTTTTTCGCTCTGGGAAAAACAAGTGGGAGGAACAGGGTTTAAGGAGTGCAAAATAAGAACCAAGCAATGAGCAATTCTTTCCGCTGAAAAGATGAATAAAAATATTTATTAATGTTGTTTTTCGTATCAAGTGACTAGAGATAACTGTGCAAAACAAGAACATGAATCACAAAATAACCATAATTTGAAGAAAAAAACAAAGACTTCTTTCAGTTCTGCAGCAAGGCAGTTGTCAGCTGCTGTAAGTAACAAGGGCAAAGAAAATAGCAGAAATATACTTTAATCTCATTTTTTCTCTTCTTTTAAGCAGCCCATTATTTAAAGCAAATGAATTACTTTGTAGTAGTAGCAACCTATGTACCTCTCAATTTTTTAGCATACTATAAGCTTCTATTCTATTCTATTCTATTCTATTCTATTCTATTCCCATTCCCATTCCCATTTCCTTCTAGTCCATTCTATTAACACAAGAAGCCATATTGGCCAAAAGAAAGTTCCAGAATACATATTAGAACAATTCAAGATTACAAAAGAGATACAAGTGTCCTCAAAGTATGACGGGTCACTTTACTGTTAGAAGTTATGACAGACTGCCTCAAAAGCTATTCACAATATGATTCCAAAGTTATGATGTGGGCCCTCTGACAGTCAAATAACTGCATTTGGCACTTAGCAACCAGCCTGCATATATGGTTATTTGCAGCACCCAGGGTTCATGTGAGCATGATTTATGAGATTTTTCCAGTTTCTGGGGGGGGGGGGGGATCCATAAAAATCAATAGGTTTATTTAACAACCACAGCATTTGCTTTGTGACTGTCAACCTGTTCTCCCTATCTTTTAACTATAATTCTATTTTTGATTTTAATTTCCACTTTATTGTTTTATAAATATTTATTTGTTATTATTTTAATGCTTTTAATGCTGTAAGCTGCCCAGAGTCACTTTGAAATGAGTTAGGCAGCAAAATGAATGAATGAATGAATGAATGAATGAAAGATTGATAACCATAATTGCAAGGCTTGGTTATCGTCATAAGTCAAGGACTACCTGTAAAAGCTTTCAAGTACTCTATAATTCATCAGATAAGATGATAAAAATGGAAGAAAAAGGAAAAAGGAGGCGAAATGACTAAATAATAGAGGTACGCAATATTACACTCTTGATCTGAACCAAAAGGATGAGAAGCAAAATAACTTGAATGTAACTTGATCAAATTTGTCAACTTTCCAAATTAAATCAAGTTTAGATTGAATGATTTTTTTTAATTGAAAAAGTTTTAAAAAACAAAAACATTTTCCCCCCTTTTTCTCCCCTCCCTCCCAGAAAACCCCCTTCCCCCCTCCCTTCCCCCCTCCCTTCCCCCCCCCCGGCTTCCCAGTCACAAGGTATTGTTATACATAAACCAAACATAGAGTAAAATTTTCCCTTCTAATCCAATTAACCTCATCCAAATCTTTTCATCTCCCAACCCCCTCCCCATTACATAAAATAATACTTCCTAATTATTCAAAGGCAATCTGATATTTCTTAATCTGATATCTGTTTTGTAGATAATCAATCCATTTTTTCCATTCAATTAAATATCTTTCCTGCGTATTGTCTTTTAAAAAAGCTGAGATTTTAGCCATCTCAGCCAAATTAATGACTTTCAATATCCATTCTTCTATTGTAGGTACTTCTTCTTTCTTCCATATTGTCCAATCAACAGTCTTGCTGCTGTTATTAAATTCAGAATCAATTTAGTCTCAATCCCATTAACATATTAAATTGACTCTGTAATATTCTTATAGCCTCTTTAAGTTTGTGATCTTGTGGGTTTTGAATTCATAACTGTTGCTTCTTTTGAATTTCTTCTTCCAAGTACCTACGCTGCCTTTGTTTATTATTCCTCTGCCTATTGTCCAAGTATATCAATATACCTCTAATAAAAGCTTTACTCGCCTCCCACACAGTTCCTGTAGGTGTCCCCTTGTGCATATTAAAATCAAAAAATTATTTCAACTGTTTCTTACAATGATTTACATTATCCTCATATCTAAACAGATTTTCATTCAGCCTCCATGTTTTACCACCTTTTTTCCCTTGTAATAATTCCATCCATACTGGGCTATGGTCAGTTAAACACCTCGGAAATATCTTCATTTTCTTCACCCTAGAAAGCAAGTCATTAGAAATTAAAATAAAATCAATACGTGAGAAAGATTGATGCCTATCGGGAAAAAAAGTAAAATCTCTCTCATCTGGATTCCGTAACCTCCATATATCTCTAAACTCAAAGTCTTCCATCATTTCAAAAAAGGGTTTTGGTAGTTTTGCATGTATAGGTATCTTCTTGGAAGAGGTTCTCTTATCACTTCTTGTATCAATTACTCCATTCCAGTCTCCTAATAAAATAAACGAACTATAATCCCAGAGGATCAACCTCTCGTGTAACATTTTATAAAACTTTTCTTGTTGCTGATTAGGTGCATAAATACCTATCAGCAAAGTCTTTTTTGCATCTATCACCAGTTCAATAGCAATAAATCTTCCTTGAATATCTGCCTCAATTAACTTAGCTGGTATATCCTTCCTGATATATACAACAATTCCATTTTGCTTCTTATCCAAAGCTGAAGCAACAAAATGTTTACCTAATTTTGAGTTAATTAAGTCTGATAATTTGATATGTGTCTCTTGCAGGCAAATCACATCATTTTTAAATTGTTTGAAGTAGTGAAATATTTTCCTTCTTTTCTGAGCTGAATTCAAGCCATTAACATTCCATGACAAAATTCTATTTGTCATTACTGGCCTCCTGAAGCTTTGAAGCAAACAACAGAAGATCTTCCTCCAGTATCTTCCGTCTAGCTCCTCCCACAGCTTCCATACTGGGGTCCTGACTTTTACTTTGAAACTGTTGCTCTTCTTTACGCTTAAGAGCTCCTCTTGTCACCCTTTGCTCTTGTGGTTCCTCTGATGCTGGCAGCAATGAAGCCTCTTGGATCACCACTCTTAACATCTTGGAAGGAATCTCCTTCAGCACCTTCAGCTCCTGTTCTCCAATTTTTAAAGTTGTCTGATATGAAACTTGCAAAATCTGATTTCTCATAGTCCTTTTCACAAAATAAACCACAATGTCCCGAGGAAGCTTTCTCTGTCTTGCGATCCAGGAATTAACTCTATATATTTTATCAATTTGGTAAGCTACCTCTTGGGGTTCCACTTCAATAAATTCAGCCAATGCTTCTGATATAATTTTTCTTAAGTCCTCTCCTCGCTGTTCTTGCATACCACGGATTCTAAGAGCTCCTTCCATAAGTTTATATTGTAATATCACAACCTGATCTTCATTTTGATCCACTTTTTTCTGAACACCTTGCATTTTGTCTTCTAAATGCTTATTTGACTGAGAGATCTGTTGCATTTCTTCTTCCAATCCCTCAATTTTTTTACTATTCTCTTATTTTTGCATTAAAATTCTCCATCATCTCTTTTTGCCTGTCTTCAGAAAGTTTTAATTGTACTTTCAATATATTCTCAAGACTTGGTTCAGATCCCCTTCTTCCAGAAGGCTTTAAAGGTTTAGCTGCCATTCTGTCTTCAAAAGAATCAGGAATTTAAACTTAAAAACTTTCCTTTACTCCTTTCAGTATAAGAGAACTCCTTTTGTAACAATCCACAAATAACGCTACTTTGTTGTACTAAAAAAGTTCACTTTCACTTTCAGACGCCATTTTAAAAGTCAATTAATCAGAGACAAAGAAAAATTTCAAGTTTCAAAAGGGGAGTCAGTGTACTTGCCGTGTTGTTTCTGCTTCAAAGATCGAACGCTTGTGAAATTCCCGTCTGCTTAGAAAATCAATCAATTTAACAAGTCCTTTTGAGCAGAAGTGACTCCTACTCCTTTTTCCTGAAAAAAAACAGGAGTGCGTTTGAAGTCGGAGATAGTGAAGTTCGGTGGGATCATAAATCCAGAAAAATTCGCTCTTAAGAGCAAACCCCCTGGCTAGATCTACCACTCCCCCACAGCTCTGCATAAACCCCCTTATGCCCAAAGGGTATGCTAAGGTCAGTGAACAGTGATTTATACTGTTTCACTGACTTTTACGATCTTCTAACGCGGAGTGCCCTGTTAGAGCACCCTGCAGGAGCGGTGACGTCACTGGAGCCTCTAGATTGAATGATTTGATCAAATGTCTCCAAACTGAATTTCCTTCATTTCATATGAATTTCCTTCATATAGAAAATTCTATAAGATCAAATTGGATTATATATATATAATATATAGAAATAAAAATTACAAAAGAATATATATATATATATAGTTATTATATAAATTGTAATATAATATGTGCTTCTTGAATTTGTTTAATAAATAAATAACTAATGTGTTTTGTAAAACACAAAATTAACTTTAAAAAAATTCTTAAAGTTATATAGGCTGCTTTTTACCAAAATTTTCCTGGCCTGTAATGCACCAAAATATAAGCAAGGGTTTTCAGGAACTGAGAAAGATAAGGTGGACTGGAATCTTGATTCCATTCTGTTGTTTGCTCTAATAGATTTCATCAGAATCCAAATGTGTACATCATAGGATATTCACAGAATATTGTAATAACACTGATGTGGATTGGACTTTGTACGAGAAATGTCACTTCTCATTGCTATCTCTTAAATTACTCAATTACTTTTCCTGGTCTCAAGGTGCGCATTTCTTGATAAAAAAATAACTCTAACAATCAAAAGCACAGAGTAAATTCTATCTAGTCTGTAGAATGAATAAGCTGCATCATATGAGTAATTTTAGTAAAAGATAATATGAATGCCTTAAGGGAAATGCTTTAATCTCAGAAGCACCTGCCAGGTCTAACAATTAGCATAAGTTTTTAAAAATAACAGGTAAGTCATCTGTTTGCCAGTGTTCGGCATATTATATGTTCATATAATACAATTCAGTGCTTCCACACTCTTAAAGGCAATGTGTTTTTTGTACCAGGTGTTAATATATGATGCATTGTTTTAATTTTATTCCTTAGAGTCTTTATGAATGGACTTGCAGGAGTATTTCATAGTGAAGTATGAACTTAGCATTGGTCATACATAATTGAGGAAATTTACTTCATTTTTTAACAATGCCTGTATGGTGGTGTTAAATTTTACAACCTGCATGGTTTCATGGCTCAAATAATAATGCTAAAGTGTAGATATTATAGAACATAACAATGATCCCTGGTGCTTTTTATGGAAGTATGCCAGTTTCTCAGAAGTGTTGGGTAAGGAGAGAAGTAGAGTAAGGTAGAGCCCAGCCTTCACTTTACCTTCTAATCAACTTGTTGTGGCAACTATTTTGGAAGAGTGCCCTTAACATGAACTCAATATTTCATACATTCCAACTGGATTCCAAAAGATTAACTGCCACAAGCTAGATAATACCTCCCAATTTCAAATTTCAAATTAAATATGTGTCCTAAAGCAATATTTGCACAACATTCTAGTCATATTGTGTTTTGTTTGGCTTGGGACTATAAAACATGTGATGTGATCTACTTATTGTGGTTTGTAAGCCCTATTAATAACCTGGCACAACATATTAAGCTACCTATTGTCACTTATTTCACAAACCCTAACAAAAGCAAACCATGTTTAGCAAGAAAACTAAGAGTCCCAAGATGAATGCTGGTTGTCCATACATAACCTTTGCCCTGTTTGCACTCTGGCTTTAGGCTGAGATACGTGGGGATTAGACAAGTTTAGTGACCTCTTCTTAAGGCATAATTTAATCATGCTAGGCAAAAAAGCAAAGAATCTGCTTGATGGTTTATCACAGCGGTGTCAAACTCAATTTCATTGAGGGCCACATCAGGGTTGTGTTTTAGGGGGGCCAGGGTGGGCATGGCCAGCTCGACGTCAGTCATATCAGGGGTGCCTGTGGTGACCGGAGCACTCTGCTAGTGAAAATGGGCTCCTGAGCTCCATTTTTAGCCGTGACGGCCTCCTGCAACCCTCTGCCAGTGAAAACGGAGCTCAGGAGGCCTGCCCTCCTGAGCTCCATTTTCGCTGGCAGGGGGACTACGGGCTGGTTCTTCGCTGTTTCCAGGACGGCCCTGTAGGCCAGATCTAAGCACCCCATGGGCCAGATCCGGCCCCCGGGCCTTGAGTTTGACACCCCTAGTTTAGCACGTCAATCCAGTCTTTTACTAAAGAAGAATATAAATGAGAGCATGGAACCTTTAGTAGAAAGTTATAAGCAATCCTTTTCTTCTGAGTTCAAACAGGCCCCCTGAATTTGATGGCACTTACTGAGCAAATATGTATTCTGTAAGACTACGTACAGCTACGAGGGTGGCTCAGTGGCTAAGATGCTGAGTTTGTCGACTGAAAGGTCAGTAGTTTAGTGGTTCGAATCCCTAGTGCTGTGTAACGGGGTGAGCTCCTGTTACTTGTACCAGCTTCTGCAGTTCGAAAGCAGGTTAAAAATGCAAGTAGAAGAATAGGGACCACCTTTGGTGGGAAGGCAATAGCATTCTGTGCGCCTTTGGCGTTTAGTCATGCCGGCCACATGACCACGGAGACGTCTTTGGACAGTGCTGGCTCTTCGGCTTTGAAACAGATATAAGACCGCCCCCTAGAGTCGGGAACGACTAGCACATATGTGTGAAGGGAACCTTTACCTTTATCTATGTACAGCTACACTATTTGAGCAGTAAAATGTACTTGTCATGTTTTGTTCAAATAGTTGTTATCTGTGTTTAAATTCGGGAAATACTGGTTTTGCAAGTTAACCACTCATAACTTCTCTCTGACAGGCCCTGTAGAATGGTGGACAATGACTCATTCCTTGGATATATTAGATCCATGTTTTATGAATTTTGCTTTTATTCTTCCCCAATGGACTATGAAATTACATTGTTTATTTTTTTTATTGTACTTTTTTCAAAATCTCAGGCTCATTTTTTGCCTGAGACAGAATTTTTAAAAAAAGGGTTTAATATTGTAAGACAATAAATACTCATAAAGGCTGTGACAATAGGATCCTTCTTTGAGCAAGTCTGCTTTTCTGCCATAAAATCAAACTCAGCATGATTGACATTCACAACAGTAATCAACAAAACAAAATTAACAATTTGAATGAAGTAAGATCAACAACAGTAAAAACAGCATCGTAGAGCAGAATAATAAAAACATTATAATGACAGTGTTAAATCACAATCAACATCAGTGTCTGACGTAGTTTTGTGAATATAATAGCTGGAACATCTTGCTTAGAGTGAGATGACTGTCTTTCAGTCTGTCGTGGAAATGAGAAGTAGGAAAGACCATTTATGACAGGGGTGTCAAACTCATGTCGTCATGTTGTCGTCACATGAAGTATCGCGACTTTCCCTCTTTGCTAAACGGGGTGAGCATGGCCAATGCGTGATGCATCTGGCCCGCGGGCCGTGAATTTGACACCCCTAATTTATGGGATGTTCTGGTCCTTATTATGGAAGATGCAGAACAGAAGCATGAGAGACAGAATAGAAAAGGTAAGCTTAACCAAAAGCTAAGGATAGATCAGCCAAGCTGGTCCCATTGCTAGGAAGTAGATGAAGAACTGAGGCTGTATTGCAGAATGTGTTTGAAAATATTAATATCAAATCGTTATTTCAGATCTTACATTTGCTGGGACCAGCTGGAACAGTTGTACTGAATCAGTCTATTCTCTCGAATGGAACGGAATGGGGAGTCATAGTCTGAGGAGTGAAGAGATTGTTCTGTGTATATGACAGGCTCTTTCAAGAAATAGCTTCCATGTGCATACATAGAAAGAGCAGACAGCTAATCAGAAAGATAAAATGCCATAATAATCAGGGCTATGGACCCCATGGATGATGTAAAGGCCTGGGGAGAAGTTACCTGCTTATCCTATATTGCTAGTTTGCACTCTACATTTCAGTGGTAGAATGGGAATGAAGTTCCAACAGCCACCCAAAGTAGCAGTGTTAAACAGGGAAACAAAAAAGAATGTTTAAACTGACTAGCAAGTTTGTCTATTAAATATAAATTTGCAAGAAAAAATGTTTCCTGATGAGATAATGATGACCGATAATGATGTAATATTTCAATATTACAGAAAAAAATTAAATGGAAAAGATCTACATGATGGTTGCAATCATACTATTACAATCTTATAATTATAGAGCCCACATTTCAAGAGGATTGCTTGATTAAATTAAAAGGCACTAAAATCATTGTCAACTCTTGATAACTACATAAATATATTTTTCTCCATAACTATTTGTTTTTAATGTGGTCCTTCAGGTCTTCCAATGAAGCACTCATCACCACTATAACTGAGTCCATCCTCCTGCTTGTCATCTTTTTCCTCCTTCCACCTTTCCCAGAATTAGAGCCTTCTTCAGCTTGGTCCTCACATAATATGTTCAAAGTAGGATAGTCTTAGCCTGGTGCTTTGTGCCTCAAGTGAGAGTTCTGGGCTGGTTTGTTCAGGGACCCGTTGGTTTGTTTTCTTGGTTGTTCACAGTATTCTCAGGAGTCTTCTCCAACACCAAAGTTCAGAAGTATCAATACTCTTCCTATCCTTTGGGAGGATAGCAAGAAGATAGCATCTTTATTAAAACTGTTACGAAATGTTTGGATAAACTGTCAGATTCAAATTGGATTTTTAAAAAATACCGAGGGTTTCCATCAAGCCCCCTATTTAGATTTTTTTAAAAAAAAATCTAAATAGGGGGCTTGATGGAAACCCTTGGTATGGGATATGGTATACTTTTGACAATGCAAAGTTATCAATACTTCGCTTGATTGTGTGGAGTCATCTAGGGAATGGCACTGAAAGCTGTATGCAACGAAATTTCGTTTTACGGTATGCTGATTAGTGTACATTGAAAGTGACAATAAAATTCTTCTAAGTCTAATTGAGCATGAATTGAATACATAAAATGAATATAATTAAAGGGAACATTAGGACAGGGACAACAGGCACGCTGGTGTGCTTAGGCACGCCCCTTACAGACCTCTTAGGAATGGGGTGAGGTCAACAGTAGACAACTCCGCAGGGCAGGAATTATGTAGTCGCTTGTAACTGAGACACAAAACTCCCACTTGGAATCTGTAAAAGAGGCTTGCAAAAAGAAACCGTAACTTAAATAAAATACAAGATCAAACGTGAAACTATGTGAGACAATTTACTCTTGATGTAAGACTTCCCATAAAGTCTTTTCCAGCCTAACGAAGGTCCTCTGTGCTTCTAGGGGGCGCTGTTTACACTCGCGAAGCCACTCTGGCTTTGGCCGTTCCCGGCCGCGTGCTCTGGCTTCCTCTTGGAGGCGGGGCACTTGGTTACCCGCGAGTGGGGCTCATACCGGGCTGAATGGCGCAGAGCGGTGGCAACGCGGGTCCCGAGATATCTCGGGTGCTTCTTTCCGTGGGAGGCGGAGGAGGTAACTGGTGATGAATGTGTTCAAAGGGAGGAGCCGCAGGTCAAGGAACGAACGTCGCGCTTCCTGGTCTCGTCCTTTCCCGCTAACCCTGCGTTTCTCAAACTTGGCTAACGTCGTTAAGATGTGTGGACTTCAACTCCCACAATTCCCAGTGGCTGCCGGGTCGGGAATTGTGGGAGTTGAAGTCCACACAGCTTAACGTTGCCAAGTTTGAGAAACGCTGCAACCAATACCTGTACCTTTTTTTTTTTTTGGTCGCTTTCCTTTCAGATTCTGTCTTCTTGAACAGTAACTGCCAAAAGGATAAAATAAATAAATAAATAAATAAAAGTCCTGTAAGGACATGGTATCCGTGAGTTCTTGCGTGAATAAATGAACATCACGTACAAATATTTTCAAAACTAAGGTGCAACTTTTTTTTTTTTGCAAACTTGAAGACCATGTTAATGCGCCTCCCTGCTAAAAGTGAAAGAATGAGAGTTTGCGCTTGAAAAAAAATTCTGTCTCGACTTTCTCCATCGTTTCGTATATTTAATGCTTGCCTAAATGTAGATGAGAAATTGAGACTGCTTTCATGCTTTCCACTTTTGAAAGGCACAATAGTCTGAAAAGTTTTTCTCCGTTTATACTATCTACAATATAATATTTGGTTTCTGTAGTGCATGGGGTTTTAAAAAGTGCCATGCTTCTCACAGTGGAGCTAGTCGAAGGAAGTGATTTGCATCAACTAATCTGTAGTAGAGGGAGGGCAAAGCTGCCGATTGAGAGAGAAATACAGTACTAATAACATCTATAGTATGTGCTTTTTCAACTGAAGCAGGACTTCTGGATTTCTAGGTATCAACGAAACACTTTTGCTCAGTCCAAAATATGCTAAAAAGAAAGACACAACCTTACAGACAACCAGGCTGCCCAGGAGCAACCGTAAGTATATCTATTTTTTACAGTGAGTTAACAGTATTCCCTGACTTAGAGCAGTGGTTTTCAAACTTGCAACTTTAAGGTGTGAATTTCACTCCAAGAGTTCACACCGGTTTTGTGTTGGGTGGGAATTCTGGAAGTTGAAGTCCACCCATTTTAAGGTAGTCAAGTTTAAAAAAACACTGATGATTGTTCCTTTCCTGAATTATATATGTATGTTAGAAAATCTTTATTAAAACATGCCAAAAATAGGAGACTCAGGGGATTTTTAATTAATTATTTTAATCAGGTTTTTAAGGGGAATTTTAATGGGAATTTTAAGGGGAGGGCAGGAACTGACGGGTTTGGGTTGGAGGGGGGGGAGGGTAGTGTCGGATGGGGGTGGGAGGTTAGGCGGGTATTGGGGTAGCCCGTCGGGAGGAAACCAGTCCCTGCGCGTGCTCGTGGCGATTTAGTGGGTTCGGAGGTTATGGGGGGGGAATGTGTTCCTTTCTGTGAGGGTGGTTCCATTTGCACGGTAAGTGGGAGGGGCAGATATGGCGGAAGGGGGGGATCGTATCGGTCTAGGGGGTCACGCGTTCGATGTCTGCAAGCGATCGCGTGCCCGATCCTCTGACTTTTCCGTTCCCGGATGGTCAAGACCCTCAGAGCCTGGGCCTTCGTCTTATGTTATGCAACGACGGTCCGTGGCCAATAAGGCCCCCTAATACGATCTTATCCAGGGTGGCGCCGGATCTTATAGGCGTTACGGAGACCTGGTTGGGCACTGAAGGCGTGCCCTGGTCGAAATGTGCCCACCGGGTTTCCGTGCATTCCATCAGCCGAGGGCCCAGGGTAGGGGTGGGGGGGTGGCGGTTGCTATTAAAGAGAGTCTAGAGCCGAGGGAGACCACTGTACCTCAGATTGCCAGGTGTGAATCCCTCTTTGTGAGATGGGGTCATAGGTGTCAGATGGGCTTGCTGGTCACGTACCTGGCTCCTTGCTGCGTGACAGCTGCCCTGCCCGAGCTCCTGGAGGTGCTTGCCGGGGTGGCAGTGGAGACCCCCAGACTTTTAGTCATGGGGGACTTTAACTTGCCATCGGCCGGCTCGTCATCGACAGTGGCTCGGGAGTTCATGGCTTCCATGATGGCCTTGGACCTGACTCAAGTAGTGGATGGCCCCACTCACATCGGGGGTGGCACTCTGGATCTTATTTTTATCTCTGGTCAGTGGTTGAAGGATCTGGATTTGAGAGATGTAGTCATAGAACCTTTGTCATGGTCAGATCACTCTCTCCTTCGCCTGGACTTTCTGACCGCCACTCAACACCGCAGGGAGACGGAGCCACAACGTTGGTTCCGTCCCAGGCGCCTGATGGACCCGGAGAGGTTCCGGACGGAGCTTGGGCCACTTCCTGAGGGTCTGGCTCACGGCACGGCAGAGGAACTAGCCGCAGCCTGGCAACGGGCTGCGGCTGGGGCTTTAGACCGTGTCGTGCCTCTGCGGCCTCTGACCCGGCGCAGATCCCAACCGGCTTCTTGGTTCTCCGAGGAGCTGAGGGGGATGAAACGCCGGAGAAGACGCCTAGAGAGCTCCTGGAGGTCTAGCCGTTTAGAGGCTGATCGGACACTAGTTAGGTCCTATACTAGGACCTACCTGGTGGCACTGAGGGAAGCAAGGCGTTGCTACGCCTCCTCCCTCATTGCGTCGGCAGATAACCGCCCAGCCGCCCTGTTTCGGGTGACCCGTTCCCTCCTTCACCAGGGGGAGCGGGATGACCCGTTGCAGGGACGTGCTGAGGAGTTTAACGGTTATCTATACGATAAAATCGTTCAGCTCGGGATGGTCTGGACCAAGATTGCGGTGATTCAGATGAGGCATCTGAGGGTGGACTGGGTGACATTTTCTGGGATGAGTTTGACCCTGTGGCTCCCGAGGACATGGACAGGTTACTGGGTAGGCTGAATGCCACCACGTGTTTACTGGACCCGTGCCCCTCCTGGCTGGTGCTGGCCACTCAGGAGGTGACACGAGGCTGGCTCCAGGCGATTACAGTGCCTCCTTGTTGGAGGAGTCTTTCCGGCCGCCTTGAAAGAGGCGGTGGTGAGGCCCTCCTCAAGAAGCCCTCCTGGACCCGGCTGTCTTAGGTAATTATCGTCGGTCTCCAACCCGCTCGCGGAGAAGGTTGTAGAGAGTATGGTGGCATATCAGTTTCCCCTGCACCTGGATGAAACTGTCTATCTAGACCCGTTCCAGTCCGGTTTCCGGCCCGGCTACAGCACGGAGACGGCTTTGGTCGCGTTGGTGGATGATCTCTGGAGGGCCAGGGATAGGGGTTGTTCCTCTGTCCTGGTCCTATTAGACCTCTCAGCGGCTTTCGATACCATCGACCATGGTATCCTGCTGCGCCGGTTGGAGGGATTGGGAGTGGGAGGCACCGTTTATCGGTGGTTCTCCTCCTATCTCTCCGACCGGTCGCAGACGGTGTTGACAGGGGGGCAGAGGTCGGCCCCGAGGCGCCTCACTTGTGGGGTGCCGCAGGGGTCGATTCTCTCGCCCCTTCTGTTCAACATCTATATGAAGCCGCTGGGTGAGATCATCAGTGGCTTCGGTGTGAGGTACCAGCTGTACGCTGATGACACCCAGCTGTACTTTTCCACACCGGGCCACCCCAATGAAGCTATCGAAGTGCTGTCCCGGTGTTTGGAAGCCGTACGGGTCTGGATGGGGAGAAACAGGCTCAAGCTCAATCCTTCCAAGACAGAGTGGCTGTGGATGCTGGCATCCCGGTACAGTCAGCTGAGTCCTCGGCTGACTGTTGGGGGCGAGTCACTGGCCCCGATGGAGAGGGTGTGCAATCTGGGCGTTCTCCTGGATGAACAGCTGTCTTTTGAAGATCATTTGACGGCCGTCTCCAGGAGAGCTTTCCACCAGGTTCGCCTGGTGCGCCAGTTGCGCCCCTTTCTAGACCGGGATGCCTTATGCACGGTCACTCACGCCCTCGTGACGTCTCGCCTGGATTACTGCAATGCTCTCTACATGGGGCTCCCCTTGAGGGGCATCCGGAGGCTCCAGTTAGTCCAGAATGCAGCTGCGCGGGTGATAGAGGGAGCCCCTCGTGGCTCCCGTGTTACACCTATCCTGCGCAGACTGCACTGGCTACCTGTGGCCTTCCGGGTGCGCTTCAAGGTGCTGGTGACAATCTTTAAAGCGCTCCATGGCATAGGGCCGGGCTATTTACGGGACCGCCTACTGCTACCAAATACCTCTCACCGACCCGTGCGCTCTCACAGAGAGGGACTCCTCAGGGTGCCGTCAGCTAGGCAGTGCCGTCTGGCGACACCCAGGGGAAGGGCCTTCTGTGGGGCTCCCACCCTCTGGAACGAACTCCTTCCAGGACTTCGTCAACTTCCGGACCTCCGAACCTTTCGTCGCGAGCTTAAAACACACTTATTTATCTGCGCGGGACTGGATTAGATTTTAAAGTTATGGGTTTTAAGGGGTTTTTATTATTTATACTATTTTAAATTTGGGCAATAGAATAAGTTTTTTAATTGTTGTTTTTAATCTGTATTTATATGTATTTTAACTGCCTGTGAACCGCCCTGAGTCCTTAGGGAGATAGGGCGGTATATAAATTTGAAAAATAAAATAAAAATAAAATAAAAATAAAAATAAAATAAATAAAATAAAAATAAAATACCGTATATACTCGAGTATAAGCCGAGTTTTTCAGCACGTTTTTTGTGCTGAAAAACGTCCCCTCGGCTTATACTCGGGTCTATACGGCTTATACTCGAGTTTTTTTTTTTAAGCCCCTCGGCTTATACTCGAGTATATACGGCTTATACTCGAGTTTTTTTTTTCTTTTTTTCACATTTTACCGGACGGCGCGGGGAAGCCCTGCCGGTGCAGTGAGAGGGCGGGGCGGGGGAGCCGCCAGCCTTCTCAGCTGAGGGAGGGAGGGTTTCCCCAACCGGTAGGTGCCTCATTTCCCACCCTCGGCTTATACTCGAGTCCCCAGTTTACCCCAGTTTTTGGGGTAAAATTGGGGACCTCGGCTTATACTCGGATCGGCTTATATTCGAGTATATACGGTAATAATCATAAATGAAGTCTTGCCTTTTGGCGGGAGGGGTTGTATCCTCAGGAATGTCAAAAGATTTAATACACATGGAGATCTTTGAGAAGAACCATGCATTTTCTATTATTTATGCACAACAGAGAGTGAGCATTAAAACTGGTTTCTCTGCTCCTCAACAGTTAGTAGTGATTAAAGTAAATAAAATGAAGTATACCTTTGTATAGCATCTTTATTTAAATACAGATGAATTTGAAGTTTGGACCTTTCATAATAATTTTATCTTGCAATGTGGCAATTGATTAACAGCATATTTAGCACTGCCTTTCTATATTTTCTATGGTTTTTTTTTTCATTCTCTATATGTGGGGTGCTGTTGGCCATCTCTGTGTTCCTCTTACCCTCACCAGGAATGTTTTTTTAATTCTTTAAAAGTTTAAAAGTATATTAATGTTTTCATAAACACATTTCTGTACATTAGTTTTGGATAAGGTGCAGAATTTTCTACCCCAGATGGCTAGTGCAAATAATCAGCTGAGAAGAGAAATGGACAGCAAACCTAGCCAAGAATTTGACATTGAACATGTAGATTCTTCGATGGAAAAAATAATTGAAATGGTGAATATATTTTTGTTTCTAGATAATTCCTTGGCATAGAGTATTACATTCATGTTTATGGTATACCCAGAGTAGAATAACTTCTTGTTGCTTAGTCTCTAGACAAAAACTATTATCTATAATAATATCTGGATGTTATCTTTTTTTGTTGAAATTGACTTCTGTGCTATTACTGAAGTAATTTTTTATTTATCAAATTTATCTGACCCCTGAAACTAGCCAGAGAGAAGACAGCTTATGCAGTTGAAGTATTAAAATTGGTACAAATTTTAAAAAAAAAATCATGACTAAAATTACAAAGCTAAAAAATTTATAAAAGTTGCATTGCTAAATAATACTCTCCACAACCCATCTGAAAAGCCATGTTTCTAGGAGGCCAAAGGGATGGGTGTCATAATTTTTTTCAGGTAAGCACATAAAAACTTTTCAGGCAAAGTGTTAGAGTAGCTCTCTTTCCCATATGCAATACGGATGTTTGAGGTTTGTGTTTCTCAAAATTCCCCATCAGCCTGATCAGGGACAAACTTTGTCACAAAGTTTTCATATGATACACCAGAAAAGTCTCAGATTTAGGGGGACTGCTGCAGTTAGCATCTTCCTTTACTAAAGACATTTGACTAAATTATCTCCAAAAATTATTTCAACACTAATCTTGCATTGCTTGTTGATGGAGGTAACCAACTCATGCCCAGAAGATTTGCCTAAGCAGTAGATAGGAGCCACTGGCTCTCTGGTGCTTTGTTTTCAGCAATTGTTTTGTAAGTGTTTTCAGCCTCTGATCATGGAAGGCAATTAATGGATTAATTCTGCTTTTTTTTGGTTATAAACACTGACTTTGTCAGTGGCTTTCATGCAAATAGTCTTCTTATTTAAGCTATTTCTATGGCCGACCATCTTAAATGGTTGACCATCTTAAATAGGTAACTCAGGGCAGAAAACAATCGTTTTGCTAAAACCAGTATACACCGAGTCCTTGACTTACAACCACAGTTGAATTCAAAATTTAAAAATTTATAAAAAAAATAAGCAAGACAGTTGAGTTGTGTCCCATTTTACAACATTTTGCCATGGTTGTTAAGCAAATCACTGAAGCTGTTAAGTGAATCATGAGGTCATGAAATGAATGTAGCTTCCCCCATTGCCTTTGCTTGTCAGAAGCTCCCAAAGAAAGTTACAAATGAAAATCCCAGGATCCAGGATGCTGCAACCATGGTAAATACATGCTAGATGCTAAGCATCCAGTTTGATCACGTGACTGGATATTGTGCAAGAGTTATAAGAGTGAAAGCTGACCATTTTTTTCAGTGCTGCTGGGACTTTGAACAGTCCTTTAACAAATGGTTGTAATTTGAGGACCACCTATAAATAGAACACCATAAGTAAACTAAGTTTTAAAAAATCCAGCACAAAGAAAATTGAAGGAGACATTAACAAGTTCACCAAATGCACATGTGCATATTAGGTTCCCTTAATACCTGGCCTAATACTTGGGGAAAAGCCTGGTCTTGATGGCTTTCTGGAAGACCAAGAAGGTCAGGGAAGGCTGTTCCATTGACAGGGCCATAGTAGATGAGGCAAATCTTGGTCCTATAAAATGGTATATTAATAAAAGGGACCTTGTGAGCATGCCTATTGGACCTGGTAGGTTGGGACTCCTACTCTTTGGTACTGGTACTTGTGGGAATAGTTTATGAACTGCCATTGAGATATTTTCTAAGTGTTATTGAAAATAAAAATTAACTGCTTTTGATTTCATAGTTCAGCACTGAAACTGATGTACATTTACATTCTCATTGTGCACTTAATATTATCTTACTTTCATTATTTAAATTATTACAGAATGTGGCCTTAGTAGAACTGAATGACTGTGATACAACAGAATCAGAAGATGATTCGGAATGTGAGGAGAGCTCTACCTGTGAAGAAGTTACCGAAGAAAATATTAAGTTTCCTTTGTCAAAAAGAGAAGGACGAATAGAAATGTTGGAGAGTAAAAACTGAGTGGGTGAATTAGCCTTATTTTTGCGCCATTTCAATATTGACATGTAATCCTCATTTTTTCAAGGCCTCTGGGAAAGTTGTGCTGTGTACTAATAAACTTGTGTACTTGATATATGGAGATGTGTAAAAAAAATCTGTTGTAGGTCTGCTATCAAGTCAGAAGAAATTAATGAGGATTTCATTTGTAAAATTGAGGGGAAAGCAGATAGAATAATTGGACCAGATAGCAACAAAAGAATAATAGCTATGAACTATTTATGATTTAATCTGTAATAATATCACAGATTAATGCCAACTCTTGGGTTGCACAGAGGTCAAAGAAAATGTCTGTGGAAAACAGATAATTTAGTCTAGATTGTTTCAATTACAAAGTATTTGGGCTGGTGACCCACTGTTGTATGTTAATAGTAGTGGCCTTCCAAATGAACTACTTTTTTAACTCCCAGGTCTGGTTGGGATTCAAGCTTATTTGTTTACGCCATAGGTTACTCACCTTGCATAAAAACTGTCCTTTAAGGTCAAGGTGAAAAAAATTTGTTAGACTGAAATATTTTTGTGGATAAGCTGCATTCATAATGGAGAATGAGGAATGCCATTGGGAATCTAGTATATTTTAAAGGTCCAAAATATGCTACAAATCAAATTGGGAGTTTATAATCCCAGCCAGTTTGAGATCACGTTACAACTTTGAAATTAAAATATGCCTTGTATTCTCATAAAGTATATTTAAGATGAATAAAAAATAATTTTAAGGTATGCTTTATACTGTAAAAGGCATCAACTTGCAAGATACATGCCAATTTGAGCTGAAATTAGTTTTATTTTATTATGGAAAGTTTGTTATGATTATGCATTATTACTGGAACCATATATTCCACTAAATAAGATCATCTTATTTCTGAATATATAATATTTGAGCTGTTATTGCTTACTTGAAAATGGGATTGAATGCAAATCAGGAATGCTTGACATGAAAAGTCAAATAGGCTGAATATTCCGGAATTAGCAACTATTAATAGCCCGATACTGTAAATGGTAGATTATGGTCCATAACCTTCAGGGAAGAGGATCATCATGCAGTGCATTGATTTGAGTTGATAATAATTGTAAAACATAAATATAAATAAAATTTAGGTGGCCTTGCACAGCCCACCAACATTTTCTATTTTCCATAGTATACTGGAAAACTCATACACAAGATGCAAATGGCAAAATATCTTTCTGCTTAGATAGAGCAGCTTTCTGTTTTGAGATTAATGCTACTGTAGTCTATCTTTCTGTTCACTATATTTTATACCACAATGTTGTATGTTGTTTTCAAAAAATATTTTGCAATTACAAGTAGTAAATACATTCAAAACCTGGCATGGTTGTCTTCACAAATTGTACTAATCCATGGCTTTAATGATGTTCTTGTTGAATAATTCAGAATGGTTGTGTTCAGACTTTTTCCCTGAATCAAAACTTAATATATATTATATGACTTAGAGCAGTGGCCCCCAACCTTTTGGGCATCAGGGACCAGTTCTGTGGAGAAAAGATTTTCTGTGGACCTGAGGGAGCATGGTTTTGTGTGTTGCCTGCGTCCCGTGGTTGGGCCGTCGCTTTTTTTGCATGGACCAGTTTCTGACATATCGTGGACCAATGCCACAGACTGGGGGTTGGGGACCCCTAACTTTAAAACATTGTAAATGTATTACAGAGCGAGAGAGATTATCTTACAGATGCAATACTAGGTCATTAAATACTACAGGACATCCAAAAAGCATTTATTTAATGTGGCACCCACAATTAGAGATCACATACAACTCATTGGCAAACAGATTACAAAATAGTTCTACTACTTTTTTTATTATTTAGGGGAATAACACGGATGTTCAGTTCTTTATTGTACAGATTCATAATAAGTGCACTTCCTTGGGTACATAAACCATGTTTATGGTGAACTGGTTTTCTGAGTTAGTTCAAATATGCAAAATGTTTATTGCAGGAAAAAAGTATGATGCTGGTGTAAAGTGGCCAAGACCCCCATGGTTACTGAGGACAAATAAAAAAATTATAGCATGTTTCCAACTTAAGTAAAAGGTTCATAGAGACAAAATATCAGAAATTTGATGGTTTCTGGATTTCTGTCTCGCCTTCATTTAGCCCTAAATGTCAGCAGATGGAGGAGAACATGATAGCTACAGGAAAGAATACTTTGTGATCACAGTAATCCGTAGCAAGTTTTTAACTCCTCTGAGGAATCCCATTGTGAATAAATGCAAATGTTCTTAATTGGATCATTGCACTGAGACACTAGTTGGCATGTTCAGGCCAGGAAGCATTTTCTACTTTGTTGTTTGTAATCCTTTAGTTGCCGTGGGTCAGAGGAAGAATGGGGCTTCTTGGCTGAGCTGTTCAGTATTCCACAGTTACAGCTTTTGTTCTCAGGTACTCATTAAGAGCTTCTTCACCTAAAAGGAATAAGGAAGTCTGCAGTAGTTGGAGCAAAGGGTGCAAAGTTCTTCACAGTGGAAGTGCTTGCAAAAAAGCAAGGTAGAATTCAAAACCAAGTAAACCCTCAGTATGATGGAGATTGGTTTAGCAAAAGGCAATACAAGAGACAGCCTTCTATAGGTACTGAAGATTGGAGGGCCAGTTAATATGGGCAGGGAAATTAGGAAGGCTGGACAAGCCAATGTGATATGTGCATATTGCATGTATCAGAAGGATGAGACAGGGAAGGCTCTGGGAAGATCAGGCTGGTGGGAAGTACCCTGGGGAGGTGGCTAGAAGATGGAGCATATTATAAAATTATATTAATTAAATTATATTATAAAATCATATTATAAAAAAAATCCTGTTAGTATTATCCATGCTTGCATTTTCTGTTAAAAATGATACTTAAGATTTTTATTTATTTATTTACGTTTATATCCCGCCCTTCTCCGAAGACTCAGGGCGGCTTACAGTGTGTAAGGCAATAGTCTCATTCTATTTGTATATTTACAAAGTCAACTTATTGTTCCCCCAACAATCTGGGTCCTCATTTTACCTACCTTATAAAGGATGGAAGGCTGAGACAACCTTGGGCCTGGTGGGGCTTGAACCTGCAGTAATTGCAAGCAGCTGCTGTTAATAACAGGCTATCTTACAGCCTGAGCACCACGGCCCTTATAAGATAGGTATATATATACCTATCTGGGAGCACCAAGCTGAAGCCTGAAGATGATGAATGAGACTTCTGTATATATATATAGGTATATATATATAGGTATATATAAGATAGGTAATTAATAATTGCCAGATAAAAACATGGCCATTAAACAATTAATGAAAGAACTGGTACAGGAATTCAAGCTTTGAAATTCAAAGCAAAGGTAGGCAGACAGTAGTCCATGGACCAATGCAGCTTCTCCAGATCCTATTTTTGCACTTGTCTGAATCCTCCCACTTTTTTGAGAAGGTGCTTTACAACACATCATTAAGCCTATATGTCTGGCTGGCAGGGAGTGACTGAATAGGCAGAATTACAGCCTTGGTCTTCCAAGGACCAAAGCCATTTAATTTTCTTTCTTAAGTGCAACTTAAGATGTTAAAAGATTGCTTTTACTGTAAAGGAATCCTGCATTTTGCAACAGGTCCTCAATTGCATGTTCTTTTCACATGGGAGTGTCAGGCTGCAGTTTACAGTATTGGATGTGTGCTCTGATTTTAAGGGTAAAATAGCACAACTCTCTTTCGAATGCATTTTCACAATTGCATTTATCCATTACAAAACTCACATTGTACTAGAGAACAAGTAGTCTATAGAAATCAATTTTTGTCGTTATATTGCAAAACTCTTTCGTTCATGGTTGTTCATCATGTTGATTCAGAATAGGAGCCAAAGAGTTCTGGAAGGTGATAAATTTCTTACCTTTAATACATGTCACTTGGTAAATATAATTGGAGTCTAGAGAGAAAATATGAAGCGCTGCTTACCTAAATCTTTTCCAAAACCAGACTGCTTGAATCCACCAAATGGTGCTGCCACATCAGTTTTGTTATAAGTGTTAATAAAAACAGTTCCGGCTTCCAGTTTGTCACTGACATATAGTGCTTTACTTATGTCTTTGGTGAAAACACCTGAAGCCAAACCGTATTCTGTTCTGTTGGCTCGTTCTAACACTCCATCAACATCTCTGCGGCAATAAAAAAACATCTAAGATATAGACAGCATAAAACACACCAAAGATGCTAAATTTATCACTCCATATTATTTTTTCATCCTCAGATTTTGTAGCATACATTGTGTTCTCATTGTGCTAAGCCATAATAAAATTTATTTCAGTTCAAGCATGTAATTTAGGAATTGTGGTTTATATATCGTATTCTATAACTGTCTGAAATTGCAAACCAGCCATTGAAATTTAATTGATTTATTTTTTTTTATTTATATCCCGCCCTTCTCCGAAGACTCAGGGCGGCTTACACTATGTCAAGCAATAGTCTTCATCCATTTGTATATTATATACAAAGTCAACTTATTGCCCCCAACAATCTGGGTCCTCATTTTACCTACCTTATAAAGGATAGAAGGCTGAGTCAACCTTGGGCCTGGTGGGACTTGAACCTGCAGTAATTGCAGGCAGCTGCTGTTAATAACAGACTGCATTAGTCTGTTGAGCCACCAGAGGCCCTTGAAATATCGTTAAAACAACATTGCTTAGAACTATCTGTATATCCAATCTGATATTTTTGTGAAGTATTTTAGAACTTGACTAGAATGTATGTAATGAATATACGGATAAAACAATGATATTTAATCCTCAAAAAATTAACGATTGCATGATTCTTAAGGTCATAGACTGAGAACATCAATAGTAATTAAATAGCAATAGCACTTAGACCTATATACTGCTTTACAGCCCTCTCTAAGCAGTTTAGAGTCAGCATATTGCCCCCAACAATTTGGGTCCTCATTTTACCCACCTCAAAAGGATGGAAGGCTGAATTGACTTTGAGCCTGGTAGGATTTGAACTGACAAATTGCAGACAGCCAACAGTCACCAGAAGTGGCCTGCAATACTGCACTAACCACTGCGCCACCAAGGCTCTATAGGATTCCAAATACTATTACATTTGTGCCAAGAGCGCTGAAGCACTTTTGGGTTGAAAGAATTGCACGGTGACATCACCATTGCCTGGAGGATGCCCAGTTGGAGACTCCTTTCATGACCCTGTTAGGTTACCCACCAAAGTGCTACCGATTTATCTACCTCTGATTGCCCACCCTTGAACTGCTGGGTCGATAGAAGCTGGACCATGTGATGGGAGCTCACCCTGCCTCGTGGCAGCAACCAGCTCTCAAATGTGAGCTTGCTGATTGTCAGCCCAGTTGTCCTAACCTCATGAGCCACCATGCTCCTACAGGATTCCAAATTAGGGGAGGAATCTACTTCACGTAAGTTTTATCCAAGATGTAAATTGCAATGGAGAAAAGGAGTGAAGAAGGTTCATTTGCTCTTCTCAGATGACTATTAACTGCAAGGATCCAGCGTTTGAAAAGCTGCAGCAACAACAGCATTAATTGGAACAGAACCTACCCGTCTTTGAACTTGGAAATGATCATCACTGGCCCAAAGGATTCTTCATGGGCAATATGCATGTCATCCTCAACATTAGTAAATATGGTAGGTTCCATGAAAAAGCCTAATAAAAAGGGTAGTTACAAATCTCCATCATTTTCTATCTTGATACATGGGTCATAGGTTATCTCATTGCATTATATATATATATAACTTGGCTAATAAACAAGAACTTCAGTTTTTAGCCAATTGATTATTTTAACAAGAGCATCCATTCAATATAATTTTGGTTTTCAAACAAGGGTGTCATAGATCATTTGTAGCTAGGTTTACAGTTTCTGTTGTACATTTTATGATCAGTTGCCTTCTTCCCCTTCAACACCCCTTCCTCTATATGCTTTATACTTGACTCTTTTGATACTACCATGACTGCAGGAATAAAATTGAAGAATTAACTATTATAAAAACAGCAACATACATTTTGGTGGGTCACCAGCTGAATATAATTGAACTATTGGTAAAGTCAGAAGTCACTTTCCTTTTAAATTTGTTTTAATGTATTTTTGTCACTTAATTTGTCTTGTAATTCCCTTTTGCTTTTATCTTAGTTGGTATTTTAATGTTTGATGTTGAAATTTAATAACAATATTATTTTTTTAAAAAGAAAAGAAAAACATGGTGATAAACAACATCAGCCATTCTGGCATATTTATGATGGTCCAATTGCTGGTACAGTATGTTTGCTATTACTTCCATTGTCACCCCATTTAGTCAAAATTCATATAATGTGCCATACTATGATTTCTTTTACATTGGAAAAAAAAAGCTTCAAATGCATTCAAATGCTTTTTAATATCCCTATATTACAGTGATGGCTAACCTTTTCCGGACCGAGTGGCCAAAGCATGCGCCCAAACCCCCAAAATACGATGCGCATGTGCCCTCCTACACATGCCCCACCCCCTGCACATGTGCATGCCCCTGCACATGCCCCACCCCTGAACATGCACACACACCTCACTCCCTGTGCATGTGCGCACGACCCTCTGCATGCCCCCGCGCATGTGCGGCAGAGACCCAACCAGCTGGTCAGGGGAGGCGCGCACGCATGCATGGTGAAGCTGAACTGGGGCAACCGCTCATGTCCCCATAGAGTGCTGCGTGCCACGTGCATGCCACCTGTGGCACGCGTGCCAGAGGTTCGCCATCACGGCTATATTAGATCTTACTTACCTGGTCTACATACTTGTCTTCCTCCATATAATAAAGTTGCTCCTTCTTTTACTCCAGTTTGGCAGTACTCCAGAAGCTTTTCCAAATGTGCTTTGTGATTTTGAGGTCCATGGTCTGTGGCTCTATCCAGTGGATCACCTATTTTCATCTTCCGGGTTTCTTCCACCTAAAGATTATTCAAAGAAAATAGGGATTAAATAGTGCAATATATCAACTAAAATTTTACAGATAATACAGTAATTCTACAGTATTTAAAACAATGCCTAGATTAGGATTTTTAAAGTTAACAGTAGAAGACATTGTCTTCTCTTGGTTCACCTTATGTTGTACTGAGCCCTATATGGAAAGAACAAACATTCTTGAGGGTAGACAAGAACAAAACCGAATTATAAGATGGAGGAAGGAGACCATCGAGCAAGGAATAACTTTAAAGAAGGATTTGTAGGGCCCTGAATAGTTGAGAGTTGGAGTGACTAATGTAAAATCAGTATGCTTGTGTGCAGGCTCTTAGTGGATAACAGCACGCTATGTGAATGTACCAGAAAAATGATTTATTTTTTGGCCAACAACAAAACCAAGAAGGTGGCTTCCTTCTGGCAGTTTAAAGTTTGATCTACACACAGAAAAAGTATAGAGTCGTGCAGTATTTAACAGCAATATGTTCCTAAACCTCAAACCAAATATAAGGAAATGGTCTGGAATTCTTCAGATACTGTGTTTCACGTTATAATGCCCATAACATCTGATACTGAAGCAAGCTGCTAGGGTATCAGTAATTTTTGCTGGTGGGCAGATCCATATCCATTCATATCCAATGATATGGAAGTGGACAAAGAAAGTACCTTCTCTAGGACCTGGTCAGCAGAGCTTGAAAAGTAATAAAAGTTGCTTGATCAAAAGTAAACAAACCTGTAACTCTGCCACCTCAGAAAATCAATGAACACTGAAAAAAATAGGGCTTCGCTCCAGTGGTGGGTTTCAAAAAATTTTACTACCGGTTTTGTGGGTGTGGCTTGGTGGGCATGACATGGCTTGGTGGGCATGGATGGGGAAGGTTACTGCAAAATCCCCATTTCCTCCCAATGAGCTGGGACTTGGGAGGCAGAGAATAGATGGGGGCGGGGCCAGTCAGAATTTTTACTCCGGTTCTCCGAACTACTCAAAATTTCCACTACCGGTTCTCCAGAACTGGTCAAACCTGCTGAAACCCACCTCTGCTTCGCTCCCTTACTCATATTTGATCAATGAAAAATATTACAACTACAAAAAAGTATGAATAAATAAATAATAAAATAAAATAAAGTAGTTCTCAACTTACAACCATTCATGTAGTGACCATCTGAAGTTACAACAGCACTGGAAAAACTTGTTATAGTGACTTACAACAATCCAGGTGTTTGACAATTGGCATATATTTACTGTGGTTTCAGCATCCCAAGGTAGTATGATTGCCTTCCCAGCCTTCCCAGCCAGCTCCCAACAAGTCAATGAGGAAAGCCAGATTTCTTAATAACCACATGATTCGCTTAACAGAGTAATTCACTTAGCACCCACAGTCAAAAAAATTGATAAAACTTTGTAAAATTGGGCAAGACTCACTTAACAACAGCAGAAATTGACAGTTAACAGCAGAAATTCTCGTCCCAATTGTGTTGTAAATTGAAGACTATTTGTTCAAAACAATGAACCAATCCATCAACCAATCCATTACCTCACACTTAGAAACTAACAACCTACTCTCCAACAAACAATTTGGTTTCAGGAAAAAGTTATCATGTAACTTACAACTTCTCCACTGCAAAAACATATGGACTTCAAATCTAGATCAAGGCAAATCAATAGATGCAATCTACATAGACTTCTGCAAAGCTTTTGACTCAGTAGTACACGATAAACTTCTCCTTAAACTAACATCCTATGGCATCTCAGGACCCCTCCACAAATGGATATCTACTTTTCTGTCTAACAGACAACAAGTGGTCAAAATTGGCAATGCTTTATCAAATCCTGTTCCTGTCAAGAGTGGCGTTCCTCAAGGCAGCGTCCTTGGACCAACACTCTTTATTCTATACATTAATGATCTTTGTGACCATATCTCAAGTAATTGTGTTCTCTTTGCTGACGATGTCAAACTATTTAACACCACAGACAACACTTCTATCATTCAAAACGACCTTGACCATCTAACCGCTTGGTCTAAAATTGGCAGCTCAAATTTCAACCAGCAAATGCTCAGTCTTACATATAGGAAAAAAGAACCCAAACACTAAGTACATACTAGATGGACATTACCTTACAGACGACCCCCATCCCGTTAAAGACCTTGGAGTTTTCATGTCAAATGATCTAAGTGCCAAAGCCCACTGCAACTACATAGCAAAAAAGCTCTAAGAGTTGTAAACCTAATTTTGTAGCTTCTTTTCCAAAACACCACACTACTAACCAGAGCATATAAAACATTTGCTAGACCAATTCTAGAATACAGCTCACCTGTTTGGAACCCTCACCACATCTCTGACATCAATACAATTGCACGTGTCCATAAATATTTTACAAGAAGAGTTCTCCATTCCTCTGAAAACAACAAAATACCTTATCCCACCAGACTTGAAATCCTAGGCTTAGAAAACTTGGAACTCCGTCGCCTTCGACAAGACCTAAGTTTAACTCACAGAATCATCTATTGTAATGTCCTTCCTGTCAAAGACTACTTCAGCTTTAATTGCAATAATACAAGGGCAACCAATAGATTTAAACTTAATGTAAACCGCTTTAATCTAGATTGCAGAAAATATGACTTCTGCAACAGAATCATCAGTGCTTGGAATACTTTACCTGACTCTGTGGTCTCTTCCCATAATCCTAAAAACTTTAACCAAAAACTTTCTACTGTTGACCTCACCCCATTCCTAAGAGGACCATAAGGGGCGTGCATAAGCGCACAAACGTGCCTACCGTTCCTGTCCTATTGTTTTCTTTTCTTCTTCCTATATATGCTTATATGTGTATATACTATATAATCTTTTTGTATGATGTTGTGACAAAATAAATAAATAAATAAATAAATAAATAAATAAATAAATGATAGGTACAGCAGAATTACTTTTCAACATCGACTCTTAAAAGTTTCTTACCACTCTTTTAACAAATTCATCATGAATAGATTCCTCAACAAACAGTCTACCAGCTGCAATGCAATTCTCTCCTTTGTTGAAGAATACTGCTCCCATGCCCTGAATCGTAAGAAAAAGAATATTCCATTTTTGGTTTGGTGGTTTTTATGGATACCTTGAAATCTTTTTCTTTTTAAAAACTTTTCATTCGGTGGGTTAACAAGGTGATAATATGAAGCTAAATCTCAGTCTCAGTCTGTGTAGCTCAGCTTCTCCAACCTAATGATTTCCAGATGTGTTGGTCTTTAGCTCCCCCTGCTGTCAGGAAACAATGAGTTAAATTGTAACACATCTGGAGGGCGCCAGCTTGGAGAAGAGTAACATATCCATCAAAAACGAGAAAGGATTTTCTGCATATAATGGAAGCTGGATGACATAACAAAGAAGTTATGACTGATAAATCAAGGACCACAGTATGCAGTACCCAAAAAATTTATTATACATATTTAGTAACCTAACAAAATTTAATAATATAAAACAGGCAGTCTTTAAGAGCTGGATACCCTTTTGGAATTTTGAAAGCCATGGAAGAACTGTGTATTTCCAGGGGTGTCAAACTTAAGGCCCGTGGACTGCATCGCGGGGTGCTTAGATCTGGCCCGCGGGACTTCCCTGGAAACAGTGCAGGACTGGCCCGTGGTGCCTCTGCCAGGGAAAATGGAGCTTAGGAGGGCCGAGCGTTGTCCTCTCGAGCTCCGTTTTTGCTACCAGAGGACTGCTTGAGACCATTGTGGCTGAAAATGAATGTTGAGCTGGCCACACCCACCCTGGCCACACCCCTCCCAAGGTCAAACACAGCCTGATGTGGCCCTCAATGAAATCGAGTTTGACTTTGACACCTCTGATGTATTCAAATAGGCTGCCATGAAAAACCAGCCTTTGCTGAGGATGGATGGTCCTAAAATATTAATTTACTAGAAAGTGAATCATCCTTTCAAGATGTTCTTTACCATCCCAATTTTGCATAGCCAGAAGGCATCGCTACAAATTCTTGAGGCGTCCTTTTAAATTTTTTTTAAATTTAGAAAATGTCAAAAAGTACAGGGAACCTGAGGATCACCAAAGAGGAGTCTGTAGCTATTATGCTGCTTATCATTACTACATACTGTCTTTTAAGAATATCGAAATATGAGTACTGAATATTTAATCTTGAGAACTTCTTTCCTCTGGGACTAATTTGCGGACCTGCAATAATATGTGGGCCTAAGCAAACACTGGGCACATCACGAACCAAAAAGGATGAAACCATCAATTTTCATTTCTGAGATGTCTTTCTCTGTCCATCTTTCTCTTTCTGCAATTCTCTGCCTAGTTCTCTTCTTCTCTCCTGTCCAAATGGTAGGTATTCCTATGTGCATCAATTGCTTGAGGAGGATTTTAAAATGTAAAAGGCTCATGTAGTGTGGCAAGAGCTGCAGGTTGCACACTCTTCTCCAGAACACTAGTAAAAAAGGCACAGTGTAGTATGGGACAGTTTAACGATACTCTTTCTGAAGAAAATCTTATATGGAGCTTGAAAGCTTATTTACCATTCTCACAGCTTTGTCAAGTTCACAGTCATTGAATATGATCAGTGGGGATTTTCCACCCAGTTCCAAAGAAACCTTCTTCAGGTTACTGACAGCACAGCTATAATGAATAAAAATGATAAATGACAGAAGTCTGAAAATCAAATACCATTTTCCTCATTTCTTAGTGATATTAAGACATACCATGGAATAAAAAATTTATTATATACTTATTTTGGTTGTTTCCCAAAAATAAGTTAAATACTAAACATAGCTAAACTAATTGCATATTATAATTGGCATCTTGACATTTTTCTCTTACTTTGACTGGATCCTAGCTAAATTTGCCAAGATCACTCAACTTGTAATAGCAAATTTTGGAAGTGGGTAGGAAAAACAGGGAAAATGCTCACATGAGCAAGTTTGGTGCATCCAAATCAATACCAGTGTTTAACTCAATATTATTCTGGCAATGCTGACTATCTAGCTCAGGGTGTAAAACTGGCGGCTTGGGGGCCAGATGCATCACGCACAGGCCACGCCCACCCCAGCTTTGCGAATGGGAAAAATGTCATGACAGCAATGTGACATGGTGAGTGTGACACTTGTGGTTCTAGCTGGTAAATGACACGGAGATTCTCAGCTAAAGCAGCATTCATACAACTTCCCACTGAGCAAAAGTTAAGATCTTCTCTTAACACCGAGAAATATTACGAAAGGAAAGGATTACCTTTTCATGATATGTTTCCCAATTGGTGTTGAGCCAGTGAACCCAAGTTTACGGATGTCTGGATGTTCTGATAAGCGTTGTCCTACTAAACCACCTGCATAATGTGAGAGATACAATACCATGACTTTTACTGAAATCGTGAACTGGAGATTTTGAAGCAGAATGTTGTTTAATGCTCCTGTACCTCCTTCCACCTGAGCTACTCTTTGAACCCAAGCTGAGGCCCTCTAGTCATGTGATAATTGCATATTCCATAATTCTCAGCTGTTGGCCATGTAGACTAAAAATTCTGAGTCGCATACTTACAATACAACTGAAGGGCAACAGGTTAGGAAAGGCTATAAATATTTATACTCCCACTGTACCTGAACCAGGTAAAATATTGATAACGCCTTTAGGAAATCCAGCTTTCACAGAGAGCTCTCCAAATTTCAAGGCAGTCAGCGGAGTTACCTAAATATAAACATTTAATTTAGATTGTAGAGGTACACCATACGCATGTTTTCATAGAATACATTTTAATTTAATTATAGTATCCCCTGCAATAAGTATGTGGACACATTACTGTGTGCATTCACTTATCTTTTTGGGTTTTATAACCTAGGCTTGCTTGCATGAATGTAACTCACTGTAAGATCTTCTGAAGGACAGCCAGGCTATAAATATTTTAAATATATAACTAAATTCCCATTACTGTTGCTAGCAAGGTGCTTCTGGGCACCAGGTTGGGAATGTTGTTGTACTTTAATGCTGTTCACAAATGTTCTATTTTTAATTGAGCCATGGTAGCACAATAGAATGCAGTATTTTAGTCCACTGCCAGGACTTCGATCCTAATTGGTTCAAGGTTGACTCAGCCTTCCATCCTTCCAAGGTCGGTAAAATGACGACCCAGATTGTTGGGGGCAATATGCTGACTCTGTAGACTGCTTAGAGAGAGCTGTAAAGCACTATGAAGCACTATATAAATCTAAGTGCTATTGCTATCTGTGCTTTTCCATTAAGGCCCATAATGGATTAACCATCTGGTTAAAAGACATTCTACATCTGTATCTCTGCCAGGCTAGAATTGCCAGCCTCAAGGAGTGCTGTATTCCAAGGCATCGATGGCCGTCGATGTTACCTGTGCTGGTTTCAGAACTAAAGTATTGCCAGCAGCCAAACACGCCGCACTCTTCCATGCCAGCATCATCAGTGGATAATTCCATGGAATAACAATAGCACAGACTCTTCAGATTGCAGGGAGAAAATAAAACACAAAAGCAAATTTGAATTTCAAAAGACAAGAGAAACATTTTATGAGTAAAATTAATCGGAGTCTGGTTTCATTAACAAACACAACGGATCTTACCCTAAGGGTTCTTTTCTGGTGAACGTTAAATTGTGGTTTGGTCGTGCTTGATTTATTGGAATGGTAGAACCCTAAATGAAAAAACACTTATCCTTTTTTTTTAAATGACAGTCATGACGAAAGCGGCATCAATTGTATCATCACATGTGTCTGAATAACCTGTTGGCAGTTACAGAATGTCTCCTAAAACATCCCAAATGCTGATAAATATACATGATAAAAATATTGGTAATGAGGAAGCCACATGGACATTTTCTACTATTATCTGTATCTTTTCAGTGTGGGATTCCCCCCCCCCCCCCGATAACCCTGTTTATGAATCAGTTTAAAAGCAGAGTTCTTTTCATTGAACAAAAATGGTCTTACCAGAACTGATGTTTTTATTTTAAAAAGTAATACAGGTAGTCTTCGACTTACGACCACAATTGAGCCCAAAATTTCTGTTGCTAAGCAAGATGGTTAAGTGTGTTTTGCCCCATTTTACCATCTTACTTGCCACAGTTGTTAAGTGAATTATTGCAGTTGTTAAATTAGTAACCCAGTTGTTAAGTGAATCTGGCCACCCCATTGATTCTGCTTGTCAGAAAGTCACAATAGGGGATCGTGTCACACTACAGCCTTCATAAATACAAACCAGTGGCCAAACATCTGAATTTTGATCATGTGGCCATGGGGATGCTGCAAATAGGTCTTAAGTGTGAAAAATGGCCCTAAGTCACTTTTATCAGTGCCGTTGTAACTTAGGATGTTCACTAAATGAATGGTTGTAAGTCAAGGATTACCTGTAATCCTTTCACACACAACTGCTTACATAAGACAGGAGTTGGTAAACTATAAATCAGGCTTGCATTTGGCCTTTAGTTCCCCTTTCATGATCCCCCAAAACCCACTCTTGACCATTACTACTAAAAACTGAGGATATACTGTAGCTTTCCACCTTTAAGCAGTTTTTAAAAATTGGCACTTCATAAATGTCTCCCTGGATTGCAGAAACTAGCTCACTAGCAAAAACCATTTGAGATTTCTGTCCAGTAGTGTGATTTGCCATTTTGGATAATGACCCATGGCCCCATTAAGTGAAGTGCTTGCTTCACGCTAAGTTGTTCAATCTTAATACAAAGATAGGGCCTGGTTTTTCAGAAATGAATTCCTATTTCTGTGAGATTAGCGTGGTTTTTGACTGCCTGATTCAAAAAAGTGGACTTCAGCTACTGGCCACCCCTTTCAGTCCTTGTCTAAGTTGCTTAGAAACTCTGCTATTGTTCTGGGTTGTGCTGCCTTTATCTTTAGCAAGAATTTACATCTGACCCACATAATAATTCTGGAAGAGAATCAGTCTTTGAGGAAGGCAAACCTTAAGAAGTGCATTTTTACTTTTCTCTGCACTAATTCTTTAAAACCATTGAATTGTCTAAATAATGTCACGTATAACACTGAAGACTTGACATCAACTCGAATATTAGCTTGCCTGTATTTTGTCACACCATCCAGCAAAATATCGGAATGTTTGCACTGACATTCCTACATGGGTCTTCAAAGCTAATGTGTACACAGCTCCTGAGTCAACAGCCTCTATGGTTGCCAGCTCTTCTTGATGTTCTTCCATCAGATCCGCAAGTCTTTCAATAGAATCACAGACAGGAGAACAAAAACACAACATGACGTGTTTGTAAATGGCACGGTTGGAATTCGTGCTAAACCTTGCTACTCTGGAAAGTAAACTCACCACATTTAAATCGCATGAAAATTGTGCATGATTTGAAGATCAGGGCATTTTTTCCGGCAATAATTTGGAAACCAGGGGGTAGAAAAATCTTTCATATTTTCATAAGCCTGCTTTGTACATTACATTAAGTTGTGATGAGGCTGACTGACTTTCAACATAGTGTTATTTGTAATCTCATTTTTATGTATTTCAATAAACCATGATTGGAAATAAGTTTGATGTGAATGTAGCTTCTAAGAAACATAGAAAAAGAATAATAGCCAGTGCTATATGATATTAAATTATCAGAGAAAATCTAGGGACCTTAGAATTAAACTTATTTAAATCTGGGTAACCTGAAGCTTACAAGGTTGCTGTAAAGATAATGTTTTGAAGAACTAGAATTCAGATACAGTATATCACCTTGACCTCCTTAGAGGCAAGATAGGATTCCAATCATTTAAGTTGTTAGTACATCAGGCATAAGCATCACATTTTAGCAAGTGACTTGCAACGTGAAAACTGTCCCAGAACCCTGGTTGCAAGAATACTTCCAAAGATATTTGCACATTTTAATGTCAGAGATGTGGGGAATGTTTAAATTATACATTATATTTCATTACATTTTTAATTAAAGTAAAATACAAAGTCAAATTAAATTTAGTTTTCTCCTGGCTTAGATATTTTCACTTTATGCCCTTCTACCTAGGCGCTGCTCAGAAGCCAAATGTGGCCCTTAGTTTGAAAATTGTTGTGTATCCTTTGAAATAAATCATACTATGAATACAGGATTTGAGATTACATGATATTCAAATTTAGAGCCAGTTTGGTGTAGTGGTCAAGGCACTAGGCTAGAAAATTGGAGATCACGAGTTCTAATCCCATCTTAAGCACAAAGCAAGTTGGGTGGCCTTGGGCTAGACACTCTCTCCTTCCCTAAGAAGGAAGCAAGAGCAAACCACTTCCCAAATATTGCAGGGAATAGATTAGGCAGTCATCAAGAGTCAAAAACTAACTTATAGGAGAAAACTAAAAATTCATATTTACTGTATATTGTCTGTTTCTTTCAATAAGTCTACACCAATGATAGCTAACTTTTTCCAGACTGAGTGCCCAAAGCGCGTGTGCGTGCACGCAAATGTGTGCGCGCCCCAATGTACATGCGGTCCCATGCATATGACCCTCCCCCTGCATGCCCGCACCCCCCTGCATGCGTCCCCTGCAGGTGTCCGCGCATGCACACGCACCCCCTGCATGCCTCCCGCCCCCATGCGTGCACTCATCCCCCCCACATGAGCGGCAGAGACCCAAAAACCAGCTGGCCGGTGGGAGGCATGTACGCATGCGCAGCAGAACTGAACTGGGGTGACAGCTCGCATGCCATCAGAGAGGGTGCTGCGTACCACCTCAGGCACACGTGCCATAGGTTCGCCATCACAGGTCTACACTATTCAACTGGACATATTACGATAACACAGAGTAAACAGTACAGAAATAAAAGTAACAATATAAGATGTTCTGCGTGCCATACCTGTACATTAATTGTCCTCTTTCTCTTGCATTCATCTTTCCCCATTCACCATATTCAAAGGCATCTTTTGCTGCTCCCACGGCTCTGTCAACATCACTCACCGTAGCCAGGGACACTTTAGCAATCACCTTACATAAAGATAAGAAGTTGCTAACTTTAAAAAAACCAAAAGCCAACAGCTTTAGCAGTTTTTACAAGTTCAACTACAAACTTCCCATTTTCTTCATTCATTCCATTGTTCCTATCCTGTCATATTTAATTTTTTTTTTACATCGATAGTACACTAAATATAAATGTTTTGTTATATTTTTTATGGGGAAGGGAGAAAAGGAAAAAGAAAATGAAATTGAAAGCAAAATAAAAAAAATAGATGAAACTGATAAATAGGACTTCATTTGTCATGTTTTGACATGATGTTAAACCACTCGTTAGAATCCTGGCTTAATCCTAAATGTAAGAAATGTGGATCTGTGCTGTTGGATTATTCATTCTTGGCTTCTCCATCTTGTAGGAGCATTTATAAGCTAAGCAATGTGTTTGTGTGAACTAGGAAATCTGTCTATTTTTCTCAAAGGAAGCAAAATTCTGAGTCTGCAGATAGCACTAAATAAACCAAGGAAAATACAGGTCAGGCTTGTTTAATTGCTCAACTTCAAGGGAACCTAAGTCAAAGCATGTTGAGTCCTATGATTAAGCCAAAATTTCAAAGAAATGTAATTAAATACGACATCTGAACAGAGCTGCTGGCTTTAATGACATGTTTTGTTCAGTTCATACTGCCAGAGTTCTCTGATTCTACAACAAATCACTTAGTTTTGTTTTGTTTTTACAAAAATTAGGCAAAAATCTGCTTTATACTTTCAACACAGGCTACAATTTCCTAGACTGCCCAGTATTAGGATGACTTGAATTAATTAACCTTAATCTTTAAAATACAAACAAGTAAACTAAAGGGGTGTTGAATATTTGTTACCCCTTCCTATGTTATTATTAGGTCTTCAATTAATATCTCCAATGAACGGAGTTGGTAAAATAGCAGGCAATTTTTGGTATATTAACTATTATTAACATATCTTTTTCCAGAGAAATACTTTTCTGATGCACTGCGACACCAATTATCAATACATGTATTTTGAAATTTTGGCAGTGTAATATCAAGAACTGGAAGATACTAGAGCTACTTCCAGGTGATCATTTTTACCCTTGTTGCCTAAATCTTCATCATGGCCCAAGCCATCATCAGACTTTTTGCTGTTTCAAGATTACAGGAATCTATGGGGAAAGTACATTTACTTGGTTGTCAGCTTACAATCCTGACAATCAGTAATCAATCAGCTTGTCCTTCATAACTGATTGATAGGTACAGAAATTCTCAGCCGAGCTGTGCTCACCTGTTGTCAGCAAACTGTTGAGCCTTGAGCTACTTCCCTCACCTCCCCAGTTTTATAATGGGGGAAAAAAACCCTTCTACCAGATATTTCTTATGTTCATGATGGTGACAGGTTGTCAATCTGATTATGCATAGCACATCCATAGGAGGGAGATAAAATGTCATTACAGCATCACTAGGCAGAGTTGTCTCTTAGATATGCAATATAAATTTTGGCATCATCTTCATTAGGGAAAGATGCCTAACTTACAAATTATTACATTTTGGATCTTTTGTCTTGCATACCCTCTAAAAGCCACAGGAATTGCCCAGTGCAATGCAATTCACCAAAATGCAGGTATTTTAAAGCAACATTTGCTGCTTATATTCTGCTTTTGAAAAAAATAATAATAAAGAAGCTAGAAATGAACACATTGGTAAACCCACCACAGCATGTTATGATTGCTACAAATATGAATAGTTCGGGTGGGGGGCAGCATTACTGTATCGAGGTTTTACTCACTGATCCATCTGTTGGATTTATAGAGTCATACGTGTTTCCACCTTCAGCATTTACAAATCTCCCATTGATGAAACATTGATATGGCATCTTTATAGTCATGTGGTTAATATATTTTGAAACCTAGGGCCCAAACAAACAATTTGGTTTAGCAAAGTATCCTAGAAACAATGGTTTCCTACAGAAAACATGATGTGTAACAAGCATATGTTCTCCAACTGATTATAGCCCAAGTACGGTAGTTGCATTGAATACAGTCTTCAGATTCCATCAGAAAGCAAATAATAAATACTAATTTTCCACAACTGCATGCAAATATCAAAAAGCCAATTTGTACTGATTAAAGCATCAGGCTAGAAACCAGGAGACCATAAGTTCTAGTCCTGCCTTAGGCATAAAGCCAGTTGGGTGACCTCGGGCCATTCTCTCTCAGCCCTAGAAAGCAGACAATGGCAAATCATTTCTGAACACTTACTAAGAAAGCTACCGGGCCTCAACCAGGGAGTCACCAAGGGCCAAACTGACTCAAAGGTATGTGCATGCACATATGCACACACTCACACACAAATATCTGCTGGCTTAACACATTTCAACCACTGACCAAATACATATAGTACCTAACTGGAAAGTACTATGATTTTTCTTATGATGGAATTATTTAGAGTGTTCAGTATTTATTACCAATCTGCTGCCTAGAATATACCCAAACATACATAACTATAACATTTTAGAAACCAGCTCACATAATCTATCTCTAATTCTTCTTCCTTGTCTTCTCCTCTGTGCTTTCTGACGACCATTTGAACAAAATCACCAAATCTGGGGGCCATGTAGATAGCTTCATTCTGAAGTTCAAGTCCAGCACATTTTTGCTTGATCTCTTCAATCACCCTTAAGATATAAAGACATTGAAAATGGAACAACTGGTCAAATCCAGAAATGGATAAAAAATCATAAAGCTAGAAGGGATTAATTCTTCTTCATGCAACCATCCATATTAAAGAAACTTTAAAAGATGATTGTCTAACATTGATCTGGTAGAAAACTTTTTTAAAAAATTGTGCTTCGGAATTTATTGTTCTTCTATCCCCTGGTAGAAAACGTAATGGGATAGTAATATATACCAAAGTTTTCCCACCCCTTCTCCTTTTTCTCCACAACCTTTGTCTTTGAATTGGCAGTTTGGAACATGAGTGTTTTAAATAAAAACACTAACAGATTAATTAGAATTAACAAATAATTCTGTTTGTTCTGAGTGATAAAATTCCTTCTGGCACTACCAGAAGGTAGGCTAACAGGCAATACAGGTAGTCCTGATTTAGGACTACAATTGAGCCCAAAATTTTATGTTAAATGAGTTTTGCCCCATTTTACGACATTTCTTGCTACCATTGTTAAGTAAACTATTGCAGTTGTTAAGTGAATCTAGCTTCCCCATTGACTTTGCTTGTCAAAAGGTTGCAAAAAGTGATCACATACCCTCAGGATGTTGGAATGGTCATAAGTATGAACCAGTTACCTAGCATCTGAATTTTGACTGCATGATCACGGGGATGTTGCAAAGGTTGTAACTGTGAAAAGCGGAAAAAGGATGATCCCAGGACACCACAACTGCAATAAATATGAATCAGTTGCCAAGTGTCACAAATTTTTAATTCGTGACCACGGAGATACTGCCACAGTCATAAGTGTGAAAAATGGTCATAAATCACTTTTTTCAGCACTGTTGTAACTTTGAACGGACACTAAATGAACTGTTGTGGACTACCTGTAATATGAAAAGTAAATTTCATCCTATGAGATGCCTCTAATGCTCTTCAATATCTTTGAGAATTACCTAACCACATCCATTGATGTTGCTCCAGCTTTAAAGAAATCAGTGGTGTCTTCAATTTCAGCCACGTTGCTCAAAATTCCCTTCCAAATGGACTGCAAAAGATGGAAATATCTTGAGACAATGACACAAATAACGCAAGCTACTAATAAGGTACACAGCCTAAAGATGAGCATCAAAGAATCTTAATCTCCCTATTACGGTACCTACACTCCTCACCATGAGGAGCATGAACAGGAAGGCTTTGGACTGATGATTCATAACTATATGCTGGGCCAAGAATGTGATGTCTGAATAAATTTAAAAAAAAAACTTTGAAAAGTAGGCCTGAACTTATTTAGTATGGAGAAAACAACATTTTTTTTCAGACAGCACAAGTAACTGTGAAATACACTATCAAAAGATAGTGATTGCCAAAATCCAATGACAGATATGGCACACAAAGAAGAAGACGACGACATGATGTAATAATATCCGTCTCCAACTGCATCTTAAAACAACTGTATCTTTTCCTGTGACACAATCCCAGGAAAAGACACACACTGCCATAAAGTGTTGGAAAATAGGTATTACATCTGTGTTCCTGCAGACTTCAAAGCATTTTGAAAGGATAAAATCTGAGATGCTGCAAATTGATTTATTTGGAAAGCAAAGTTTTTTCCAGGTATTGTACAAAGATTACAAACCTGAGAGAATATATTATCCTAAGAAAGTTCCTCTCAGGTGGAAAATCATTAATTAATCAGGTTGTTCTATGATGTTACCTTCTCTTTGGAAGACCATTTCCTTAAAGTATGTGCCTAACTAGCTCTATGGTTCATTGTATTTTAAAATATTTACTTTCTTGTAATTATAATCCAGTTTGTATGGTTCCCAACTTGCATACAAATCTACACTACTCACAAGAATTCAAAGTAAACAATATTAAAAAACACTAATATTAATTAATATTAATTAATTATTAATATTAATTAATTATTATTAATTAATAATTAATAACACTAATAATAAAGTAAAAAACACTACACTACTAACCAGAGCATATAAAACATTTGCTAGACCAATTCTTGAATATAGCTCGACTGTTTGGAACCCATACCACATTTCTGACATCAATACAATTGAACGTGTCCAGAAATATTTTACAAGAAGAGTTCTCCACTCCTCTGAATACAACAAAATACCTTATGCCACCAGACTTGAAATCCTGGGTTTAGAAAATTTAGAACTATGCCGCCTTCGACACAACCTGAGTTTAACTCATAGAATGTCCTTCCTTCCTGTCAAAGACTACTTCAGCTTCAATTACAACAATACACAAGCACACAATAGATTTAAGTTTAATGTTAACTGCTCCAATCTTGATTGCAGAAAATATGACTTCAGTAATAGAGTTGTTAATGCTTGGAATACACTACCTGACTCTATGGTCTCTTCCCAAAATCCCCAAAGCTTCAACCAAAAACTGTCTACTATTGACCTCACCCCATTCCTAAGGGGCGTGCATAAGAGCACAAACGTGCCTACCGTTCCTGTCCTATTGATTCCTTTCGTTATATCCAATTAACATAGTTATTACATACTCATACTTATATATTGTATAGTTATTTCATGCTTATGTTTATATATACTGTTGTGACAAAATAAATAAATAAATAAATAAAATAAATATTTATTTTTATTTTATTAAATTTCCCATATCCGCTGCAATATGACTGGATGGCTTAATAAATAATATTATGTATTTTTATATTATACAATTATACAAATAATTTGATATAATAAAGGTCAGTTCTGCAAGAGGAATGTTCACACATAGCCTCAGTCCAATGCCTGTGGAAAGAATTGTAGTTTCATGACTCTTTTGAAGGACAGCAGAATTGTCACCACACAGACCTCAAGATCTTACAACTTGTATACTACCCAGTCACTGGGGAGTTATGTGGCATAAAAAATTAATAAGAATAAAATGGACTGTTGGAGGCGAGTTATTGGCCCCAAAGGATAGGGTGCGCAACTTAGGTGTCCTCCTGGATGAACGGCTGTCGTTTGAAGATCATTTGACGGCCGTCTCCAGGGGGGCCTTCCACCAGGTTCGCCTGGTTCAGCAGTTGTGCCCCTTCCTTGATCGGGATGCCTTGTGCACGGTCACTCATGCGCTCGTTACCTCTCGCTTGGATTATTGTAATGCTCTCTACATGGGGCTCCCCTTGAAGTGCACTCGGAGGCTTCAGTTAGTCCAGAATGCAGCTGCGTGGGTGATAGAAGGAGTTCCGCGTAGCTCCCATATAACACCGCTCCTGCGCAGACTGCACTGGCTACCTGTGGCCTTTCGAGTGCACTTTAAGGTGTTGGTTACTACCTTTAAAGCGCTCCATGGCTTAGGGCCTGGGTACTTACGGGACCGCCTGCTGTTACCACATGCCTCCCACCGACCCGTACGCTCTCACAGAGAGGGACTTCTCAGGGTGCCGTCCGCCAAGCAATGTCGGCTGGCGGCCCCCAGGGGAAGGTCCTTCTCTGTGGGGGCTCCCACCCTCTGGAACGAACTTCCCCCGGGTTTACGCCAAATACCTGACCTTCGGACATTCCGTCACGAACTGAAGACACATCTTTTTATTCGCGCGGGGCTGGCTTAAATTGATTTTAACAAATTTTTAAATTCTTAGAAATTAATTTTAAATGGGGTTTTTTAGCTTATTATATATTTTACTTCTCAGGCCAATTTTAAAATAAGTTTTTTAACTGCATTTTAAATTTGTATATTGTACCGTCTATTTTATTCTTGCCTGTACACCGCCCTGAGTCCTTCGGGAGAAGGGCGGTATAGAAATCAAATAAATAAATAAAATAAAAATAAATAAAATAAATGCATTCATTCATTCATTTATTATTTGCACGGCTGTTGTCTTAAATTGCCACTCTGGGTGGCTCATAACAGCAATGTACAACACTAAAAATGGAATGTATTTTAATGTGCAGCATCCAGTGATGCTTAACATAAAGCAACAAATGTAGTCCCTCTCTACGGTCTTAAAATAAATTAAAATAAATCAATTTTAAACTAGGTTTCACTTTCTTGTATTTTTCTCCCTCCAAATCTTTACCTTGATATCTTCTGCCATCTTTTTCTCTTCTTCAGAAAGTTCTATTGCAGCTACCTCATCAGTGGCGAAGTAGTTAGATGCTGGGATCATTTTTCCATCTTCCAACTGAAGATTCTTTACTAGCAGCTGCAGAATAAATAACACAGAAAAAGGCAGTTAGCAGAATGGGGGAAATGGGGGCTACTGACTCATTTTAATACCTTCAGCATAATTTCTTATCATGAACTTAGTCCTGGCTTTGGCCCTATCCAAGAGGTTCATACACATTCTATACGAAAATCTTTATAGAGTTAGTTAATTTGGGTCTTTAATTTCAGTTCAATAGCACTGTATTTTTAAAAGCTTACCGTCTTTCCATCATTGCCAAACAGAACCAGACCTTTGTCAGTTACCAGACCAGGTTTTGCAGCACCTTGTATTTCCAGTTCTTCACCTGAAGGTGGTAAGCCATCAAGAATGGATGAGCCATAGAAAGTAACCATCTATAATGAAGATAATGTTTGGTTTAGCAAAGAGTAGGAGCAATGAGTAGCTTTGTGCAAGTGAAAGGATTCGATAGAAGTAACATATTTGTTCTTTCCTTCCAACTGGACCGGAAAGACTACTTTAAATTGTTACTGAAGGTATACATTAAAACAGGGGTCTCCAACCTTGGCAACTTTAAGATTTGTGGACTTCAACTCCCAGAGTTCCTCAGCCAGCAAAGCTGGCTGAGGAACTCTGGGAGTTGAAGTCCACAAGTCTTAAAGTTGCCAAACTTGTCTTAAATGAAAGTCCTATAGAAGAAAGTTTGATTCCAGAAAAAGGCACGCTATTGTCTTTTTTTGGTCATCAGCATATTTTACTACCAAAATGTATCTTGTTATATTATCAAATTATTCCTCATTTTCTACCTATTTCTTTTTGAGTTTGTGCAATGAAATCCAAACAGAAGCCCATCATCAGGAAGGAGACCTTGAGACAGTCACAGTCTTTCACTATATCAATTGCAAAGACTGTTCCTCCTGAAGAAATGTAGCAAGTATCTAACAAACAGTACTACTAACAATAATAATACTAGTAAAATGGTGAATTTCTGATCATTATTTAATTATACATAAATACCTATGACCTTTACATTATCAATAAGGTAGATAAAGTTTATAATTCGTAATGTTTTACCTGGCCATTGATTTCTGCCCAGGCTCCAGGTACTTTATCATGTCCTCTGATCCAGTTATGCAAAGATAAAGCTGGTTGATCCCAAGAAATCTAGGAAACCAATCAAAAAACTATAGAGAACTCATGGACAAACTGGTATTTCATCTTAATAAAAATAGATGGATTTTTTTTAAGAAAAATGAAAACTCTGGTTTGTATTGATTTGAGAGTTTTGAGGACTTGAAATCCACACATCTGCAAGTTGTCAAGGTTGAGAAATACTGCTCTTGCTGCCTGGGTGATTCTGGGATTTGAAATCCACACTTGTTCAAACTGCCAAGGCTGAGAAACACTGCTCTAGATAGACAATCATATTAGTCTATTGGAGGAAAAATAACCAGATCCCAATAAGCCAAATGTAATTTCTTTGGGGCTTGCAATGCTGTACAAAACCAACCCTTGCAGATTAGCCAATCATGGCTTGTTTAACAGAGAAAACTTAGTGCAAAGCATTAAATCAGCCAGCAGGTTGTAGCCCATTCCTCCTTCATGAGATGCCTGGATTTTAAAGAACAGTGCTCTATTGCTCAAGGTACCTTGGCATTTTCTTTCTTCTGGATGCCTTCATAGGTAGCACCTTCTTCAGGCTGAGGTATCCGAGGAGCTTGGCCATCAGCAATTAGCTGCACAGCTTCTGTCTAAACAGCAACAACAAAAAGCATCTTTGATTGATCTAGGAAAGCAAACATTTTCTTAACTATTTAAGTAGTCAGAACCAGTGCCGACATTAGTTGAGCTCTTGAATCCTGTAGAAGTTCTGGGAATACACAACACTAGGATATGCCTGGTCATAGAGGCTGCATATCCAACTGCAAGCACTGTCACGCTCCCTCTCTTTTACTGGCTTAATCCTGACTGCAGCTTCACTACAGATAGTCGTCAACTTACAGCAGTTCATTTAGTGACCATTCAAAGTTACGACATTGAAACAAGTGACTTACGACCATTCTTCACATTTACAACTGTTGTAGCATCGCCATGGTCATATGATCAAAATTCAGATGCTTGACAACTGATTCATACTTATGACGCTTGCTGCGTCCCAGGGTCACAAGATCATCTTTTGTGGCCTTCTGACGAGCAAAGTGAATGGGGAAGCCGGATTCACTTAACAAACATGTTACTAATTCAACAATTCAAATTTTTAAAAAAATTGCAGCGATTCACTTAACAACTATGGCAAAAAGGGCGTAAAATGGGGCACATCTCACTTAACAAATGTCTCATTTAGCAACAGAAATTTTGGGCTCAATTGAGGTTGTAAGTCAAGGACTACCTGTATTATGGTACGGTTAACAAAAAACCTTTGTTCTATATTAAGAAAGAAATCTCTATAAGCAGTCAACTACCCCTAACAGAATTCTTACAACCTCCAAGTTTAAAATCAACTATGCTTTCTCCAGCTGAAGCTTATTGGAAACATTGCGTTGCACTTCTTATATACGGTATTAGTGGTAGTTATTTATTGACATATTTAACATTCCTTGCCTTAGAAATTCTAGCTCCCAACATAGCTACCCACACATGGGGTTGCTGGAAAGGGAGAGAGACTTTATTCACAGTCCAGTCCTTGCCAAATACCCTTTCCTCTTTTCATATGCCATACAGATGCTCATTTATCTAAATGTCTGTGGAGATTTTCAGTCATCCAGGTCATGGTTGTCCCAAAGGTGCTTTTCCAAAAAGCAACTGGACTTTATTTTTCCTATTAATTGGCTTAGGTGCAGAACAGCTGCTGAAAGGCTCCAATGTCATAAGAACAGGGTAGAGTGGTACTCCAAGATTAATGCCCATATTTCTATAAATGGGCCCTAAGAAATCCCATATTCAGTTGTCAGTTTAGTCTTTAATATATTTTATAGGATTAAATAATCACTTTAGTTCCAGACCCAGAGTTGAGGCCTCTGCTGCGGTCCTCCCCAAGTAAATGCCTTCCAGATGTGCTAAAACACAAGTTTCATAATTACTTGACATTACTCTGACTATTTGCAGTTATGACAGAGATGGAAAACTAATTTTGCAAACAATGGCTGCATTTACAACCTTTGTATTATCTCTCTCTCAGTCATATGTTCACCATTATAGTCAATTAGCATGTTATCCTTTTTTGGGGGGGGGTCTTTTTTGCCCTCTTCACACAGCAGAGAGATTGTTTAAATAAGTGCTCTCTTCCTGATCTGCTTTTCTCCACAGCTCAGTACAGTGAAACCTTTTAGCTAATTATGATTAGTCAAGATGTCTCACCATAGCTTTGATTCCCTCTGGGAAAAGAAACCGATTATACAGGTCATCAACAGTTTCATTTGGACCAACATCGCATTCCCTCTGCAGAAGAATTGGTCCTGTGTCCAAACCTTCGTCTGCCCAAAAAACTGAAAATCCAGCCTTCTTATCTCCTTGAATTAAAGTCCTGAAAATAAGTAAAATATGATTTTATTTTTAAAAAATGTCTCCTTTCTTCATTACCTTCATTACTGATCAACTTTGCCTGATTTCAGAGGTTAAGAAGGGTCTGGCTTAATGCTTAATTCCAGGACTTTAGACTAGACAGGGCAGTAAAACCTAAAAGAAGGCAATTCAAGACATGTCCATAAATTTGCCAAATAAAACCACATGAATAGCAATAGCACTTAGACTTCTATACTACTTCACAGTGCTTTACAGCCCTGTGTACTGGCTTACTGGGATCTGGGTTATTTCTCTAAGTGGTTTACAGAGTCAGCATATTGGCCCCAACAATCTGGGTCCTCATTTTACCCACCTTGGAAGGATGGAAGGCTGAGTCAACCTTGAGCCTGGTGAGATTTGAACAGCCAAATTACAAGCAGCCAGCAGGCAGCAGAAGTAGCCTGCAGTACTGCACTCTAACTACTCTGCCACCAAACACAGTCTTTGTGAGATGAACTTGACTTAGTGAGACTTTACCTCTATAAAACAAATGTATTAGCTTTGCAAATTTGTCAAAGAACTCAAATCTTTTGAACAATGGATTTTCTTTTCATTCTTATATTAAATGATCCATGTGAAACTACTGCACTGCTTATTCCTTACTACCTTTGTACAGTATATTATTTAGGAAAAAACAACAATGAATTTTCCTAAAAAATCAACTATCATGTTTTTTCTTTAACGGATGGAAAGTGGAAAAGTTACAAATAAAAGATGAAACCTGGAGAACTTCTTCCCTATAGAAGTCCATTAACAAGGCAGGATACTTACACAGGAAAACCTTTGTCAAGAAACATTAGTGAAGCTGAGCATTGTTATAAGAGCCATGGTGGCACAGTGGTTAGAACGCAGTACTACAGGCTGATTGCTGGCTGCCTGCAATTTGGCAGTTCGGGTCTCACATGCTCAAGGTTGACTCAGCCTTCCATTCTTCTGAAGTCGGTAAAATGAGAACCCAGATTGTTGGGGGCAATAGGATGACTCTGTAAACCGCTTAGAGAGGGCTGTAAAGCACTGTGAAGCGGTATATAAGTCTAAGTGCTAGTGCTACTTCCACCCAAGCCACAACATTGTTGTGTAATGTGGACTGTGGACATCTCAGACTCTGGCTCTCTCTGACCTTCCATCTGTCAGATAAATTATAATTAAGCCTACTTACCAATTGATTGCAGATGCTCCTCGGTGGCGAGGAAGGATTGAGGGATGGTAAATAATAGAGCCATGCTTTGGACTGTCAATAACCTCCATTGGAATGAACTGTGTGCAGAATGGAAGGACATTCAATTCTGCTGCAACTGAGTTATAGGCTTCAAGAACTTCCTGGATAGGTTTGCCTTTAACTCTCCACCTTGGGAATTTGAAGACAGGAGTTCCATCCCTTTCGGCAGCTGAGGCTGGAAAACAAAAGGCTTGTCACTATTTTCTTGATTTCAGAACTAAAATATAAGCTGCAGCATGGAGTTGAAATGACTGTCATAAAAATATGTGTTATAGCCAATTAATAACTTTGTGTGTGTGTGTTTTGTGTGTTGACTTCTGACAATTGCCTGAACAAATTTCTGCAGCTTTTTTGGCAAGGTTTTTCAGAAGAGGTTTGCCATTAGCGGTAATCCTCAATTTACGACCACAATTGGGAACCAACATTTCTACTGCTAAAAAAGGCGGTTGCTGAGTCACACCCGATTTTACAACTTTTTGTCATGGTTATTAAGAAAATCACTTCAGTTTAAGGGTATCGTGTAATCATTAAGTGAATACAGCTTTCTTCAACTTTGGTTGACATAATCCAGCTGGGAAGGTCACAAATGTGCAATCACGTGACTCTGGGATCCTGCAATTATCGTAAATACATGCCAGTTGCCAAGCGCACAAATTTTGATTACATGGCAGTGGGGCTGCTGCGATGGCTGTAACTGCAAGGACCAATTATAAATCACTTTTTTCAGTGCTTGTGAATGTTTGCTAAACAAGGACTACTTGTACCTCCTTTCTAGGCTTTGTGCCTAGAATTCATGGTCTCCCTGCTTCTAGCCTAGCACCTTAACTCCTGAAGCAATACATTCTCAACTAACTAAACAGATGCAAATAACATATGTAGGAACATATCAAGAACCCATTCAGATATCACAGTAACATTATAGCCAAGAAAGCCTGCACTCTTGCATCTTACTTTAATACCATAGTGATGTTGTGACCTGTCGGCCGCCTGCCCCTCTAGCAGCCGAATCAGAGGAGGAGGCAGCGGCGTGGGAGTCATGGTCAGCATCAAGGCAGCCTGAGAGCTCCAAGGGGGAAGAGGGAATGAAGCTGGCAGAGAGAGACAGAGGCAGAGCCTGGACTGTCCATCAGCCCTCAGATGGACAGTAAACAGCCCCCAGGTCTGGAGGTGGCTGATGAGGAAGAGGAGGAACAGCTGGGTCCAGTGCCTGATGCGCAGATGCGCAGAAGGCAGAGGAGAGGAGAGCAGTGGAAATCTGTGGGCCGATCCTTGGGAAGGAAAAGCCATCGCTGCTAGCGAAACCCCACCCTAGCTCTGGGGATAAAAGGCAGGAATAGAAATAGATGTGGCAGACAACTATTCATCTCCCTGCCAGACAGACTTGTTAGCCTGCGGTGAGAGAGAAACTTTTTGCCAGGGCTGCTGGCGCTCCTAATAAAGGAACTTCAGAGGGTTTGCCATTTTTGGGAAGCTTGGTCAGAACAAGTGGCCTTCACTCTGGGATATCTAAGCCACATGGGTTCAGGCATCATTGAGGCTGGTGTAAGAACATGAACTAGAACATAAGAAAAGTACAATTGATTCTGCACTCAAATGCTGCCTGGTACGTATTGTAGCCATTAGAGCTTATCTACTTACCCAAAGGATCTGCTTTCCCATTTTTGTCTGGGACTGTGAACACTCCAACCACTTTGTGCCCTTCTTTTTGCAAATGCTTGTAGACTTCTTGTCCAAACAGACTCTGGCCTATTAAAGCTAGCTTTAGTTTATTTTGATAGTAGTCCTACAAAAGCAAAACAAATTCAGTTAACAAAAAACACCTCCAAAGATCAGCTAATTTCCCTATAATCATTCTGTTCCAGTTACAGAATAACAGAGTTGGAAGGGACCTTGTAGGTCATCTAGTCCAGGGATCTCCAACCTTGGCAACTTTAACCCTGGAGGACTTCAACTCAGCTTTGCTGGCTGGGGAATTCTGGGAGTTGAAGTCCACCAGGCTTAAAGTTGCCAAGGTTGGAGACCCCTGATCTAGTCCAACCCCCTGCTCAAGCAGGAGACCCTATACCATTTCTGAAAAGTGTCTATCCAGTTATCTTATGGACATGGTCAACAAATTCTTTCAGGACAAGCAAAATACATACATATAGCAAATGCCTTAACCCTGCGTAGTAAAAACAACAAAAACTGAAACTCAGCTCCCTAATCAGAAATGAGCTCTTACGTTATGTGTAGCTTGTGTTTGCGTCTCCTGACGCAGATTTCATTATGCTTCTCTTCTTCATGTCCACTAATAAAGCAACATTGTGGATTTCACCTCCCAGAATTTCTAAGTCAGCACTCTGAATTCTGGGACATGAAGTCCACACATCTTAAAACTGCCAAGTTTGAAAAACACTGTGCTAGAGCAATGTTGTTTGTCATTTGCTTTACTGCCTTAGTGATATATTTCAAGTGACCGTGAAATAACTTCTACATGCGTCTACCAGACAAGTTGCACCACGAACCTGCCTATCAGATCCATATGACAACAATGCCACAGTCCAAAGTAGCTAATAGGAACTGGACAGATCTCAGCCAATTACATTATCAGCATATCTGCATATGAAGATGATGAAAGGCACAATTTCCACACTGGGTCAAAAAAGTAACCTACTTAAATTTAGCCTTGGGCCAAGGATGAGGGAAAAGCTACAGGTATGTCCTTAAAGGATGACTCATCTTGGTACCAGAGTTGTGGGGAAGTGTGGATTCAATGAAGACTTTCTGTTTTTGCTTTGTGGATTTATTTCTGGCCAATGACCATTCATTCATATGGAGAAAGAGAAATAAGGGTGTTTTTTTGGGGGTGGGGACTTGCAAATCATGGTTTATACCTTTAGATTAGGGGTCTCCAACCTTGGCAACTTTAAGACTTGTGGACTGGCTGAGGAACTCTGGAAGTTGAAGTCCTCAAGTCTTATAGTTGCCAAGGTTGGAGACCCCTGCTTTAGATGATATTTATATGGACATAGCAGTGACAATTTTTCAAGAAACTATAGACTTAGAATAACTTTATTGTCATTTTAAATGTATACTAATTGCATACATTAAAATGAGATATTGCATATAGCTCTCAAAGGGTCACCACCTCCAATATACGCTACATAAACATGACAAAATATAAATAAATGAATTAATTTAAAAATAATCAATTTGTATTTAAAACAATCACTGGCCTAGCACACTATGGGAATACAATCAAAGAGGGGTTTTTTCCTATGAAAGTGAAATCAATATAACAAAATTGCTGTGTATAAAACAAACGTGAAAGCCCTTTATTTCACTGCATGCGTATACAAATGAATATACAGTAAAGAAATGGAAAGACATCTCATCAGGAATCTAAATGGGTCTCGATGTGGATCATATTTAATTTCTTTGTTGTCAATAAGGCAATCCACAAGAGAGAGAAAAAAGCAAACTAAGACTTTTTCTTTTGGAGAAAAGTCTTAAGAAACCAAATTTAAGCACAAGGGTTTATACTGTGATTCTTGGAGGTAAATTTCCAGTGCATAGCTGGATACATAACTTTGGCTGCAATATATGGCTGCTTGAAAGAGTCTTTATGTGGTTAAAGCATAAGACATGTAATCATTTCCACGTCTACTGGCTGCTCTGCTTACAGCTGTAAAGCTCGTAAAGTCTATCCAGAGGCAATGTGCTGTCGTCAGTCATTCATTCTCATAGTTAACATTGCTGATGCAATCCAGGGAGCTCATATGAAGCCTTCTTACTATATTCGTTCCTTAACATGGATTTTTTTAAAATTTTATTTAGGAGGCTGGCAGTTCACTAAACATATGTGTTGTCAAGCACATATGCAACCCCACCTCCAATAAAGGAAGAGATACTTGGCTGAGTTTGTGAATTTGCACACAGAAGCAATTGAGTAAGGAAAAGAACTAAAGGGACTTTCAGTGCAAATCCCACAGAAGTACATTTCAGGGCATTAGTCCTGTTTAGTACAATTGAGTTTTCTGTAACAATACCATACTGTACGATATGTCTCCAGAAGAAATAGTGCTGGTAGAACTTTATCTCTCATGCACACACAATATTTAAAACATCTGGATTAAAGTGTTTTCTGTGCAAAAAAAAAAAAAACCTTGGAAAATTCTCAGGCTCCAAATAAAATGTTTTAACATGTTAAGGCAAAATAGTATTCCATAACAGTTAACTACACAATCAGTAAGAAAATAGTACACTACAATATAACCTTTCCCAATTTGGAAAGAGATACATAATTCCCAGTTAGAAGGGGTCAAGATAGTGTGGAATTTGCAGATTTCTAGTCCCCCAGTGCTTTCCAGGGTCTCAAATGGCAGAAGGTGGGAAATTATTAGAAAGGCAGATTTTACTCTGAAACTACTTGGCTGATATTGAACTAATCTCTTTCATGAGAGCCTGCCGTACACGGCTAATGTGAAGGACCCTGTGCAACGGTGACATACAATGTGAGAAATAGTTTAAGGTAAACATTAAATGACTAGTTAGATATAAAAGGCAACATCTCCAGGTCTAAAGCAGGAATTCTTTTGAACATCTCCAGGAATTATGACACATGTATCAGTCTGAAAGGAATGGCTTACTTGCTGCATGCATTTCCACGTGCGAGTGCACACACAAACACACACACACCATGGGAAAAAAATCCAACCATCCCATTTTTCCCAGGGAGCCTACTGTAATGCCTTTTATCCCATGGCTGGATTATCCTATATAGTCATGACGCGGAGCTATTTTTTTAGACTGACAGCATCCTACATAAGCAGAAACTTTTTGGCAAGCCTTTGGAAGAACACCAGCAACCAAATTGTGGTGAATTTCTTCTTTGTTAAAACAACAGCAAGAAGCAAAAACAAAACGCCCCGTCTGTTCCCATTACAATAGTTCTCCTGCCTCACCTCCCATCCTTTTTTGTTTCCAATCCTCTGGCAAACCAAAATTATGCCTCAGTCCTGACCTGTCTGTCCCAGAAACCCAATTTTGCCAGCCGGGCAGCAAGTGGCGGGGGCGGGGGGGGGGAGAGGAGTGGGCAGCAGCATCCTTCTTTTCTACCCTTTCGAACCGAAGCCCCTGTCCACGTCCCCACCTTTCCTACTCACCCTGGCTGTGGTCGAGAATTTCCTAAGCAAGTGGTTGCTTTTAGAAAGCATTTTTGCAGGAGAGCAAGCAGCTCCGAGGACCATCCGCCCGCTTGCCTCAGCAGGCAGGATCGATCACCTGAAGAGGGAGCGCAATCTTCAGCCGAAAGGCTGGGCAAACAAGGGACGCAGCGGCGGCAGCAGCAGGAGGAGCGTCTGGTCTGATGCAACCCAAGCGGGATGCCTTTGGCTCCGAGCCAAAAGAAAAAAAGAGCTCGGCGGGGCCGCGCAAGCGGTGGGGCGGGGGGCGATTCAGGGGCGGAGGCGCGCTTGGTGGCCGGCAGGCCTTTCTCCTAAATCTCCCACCTGAATCTGAAACAAAGGGCAGGGTGGGGGGGAGTCCTGCTTGTCTGAACGCAATCTTTTTAGAGGCGGGAGGCTGCTTCCGAATCTGGGTTAGGCTTGGGTGAGGATGAATCATGGTTGTTACCTGACAGAGCAGATTTTCAACAGGTGCAGATTTTACCAAGAGAGGGTTATATGATGCAGCCGCAGTCTTGTTCGCCTGCTTTTGTCTACTGGGCCTTTCCAAGCTAGCATCCCTCTGATTACGATAGATGACCTTTTCCTATCTTCTTCATCCATTGGATAAGGCTGGCTGGGTGTGCCAATGACATCCAGCTGCGTGCAAAGGACACCCATCTGGAGCACAGTGTGTGGGCAACTCTATAAGGCCTGGCTTTTCTTGCTTTTTATTTATTTATTTATTTTGTCACAACAATATATGTAGGTATCATACAAAAAAGATTATATAGTACATAAACACATATATGAGTAAATATAAGGAGGTATAAGCATATATATATATAGGAAGAAGAAAAGAAAAACAATAGGACATAATCTTGACTGTCTTGACATAAAATGCAGGAGAGAAGGAGCCATGATAAAGTTTGGCATAGGGCAAGGTTACAGATGGGGAAGATCTACTTTTCTGCTCAGATTTCTAACATCTGGATCTAGCTATGACAAAAGGAAGAAGATAAGTCAAGACAGTCAAGAATTAGGGAGAATTGGGGAGGCTCCAGTGACGTCACCCTCCTGCTGGGTGCTCAAACAGAGCACTCCGTGTTAGAAGATTGTAAAAGTCAGTGAAACAGAAAATAAATCACTGTTCACTGAGCTTAGCATAATCTCTGGGTGAAAGAGGTTATCAGAATTGTGGAAGAGTGGCAGGTCTGACAGGGGGTTTGCTCTCAAGAGCGAATTTTCCTGGATTTATGACCCCACCGAATTCCACTCTTTCCAACTTCAGCACGCCCCTGTTTTTATCAGGGAAAAGGAGAGGAATGTCGCTTCTGCTCCAGAGGACTTATTAAATTGATTGATATTCCAAGCAGGCAGAATTTCTGGCGTTCAATCTTTGATGCAGAATCAACATGGCAAGTACCGACTCCTTTTGAAATTTGAAACCTTTCTTTGTCTTTGATTAATTGACTTTTAAAATGGCGTCTAAAAGTGAAAGTAAAATTTTTAGTACGATGAAGCAGCGTTACTTGTGGATTGTTACAAGCGGAGTTTTTATACTGAAAGGAGGGAAGGAGAGTTATTAAGTTTGAATTCCTGATTCTTTTGAAGACAGAATGGCAGCTAAACCTTTAAAGCCTTCTGGAAGAAGGGATCTGAACCAAGTCTTGAGGAAATATTGAAAGAACAATTAAAACTTTCTGAAGATAGGCAAAAGAGATGATGGAGAATTTTAATGCAAAAATAAGAAGATATTCTCATGGCAGTTCAAGGACTGAGTAAAAAAATTGAAGGATTGGAAGTGGAAATGCAACAGATCTCTCAGTCAAATAAGTATTTAGAAGACGAAATGAAAGGTGTTCAGAAAAAAGTGGATCAAAATGAAGATCAGGTTGTGATATTACAATATAAACTTATGGAAGGAGCTCTTAGAATTCGTGGTATGCAAGAAGAGCGTGGAAGACTTAAGAAAAATTATATCAGAAGCATTGGCTGAATTTATTGAAGCGGACCCCAAGAGGTAGCTTACCAAATTGATAAAATATATAGAGTTAATTCTTGGATTGCAAGACAGAGAAAGCTTCCTCGGGACATTGTGGTTTATTTTGTGAAAAGGACTATGAGAAATCAAATTCTGCAAGTTTCATATCAGACAACTTTAAAAATTGGAGAACAGGAGTTGAAGGTGTTGAAAGAGATTCCTTCAAAGATGTTAAGAGACAGGAAGGAATTTGCTTTTTACACAAGAACTTAAAAACATCAGATTCAATTCAGATGGGAGGTGCCAGTTGGACTGACACTATTCTATCAAGGAAACAGATATAGAATTGACACTGTTTTAAAGGGATTGGGTTTTCTTTCTAGAGTTTTGAAAGTCGAAATAGAAGTGATAGAAAACTTCAAGAGACTCAAGAAGGCGTGGTGACCCAAGAGCCTTTATTGCTGCCAGTATTAGAGGAACCACAAGAGCAAAGGGTGACAAGAGGAGCCCTTAAGCGTAAAGAAGAGCAACAGTCTCAAAGTAAAAGTCAGGATCCCATTATGGAAGCTGTGGGAGGAGCTAGACGGAAGATACCGGAGGAGGAGCTTCCGTTGTCTGCTTCAAAGCTTCAGGAGGCCAGTAATGGCAAATAGAATCTTGTCATGGAATGTTAATGGCTTGAATTCAGCTCAGAAAAGAAGGAAAATATTTCACTACTTGAAACAATTTAAAAATGATGTGATTTGTTTGCAAGAGACACATATAAAATTATCAGACCAAAAATATTTAATTAATTCAAAATTGGGTAACCATTTTGTTGCATCAGCTTTGGAAAAGAAGCATGGAATTGTTGTATATATCAGGAAGGATTTACCAGCTAAACTAATTGAGGCAGATATTCAAGGATCAGATTAAGAAATATCAGATTGCCTTTGAATAATTAGAAAGTTATTTTATGTAATGGGGAGGGGGTTGGGAGACGAAAAGCTTTGGATGTGGTTATTTGGATTGGACTTTACCTTGTGATTGACCCGGGAAGCCGGGGGGTGGGGGAGGGAGGGGGGTGTTTTGTTTTGTTTTTGGGAGGGAGGGGGAAAAAAGGGGGAAAAATGTTTTTGTTTTTTTAAAACTCTTTCAATAAAAAAAAAAGAATTAGGGAGAATTGGTTATCATGGGTATATTCTCTCCATTACAACTGAGAGTCTTGGAGCAGTGGTGAAATCCAATTTTTTTTACTACCACTTCTGTGGGTGTGGCTTGGTGGGCGTGGTGTGGCAAGGTGGGCATGGCAGGGGAAGGATACTGCAAAATCTCCATTTCCACCCCACTCCAGGGGAAGGATACTGCAAAATCCCCATTCCCTCCCCACTCCTGGGGGAAGGATATTGCAAAATCTCCATTCCCACCCCGCTCTGGGGCCAGCCAGAGGTGGTATTTGCTGGTTCTCCGAACTACTAAAAATTTCTGCTACCGGTTCTCCAGAACCTGTCAGAACCTGCTTGTCTTCACCCCTGTCTTTGAGTAATGTGCAGATGTCACCTTGGTGTCTTTTTTTGTGTGATTATTTGAGAAATCAGAGGACATGCTTACTGCCAGAGGACTAGAGAAGGGCAGATGTTACTCCTGCCTTCCAAACAGAGGGGAAAAGTAGTTTGCTTTGTCTTGATAGGAACAGTCAATTGAACAAACTGGTGAGATTGTTTCCAGTTGTATGGAACCAAAAAATGTTCCATACAATTCCTTCCTACCTTTGCCCTCTATTCTGGACAGGAGAGTATAGATTCCAATGCAATTCCAAATCAATTAATTAAATACATAAATAAATATCAGACCTGCCCAAAGGCACCATGTAGCCTGTCCTGTTTCTCCCCACACCAAAAAAACAAACAAAAAACCCATGAAAAGCAATCTCCTCATTTAGCAACTGTGTGAAAAATGATCATAAGTCATTTTTTTCAGTGCCATTGTAACTTCAAGTGGTCACTGAATGAATGTCTGTAAATCAAGGACTACCTGCGTAATACAATATGTCTTGGAGAAAGCTGGGAATATTACAACACATTTCACTGGATAACATTTTTTTAGACCTACAGTGCGAATGCTATATCTTGCTTGTCTACTTTGTAACACAATCTCTCATTTATCTTCTGACAATCGACTATAATAGTATTTTTCTCACAGCTGGGAAAAATCTTTTAAGCAAGTTTTCACAGGCAGCTTGTTTTTCTTGTTTTAGTTCTGATTTTTTTTCCTTTTCCTCTACTGTACTTGGGCTATATGAGAAAGAATGATACACACTCCCCCTATTGTGGCAATTTTTTATTATTTGATGAGATGTTTGCTATTATCTAGATTACACTTGAATTAAAACCCACATTAACCTTTCTCTCATGCCAAGTTATTTTCATTAATTTAAACTACTGCATGCTCGCATTCTGCCTCTCTTTACATATTGAATTGAATTACCCATCTTTGGGTTTTATTGCAAGAAAGGGTCTTAATAACAATTAAGATTCCTTTACACTGTTTAATATCAGATGCTTGAACTTTTTTTTTATAAAGAAAAGCAAATGATACACATTGTTTAGAGAAGTTAATTAACAAAGAATTCCAGAATTCCTAGTTCTGTTAATTAAAAGGTGTGGTGCAGCTATTCTACTTATATTTCCTAAACTATATGTATGTGTATTTGTTCCTAAGGAAAAAATTTCCAGGAAAAGCAGTAATAATTTTAGGTGAATGACTGTTTTTTCAGATATCAGTAAAAATACTTTGTTTCAAAGTCCAATTTAAAAACCTCATTTGGAATTAAGTCATCCACCATTATAAATCGTTGTCTCCCCCTTTAAAATAGGCAACATATGTGATACATATAAAAAGGAATGGGGGTTTCTACAGACAGTTGTGGTCACCATTTTGGTCTTTTTAAACCTGTTGATACTCTCCGTCCTAAAGACAACATGTGTCCCCTCTTGAGGAATTAAACTAAAGTTATTGTATTTTTACCTGGGCTACTGCAAGCTGATGCATTAAGGATGGTGGAAACTTTTCCTAACTTTTCAGCAGCTACACTATAAATTTTTTCACATTCATATATGTCATACTGGAGAAGAGGAATTTAACCTGCATATTCATGCTCAGCATCAAGTTTCACTGCTCTTCCTAAGTTAGTTATCTTGGCTTTCTTATGCTCTTTTAATATTATTTAAATTGTGTTTTTATATGCTGTGGCTCTCCATTTAGAGTCACTACTGTGAAATGGGCAAACTATGCAAATTAAGCAAAAAAATAAAAATATGATGCGGATGGTATAATAAGGGCTAAACCATAGCAGAGGGGTCCCCAACTCCCAGGCTGCGGCCCACTGGTGGGCTGTGAGCGGTTCAGAACTGGGCCGCAGAAGCGGTGGGAGAGCATGTGTGCATGTGGATCCCCACTTGTGTGACAGTGGGCGCAAGTGTTCACCACCTGCGCAAATAGAGCTGTGCGTGAGCCCACACAGTTGCTGCTGCTTGTGTGGAACCATTTCCTCTCCTCCCCTTTCCCCCCCCCTCCCCGTCCGCAAAGCTGAAAAGGTTGGTGTTGTGCCTCGCTCGCTCCCCCCGCCGCAGCTGGGCCCCTCTTATCTCCTGCCAGACTCTGATAGTGCTGAAGAATGTCCTGGCATGCCTCCAGCCCCCAGCCCTGGCACCATGCCCGGACAAACCGAACAAACAAACCTCCCTCCGATAGCATGTGCGCCTGAAGCCAGCCATGAGCTGGGATTACCAACAGCTGGAGACGAAACAATGCAATGGATAGATCCATGCTTCCGGAGAATGGAGAGGTGAACGTCATCAAAAGGAAGGGAGGGGCAGGCCTGGATAAATGCTGAGTCATGGAGCCACACCCCATGGCCTATATAAAGGATCTGCTTTCTGGCATTCTCTGAGTCAGGCAAAGTCTAATCTGGATTGCTGAAGTCACATCTTGGATTCCTGCCTGCCCTGAGGACTCTGATAGGACTTTGGCAGAGCTGCAGAGGCACGCTTGATACGGACTTCCCCGACCCGGCCGTCAGAGGAGGAGTGGGACACGACAGTTGGGGAACTCTGCCATAGCAATCTCTTTATCTGTTTAATGCAGATGTAATCAAACTCGATTACATTGAGGGCCGCATCAGGGTTATGTTTGACCTTGGGATGGGGTAGGCATGGCCAGCTCGATGTCACTCATGTCGGGGTGCCTGTGATGGCCCGAGTGTTCTGCCAGAGAAAACTGGCTTCTGAGCTCCGTTTTGCTGGCAGAAGCACCATGGGCCAGTCCTTTGCTGTAAGGGCGGCCCGATGGGCCAGACCTAAGCACCCTGCAGGCCAGATTTGGCCCCTTGAGTTTGAAACCCCTGGTTTAAAGGATATTTTGTACAAATAGCATTTGTACAAAACAACTATCAACTATAGTACTAGGCTTATTGCTCATTGTCATTTGCACTTTCAGTCAAAATTCTGCAAAATACCTTTCCAGGCGCACTTAATCTAATCCATTTATAACTTTTGCATTCATTCTTGTTAAGAGCAACAAGAGCATAATTCTTCCAGTCATCAGGCACAAAGGCAGTTTTATATATGTGAAAACTCCATTTCGTAAGCATTCATTCATATTTTAGCACTTTTTCAGAACCAGCATTACCATTTTTCAACATTTGCACAGCTTCATTTTTTTCTTGGCTACTAACATTTTAAGCACATGTTCCATTTACTGTCTTTGACATTTCACTTTCCCTGCCAAACAAATCATGTGTAGTCAACTGTATCAAACATTTATTTGGTAAAAGTTTGATAACTCAAAGAGGGAAATCACCATTATTATTAAGATCTAGTCAAGGTTTGGCTTTTCTTATCTTTCTCCAGTATTACATCGTTTGCCAAGCTAGTATAGGATATAATAGCTGAGAATTGTGAATTGTTGCTTAATTCAGCAGGAGGGGATTGGCCTCATCTTACATCAGGCACACATTCTGTATTATAACTTGACCCTATTTATACGGAACTGCATATTTTAGACACGGTTGACTATTAATAACAAGAACCGTAACTTTTTCCTTGAGACCTAAGACGAAAGTCACAAGATAATCGAAAGTCACTATTTGTATGTAAAAACTGTGTATTGAGCAATACCGCCCTCTACCCGCCATGTTAAGTAATCACAGCCACTCTTCTTACGGATTATCGACTCCTCATCCGCCAGGAGCCGCTATCGAACGCGCACCACGCATTCTCCGTCCAGCCTCCTTTCAGCCCCCTTCTATACCTGAGAACTACATTGCCCAATAGGCTTTGCGGGCGTGGCAGGAAATCCCGTGTTTTGTAGTAGGAGCGGTGCTCCTGCCGCTGCTGCCGCCGCCGCCACCGTTGGATGTGGGTCCGTCATGGCGCTGGAGACCCTCTCGCCGGATTGGGAATTCGACCGCGTTGACGACGGCTCTCAGAGTAAGAGGTGGGGTGGGGAAGGCCTGCAATGGGAACCTTGGCTCCGAATCCGGCCAAACCAAAGGAGAGATTTGCGGAGGGGCGCCTGCAATGGGGCTCCGGCTCTTGGGAGAATGGCCAAGCCCTCTTCGCCGAAAGGTTCCCCCCCCACCCCGCGTCCCGGCGGAATGAATGGGTTTTTCCTTCGGGATGAATTTTAACTCTTTCCTCCCGGGTTGAAGGAAGGACCTTAGCTTGTGCCCAGCGCTTGTCCGTAGGCTGCTGCGGTTGAGGGGGGGCGGGGGGCAAAAGGACGTACTTTCGTCCATCCGTTGCTCCCCAGTCAAGGTGGCTGGGGGTTAAAAGGAGAGTTCGGGTCTCCCTTGCACAAAGTTCACACTCTGCTTTGCCTAAAGATGGGGTGGGTGGGGAGAAACCCTCTGCCAAATCCCCAGATATGCAACAGACACACACACAGGACTTCTTGTCCGAAGCAGGAAAGTTTGTGATTCAAAAGTTGTTCTGAAATCTTATTCCTCTTTCCAGTGAATTACGGAATATTAACACACCCTTGCCGTTTGTGTTACTCAGCCCTTGCGTTTCTACCATATTGTAAGGGTAAACGCACACATACTGAAATAAATCGTTTTAGGGCTTTTTTGAAATTGAAACGCAGACCCTAGATGATCATTAACATGTTTGAGGGCAAAATTTAAGAATGGAGAACATGACAGATATTTGTGTGCCCTGCGGAAGATTTTGGTGGTGGTTGTTTTTTTGCTAACATGGCTTCAAATGATTGACAGTTTGTAATTGATTTAAAGCACTTTTGTTCAACAGTAAACTATGGTATTTTTTATGCGGATTAGTTAATCTGGAGGAGAGGACCAATAACTGCATCTACTTAACTAAGAGTGCTCAAGTTTGAAAGACCTAAGATAATAATTACTGAGAATCCGGAATATAAGGAATGGGTTAGACCTAGTTTAATCTGGATTAAAACTGGAGTATAATTTGTGCCTCTCGTATATAGATCAATATTATAGTGAATAGGATTGAGATTTTCTTCATTTCTACTGCATTTTTATAAATGAGGTTAGAAGTCTAATGTGTTTTAGTGGTTAGTGTGTGATGACGTATGAGATGAAGTTTACTCAGATGAATACTGAGTAAAAGATCTTCACTGCATATTTCATTAATTTTGAGTTAATTTTGTGTAACAATAATGTAACAGGATATAATGTCTATTGTAATCCAGGCAGTTATCAATTTATGACTACAATTGAGCCCAAAATTTCTGTTGCTAAGTGAAATATTTGTTAAAGTGAGTTTTGCCCCTTCTTGCCACAGTTGTTAAGTGAATCACTACAGTTGTTAAGTTAGTATCATGGTTGTTAAATGAATCTGGCTTCCTCATTGATTTTGCTTGTCAGAAGGTCGCAAAAGGTGATCATGTGACCCCTGGACACTGCAGCTGTCATAAATATGAGTCAGTTGCTAAGCATCTGAATTTTGATCATATGACCCTGGGAATGCTACAGTGTTCATAAGTGTGAAAAACGGTTTTAGCTCACTTTCAGTGCTGATGTAATTTTGAATGGTCACTAAATGAACTGTTGTAAGTGGAGGACTACCTATGTAAGTTATAAGAACTAAATGTTACAGATTTCTGCTGCTATTTATTTTATTTATTTATTTATTTATTTATTTATTTATTCGAATTTATATACCGCCCTATCTCCCGAAGGACTCAGGGCGGTTCACAGGCAGATAAAAACATATATATACAGATTAAAAAACCATTAAGAAACTTATTCAAAAAGCCAGATTATTAAAATAGTATAAATATTAAGACCAATTAAAACCCCTATAAAATTTAAAAATTTAAAAAACTAGTCCAGTCCCGCGCAGATAAATAAGTATGTTTTAAGCTCGCGACGAAAGGTTCGGAGGTCTGGAAGTTGACGGAGTCCTGGGGGGAGTTCGTTCCAGAGGGTGGGAGCCCCCACAGAGAAGGCCCTTCCCCTGGGCGTCGCCAGATGACACTGCCTAGCTGACGGCACCCTGAGGAGTCCCTCTCTGTGAGAGCACGGGCGGTGAGAGGTATTTGGTAGCAGTAGGCGGTCCCGTAAGTAGCCCGGCCCTATGCCATGGGCGCTTTAAAGATGGTTACCAAAACCTTGAAGCGCACCGGAAGGCCACAGGTAGCCAGTGCAGTCTGCGCAGGATAGATGTCATCACGGGAGCCACGAGGGCTCCCTCTATAACCAGCGCAGCTGCATTCTGAACTAACTGCAGTCTCCGGATGCCCTTCAAGGGAGCCCCATGTAGAGAGCATTGCAATAATCCAGGCGAGGCGTCACGAGGCGTGAGTGACTGTGCACAGGGCATCCCGGTCTAGAAAGGCGCAACTGGCGCACCAGGCGAACCTGGTAAAAGCTCTCCTGGAGCGGCCGTCAAATGATCTTCAAAGACAGCCGTTCATCCAGGAGGGCGCCCAAGTTGCGCACCCTCTCCATCGGGGCCAGTGACTCGCCCCGACAGTCAGCCGTGGACTCAGCTGACTGTACCGGGATGCCGCATCCACAGCCACTCTGTCTTGGAGGATTGAGCTTGAGCCTGTTTCTCCCCATCCAGACCCGTACGGCCTCCAAACACCGGGACAGCACTTCGATGGCTTCGTTGGGGTGGCCCGGTGTGGAAAAGTACAGCTGGGTGTCATCAGCGTACAGCTGGTACCTCATACCGAAGCCACTGATGATCTCACCCAGCGGCTTCATGTAGATGTTGAACAGAAGGGGCGAGAGGATCGACCCCTGCGGCACCCCACAAGTGAGGCGCCTCGGAGCCGACCTCTGCCCCCCTGTCAGCACCGTCTGCGACCGATCGGAGAGATAGGAGGAGAACCACCGATGAACGGTGCCTCCCACTCCCAATCCCCCCAACCGGCGCAGCAGGATACCTGCTATGATGGTAGAATGTTTTTTTCTGTAAAAGCCCTTCCCTCTTCCCAGTTGAGATTATGTTTTCTTCTCTCTTCAACAGCAATTTCCCTGCTGATAATACTTTACTTCCTCTTTGCTTTCTGTTGGTTTCCGATTCACTTGATTGTTCCAAATAGTTTATTTTATTTTTGTGTTGCTTTTTTGGCAATTGGCAGATATTCTTCAAATTTTACACATACTTTTTGGATAGAGACTTTATTCTTCCAGCTGTGCTCTGCTTTAAGTGAACTATGAAGTCATGCTGAAGTTGTTAAGAGGCTTGGTGTATGCATCTCTCTCCTTAATTTGCAGAATTTGGAATTTGACAGTCTGTTTCATTTATATTTTGGAACTTTTTTACAGACGTGCATGAACTGTTACGATATGAATATTAATTGGAATATATATCATTTTTGGAGATATTCTGCACACTTCCACATGTTTTTAATTATCATGCATAAAATACATATTTTGTCACTTATGAAATATTTAATTGCAAAACTATCTTATCAAATATATTGCATAATAGTTACCCAGAAAATTTCATAATACAATGAATTTATTTGAGTAGTTTTGCCTTTGCATTGACATTTGGTTATAAATTGCTTTGTCAATATTAGAACATAATCTCTAACTCACTTGTATATTGTTGCTGAAATCATAAAGCAACTGAGTCTTTTAAAATTCAGTCTCTTTGGTTGTAGATACTAAAAGGAATTTAAAATGCTTTATTGTAAGCAACCATGTTTAGTAGTGTATAAAAAGAAAAACAGCTTCTTGTTTTGCCTGTTGTAATTCCAGTTCCTTGGTTAAACATTTAAATAAAGAATGTTTATTTGTACTAATACGAAACCGCAACATGCATACCCTCTTACACGTTAATAATGAAATTTATAGTTCATTTATCCCTAGCCTGGTACCCTACAGTTGGTTGGAATATCACTGTAAAACTTACAAAATAATGTAACTCATCCATGTAGAGCTTGTGCTGTAAGGAAACTTCACTGGCTCTTTAGTGTTTGAAATCTGTTTCATAAATCTTCCTGCAATAAATTCCATTATCAAAATAGCAGAATGACTGACTTGAGGTGAAATGTTATTTTTTTCCTACAAACAATAATTAAAATTATTATTATATAGCCTTATAATAGATTGTTTAATAATATTAGAATAACAGATTGGGAGCAAAAAACCTCTGTGAAGAAGATGGAAGAGGGTACTTCGAGTGATTTTTTTAAAAAAGTAAATAAGTAATTGTTTGAATTTAGGTAATTTTTGTGATTCCAAGCTTAATCAGCATATTTCCAAATACGATAATGAAAATGCTGTTTACTCATAGAAATCCACGCTGAAGTGCAGTTAAAGAACTATGGGAAATTCCTTGACGCATATACTTCCCAGCTGAAGAGAATTGAAGATGCATTGGATGATTCCATTGGAGATGTTTGGGACTTCAATCTTGACCCCATTGCATTAAATGTATGTGTATGCCTTATGTGCCTATGCCATTTTACTCAAGCCTCTTACTATTCAATTACATACTATACTTGCACAGAATTTTATAAGACAACCAGACATTCAGAACAACTTTCCCCAGCCTATTGCTTTTTATGTGGGACTTTCCCTCCAGTTCCATTCTGGGTTCATGTTGAAAAGTCTGTTGATTAATCTAACATCACTGAAGAGGGAATACCTGCATACTGTCTTTTGAATAATTACATTGAGAGCCATCTGTCTAGAACCACCTTCTGTTGAATAATTAATATTTAACTGCCGCCATGCACTTCGTTATAGGCTACTTTGGCTTCAGGCCATCATTAGAAGCATTTGCAATTTCCCCCAAGTTGGTTAGTGTATTTGTTTATATTTAATTAGTTCAACTATTCATTTGTTATGCATGTACTGAAATATTCTAGTTGGGGGGAAAAATCCTTTATATACAGTATGTATGTGTACATTTTTCCATGCCTCTGATAAGATAGCATTTTAACTCATTAAATAAGCTTCTAGAACAGGGGTGTCAAATTTGATTTCATTGAGGGCTGCATCAGGGTTGTGTTTGACCTCTTGGGGCCTGGGTAGTCATAGCCAGCTTGACATCACTTGTGTCAAGGGCGCCTGTAGTGGCCCAAGCCCTTTGCCAGTGAAAATGGACTCCTGAGCTCTGTTTTCAGCTGCAAGAGCCTCCTGCAACCCTCTGCCAGCAAAAACGGAGCTCGGAGGGCCTGTCTTCCCGAGCTCCGTTTTTGCTGGAAGAGCACCATGGGCCAGTCCTTTTGTTGTGTCTGCGCCCCCCCGAGCTGGGCCCCCTGCCAGAAAGCGACTTGGAAAGTGATGGGGTAGGGCCATCAGGACTTACCTCGGGAGCACCGGCTTCCCTGGCTCAGCTCCAGGAGCCAGCAGGCCAGGTGGAAGAGATAACGAGGCCTCCATCCCCTGACACTTCCCCCCCCAGGCCACACCTCTGATGGCAATCAGGCCTGGCTGGACCCTAGGTTTCATAGGCAGGAGAGGCGGGAACAACAGAAGCAGGGGTGGGGCAAAGCAGCCTAGGAAGTGCTGAGTCATGGAGCCACACCCCACAGGATATAAAAGCAGCGAGGGCTGCTATGCCTCTTCATAGCAGGCAAATCAACTGCTTGACTAGAGCTGAAGTACTGTTTGTTGACTCATCGGCATTAGTTTGCTGCCAGAGCTGATAGTGCCGGCTAATTAAGCCATTGCGCGGCCAGATCTAAATACCCCGTGGCTGGATCCAGCCCCTGGCCCTTGAGTTCTAGAAGTAAGGTATAATATTTCCACCCCATTCCAATATTTATATTTCAAGTTTTTGACTATTGCTATTTTGCTTGTGACAACCATCATCTGTTTAATAATTTTGGGATGAAATTTTTAAAGGATCTCTTGGCTCTCCGGTATGGTACTTGTTTCCTCCGAGTATAGTACACGGTTTGTCCTATGTAATTGCAGTTTGGGTTAAGCTTCCTATTTCATTTAGCTAAAACAATCATGTTGCAAATCTCTGATTTTCCCTTAAACCATTCGTGTTTTTGCTTAATTTTAGCTTTTGCCTTATGAACAGTCTTCCTTACTTGAACTCATAAAGACAGAAAACAAGGTATGTTGCTTATTGTCAAAAACATATTACAAACATATCACAGTTTCTTTTTGTGCTTTACAAAATATATCTTTTGTTTATAAGTTTTAAATCATTTTATCTTGCCTTTCACTAGAAATATTTCCAGAGCTGCTTGTCAAAAATCAGTAATAGGATATTCTCTGCTCCCAGGTTTATAATCTAAAAGATGTGACAAGGAGATAAGGATGGGATTCATGAAGTCCCCAGCTCTTAAAGTTGAAATGTCCATCTTGAATTAAACATATTTATTTCTGTGTTAAAGTTTGTATGTGAGACAGATGGTATCATACATTCTCTCCCTTCCTTTATTCTGTTTATAAAAGTAGCCTGGGTTTTTTTCCCTCTTGTTTATCCAGGTTCTGAACAAAGTCATCACTGTATATGCTGCTCTTTGTTGTGAAATCAAAAAGTTAAAACATGAGGTAAAATCTCTCTTATCTCTTATATCATGTAGAAGCCGCTGCATACGTGTTTAATTTACATTTAATAGTTAAGATGTAATCATGCATTTCTATCAACTAAAACTATATAAACTATTGTGCAAGAAAAACAAATCTACTTTTATTCCTAGGCAGAAACGAAGTTTTATAATGGCCTCCTGTTTTATGGTGAAGGAAGTAAGTATTGTATATTAATTATGCTAATATGGGACACATTTATTCAAAAAATCTGTGTGCAGTAATAAACTTCAAATATGCTTTTGTTATTGAGAAACAGCAAACTTTCTTAAATCTTTTGCTTTGCCAATTATATAATAAGATAGGAAAAACGGAGCATAAGTTTTGGAATTCTTTCCAGCCTCATTACCAAGAGTAGCTATAGGATAGGAACAACCTACAAGTAGCACCCTTGCAAATAGAAAGGGCTTCTTTTAAGATGGATTAGTTTTACCTCTTCTGTATTTGCAAGTAAATTTATGAAGAGCAATAGTAGACCATATATCACGTCAAGTGCATTTTGAATTTTATACATAGGAACTTATTTTTAATTTAGTTTAGAACTTTGAGATTATACGGTAATACTGATGACACGTTTAAGAAATTGTTTCATTGCTGAAATATAGTTTGGATGCTTTGATAGATAAGCCATGAAATATCTCAATTTAAGCTGATCTTGTGATGAATAAAATGTTAGTGCCCAAATGGTGAGCGGATAGTATAGAAGTTACAAGTGCTTGATAGAAATTCCTGACCAGTATTGGATGTTTTCTGTTGCTGACTTTCTGTTTTCTATCCTAAGTATAATGAATATGCACAGCTTTCAGAGTTGTATTTTGTTATTAGTTCATTGATGCTTAGAAGTGTCCTTCAGTAACAGACTTTTAGTAATGGTGTGTCTGTGTCTCTTTGTGTCTGTTTATGTGTGTGTGTTTCTAATAATATAACATGAGCCACTATTATCTTAAGCAGGTAATATCTTTATGATGTTTGTTATCTTTGTCATGCCTGATTTTGAAACATGTAGTGAGATGCTGCCAAAATGAAAACAAGGCACTGTTGATTATTAGGTTCATTGGCAGGAAGCAAAGAGTGTTGAAACAACTGCACAAGTCACATTTGTTTTATCAATAGCTTCTTTTTGACTGTGATGTAGGGATTGGGAAAAAGGTTGGCAAATTCAAGCACATTTATTTGGGAAGCATCCAAGCAAATAGATCTAAAAGGCCAAATCTGTAAGGGAATAAAATCCCCCCCCCCGTTTCTTTTTGTGCATTGGGTAATTTTCGCATGGTATAGGATAATAAAGTAGAATTTAAACTTGAAAGCAGTGTGTTGTGATAAGCTTTTCATTTGAATTCCATTGGTTTTATATGATGTAATGGTATGCTTTAATGACGAGGGGGATGGGTGGGTGGGAAATGGCTACCGTATACTTGGGGGTAATTGATTGGTAATGATTGATAATTTTTCATGTTTATTTTTAAAGCTGTGGATTCCAGTAAAGTGGAAGGAGATAGTCAAATACAGATGGGAAGATTTATTTCATTTCTCCAGGTAATCTCTATAGTACTGATTTTTTTTGCAGAATTTTTTCTTTGCTAAGTGGTTGACATCTTAATTGTGCTATGGAATTTCCCCCCCCCCCCCAATGACAACAACAAAAGTGATTTAGGTAAATATCTTTGGGTGAATTGGTGGTAAGTAGAGTTGCATTGTTGTTAGCTTTCTGTTTTTCTCTTCTCTTTGTCCACCTCCCTTTACAGATTTTATAACAGACTGTGCATGCATCTATTTGTAGTATGTCTGTGGTGGATTAAAACACTCCCCATGTGCAGATGAATCTGTATGCCTTGAAAAAGAGCAACGAGACTAAGAGTTCTGCTAAGTTTGGGTTAATAAGAAAAAGACAGTGCAGGTGATAACATTAGATGGATAATCCAATGACAGGCACTCCTTATTCTCTACTTTCTGTTGGTGCCTCTAATAAAGGATTTAATGTTGTGTGCATTTCCTCCCTTGAAAATCAGAAAAAAACTATATGCAGTGTGGCAATTGACTTTTAGAAATAGTATGAAATTGTGTGTTTTGCAGAAACTGTAGCTATTTGAAGAATCACTTTTAGTTGATGCTGCAAGTATAGCCGGGAAACATCTTAAAAGAGAATGTTTTTTATGAAAACAAACAATATATTTATTAATAAGACTTGAATTTTGCTGTATGTAGTTCATAGTCATGCCTTTGCATTTGGCATAATTTCAGGACCTTGTGATTGGTTTCTGCTAAGCAACACTTAACAAAAAGAGAGTTGGTTTTTTAAAAAATTATCTGGCAGTAAAATGAGCTTGAAGTCAACTTTCTGAATTTTTTAAAATTTCAGTTGATTAGATTTTATTTGCATTTTTAATTTTAGAATTTGCAGAGAAATAAGTTCTAATTTTCTTTGTTTATTTGTCATGTACCTTATCACAAAAAGCTCAGGGCAGTTTACATTGGGATTTCCCTTTATTTTATCTTCACAACAGCAACCCTCTGAACTAGGCTGGGCTCAGAGAAAGTGACTGAATCAAATTCACCCAGTGAGTTTCCATGACTGAGGAGGGACTTGAACCGGAGGCTTCCTGCTTTAATCCAGTTTTTCCAGCACTGCAACACATTGGCAGTCTTTTAAAAGCCAATCTTTCATCTTGTTTGAAGATAAATTCAGATAATTTAAATTTTTCATCTTATTACCGTTGTTCTTTTGAACTTTCCAAAGTAAATCTGTTTCCACAGAACAGAAAATATAGATGCAGATTCATTCTTTAGGTGGAGTCGTAAATGACTATTACTCAATTTCCTGCTACAGAGCCAGTTACAGCAAATACATGGTTGCTTCTGTGCAGTTCTTAAATAACTAATGAGTTGTGCTGCTGCATGTTTTCCCTTTCAGAGATTGATCTCTGAAGAGGCTAAATAAAAAAAACAGATATGCTCCAGAGGTTTTGAGTTACAGCTTCTATGGTTTTTGTTTTTGTTTTTTTGCAATTGTTTATGGTGTTTGAAGCTGCAGGGAGTCAAAGTTCAAAACACCTGCCTAGTATCATGTTTTTCTTTGTTGAATTAAATGCAGAGAATTAAAGAATACAATAACAGTGCAGAACATAAACTGTTAAGCATTTATAGGCTATGCACTATAAACAGAAATAAGCACTGAGGTAATACTACTACTACTACTACTACTACTACTAATAATAATAATAATAATAATAATAATAATAATAATAACAGAGTTGGAAAGGACCTTGGAGGTCTTCTAGTCCAACCCCCTGCCCAGGCAGAAAACCCTACACCACTTCAGACAAATGGTTATCCAACATCTTAAAAATTTCCAGTGTTAGAGCATTCACAACTTCTGCAGGCAAGTTGTTCCACTCATTAATTTTTCTGTCTGTCAGGAAATTTCTCCTTAGTTCTAAGTTGCTTCTTTCCTTGATCAGTTCCCACCCATTGCTTCTTGTTCAACCCTCAGGTGCTTTAGAGAATAGTTTGATTCCCTCTTCTTTGTGGCAGCCCCTGAGATATTGGAACACTGCTATCATGTCTCCCCTAGTCCTTCTTTTCATTAAACTAGACATACCCAGTTCGTGCAACCGTTCTTCATATGTTTTAGCCTCTAGTCCCCTAATCATCTTTGTTGCTCTTTGCACTCTTTCTAGAGTCTGAACATCTTTTTTACATTGTGGTGACCAAAACTGAATGCAATATTCCAAGTGTGGCCTTACTAAGGCATTATAAAGTGGTATTAACACTTTACATGATCTTGATTCTATCCCTCTGTTTATGCAGTCCAGAACCTGTGTTGGCTTTTTTGGCAGCTGCTGCACACTGCTGGCTCATATCTAAATGGTTGTCCACTAGGACTCCAAGATCCCTCTCACAGTTACTACTATTGAGCAAGGTACCACATATACGGTACCTGTGCATTTTGTTTTGTTTTTTGCCTAAATGTAGAACCTTACTTTTTTCACTGTTGAATTTCATTTTGTTAGCGACCAATGTTTAAGTGTCAAGATCCTTTTGTATCTTGAGCCTATCTTCTGGAGTGTTGGCTATTCCTGCCAGCTTGGTGTCATCTGCAAATTTGATGAGTTTCCCATCTATCCCCTTGTCCAAGTCATTGATGAAGATGTTGAAGAGTATTGGGCCTAAAACAGAGCCTTGAGGTACTCCACTGCATACTTCTCTCCATGTGGATTTAGTTCCATTGAGGACTACTAAAACCAAAAGGGATTGGATACCATTCCAAACAAAATATTCAAGAAATCTCTTCTGTTTATTATGACTGTAGTTGGTTTAGCTCTTAAAATACATCCGTGTGCCAAAGTTCCTTCTTCACCATGGATATCACTGGGTCAGTTGCAATCTCTTAGCTCAGCCTACCTTATAGGATTGTTCTTGGGAGGATAAAATGAGGAAGGACTTCCTATGACTGCCACCTTGTACTCCCAGATGGAAAGGTAGGTGATTCATTCAGTGATATAGAATCGTTTGTGAGTAAAATAAGTGTATTTAGTGTATTTATTTTACTGATCAGTGCAAATTTATCATTGCAGGAGCTGTCTTGTTTTGTGACACGGTGCTATGAAGTGGTGATGAACGTAGTGCACCAGTTAGCTGCCCTTTATACCAGTAACAAGTAATTATTTGCTAGCTAAGAACAAATTATAGGTCTAGCATGTTAATCAGCTTTCTAAATTATTAGTTCATCAGGGGGAAGGGGAATGTTTTGGGTCTTGCTAATCTTTGCCCTCATAAAAAAATGTCCGATAGTCTTTCAGTGTAGCGATAGTCCTTGACTTACGACCACACTGGAACTCCAAATTCCCATTGTTAAGCAAGGTGGTTGTTTTTTTGGCTTTTTTTTATTGAAAAAGTTTTTACAAAAAAAAAAGAAGCTTTCCCCCCCCTTTCCCCTCCCCCTCCCCCCCCCCGACTTCCCGGAACAAACACAAGGTATAGTTAAAAATAAAACAAACATATGCTAAAAAATTTTCCTCCTAACTCAGTTATACTCCTGCATTTCTCATCAAATCCTAACCTCCCCCAATGCAATCAGAAATAAAACACCCTAATCTTTTAAAGGCAGACTGATATCTCTTCATCTGATACCTGTTTTGAATATAGTCAATCCATTTTTTCCATTCATTTAAGTATCTTTCTTGCATATTGTCTTTCAAAAAGGCAGAGAAAGCAAGGTGGTTGTTAAGTGAGTTTTGCCCCATTTTATGACCTTTGTTAAGCGAATCACTGCAGTTGTTAAGTTAGTAACAACGTTGTTAAGTGAATCTGGCTTCCCCATTGACTTTGCTTGTCAGGTTGCAAAAGTTGATCACATGACTCTAGGACACTGCAGTTGTCATAAGTGTCCAAATTTTCTTCACAGGACGTTAGTGTGAAAAGCAGTCATAAGTCACTTTTCTCAGTCAAGGAGTATGTACGTGTAATACTATATCTCACTGTGTTGTTATGAAAATCACGTAACGTATCAGAAACTTCCATTTTAGATTAATGCAATTTTAGGTGAAAACAAGCCAACTATGTGTGTATCTGTGTGTATATTGTGCCGATTACACACGCACAAACACATATTGTGGTTTGAAAGTGTATGTTATTTCCATTATTCATAGTTTGCTAACATGGCAAGTTGCAGATAGCAATAGCAATTAGACTTATATACTGCTTCACAGTGCTTTACAGCCCTCTCTAAGCTGTTTACAGAGTCAGCATATTGTCCCCAACAATTTGGGTCATCATTTTACCCACCTCAGAAGGGTAGAAGGCTGAGTCAACCTTGAGCCTGGTGAGATTTGAACTGCCAAATTGTAGGCAGCTAGCAGTCAGCAGAAGTAGCCTGCAGTACTGCACTCTAATCACTGCACCACTGTGGCTCAATATAATGTTTCCCTATCCTTTTTTTGTAATTGTGCCAAAGAAATGGCAACACTTGCACAAGGCAAAAGCATGCTGCGGCACATTCTCTTAAATGAGTTGTTGATCAGCCAGCTCTTATAAAATATTAAGAACATTGGCAAAATTGTTGAGATTTCTGGAAAGTTCTACAACAGTGGTTCTTTATCTGTGTGTGATCCATGGAGGATGTGATGTCATCATAGAGGATCCACAAAGGCTTGAAGAAATGTTATGATTTAAATCTCAGTTAAACCTTGAGGGTCTGTGGCCACAAAAGGTATTTAAAGAGATCCGTGGTGAAGAAAAGGTTGAGAACCACTGCTCTGTGGGATTTCCCAATCCATGTTCAGATATTGGCTGTCTTGTCAAGTAGTTTGCACTCTTCACTGTTCTAGCAATTCTTTCCTGAGTTTATCTTTTTAAGATGCTTTTTTTTTAAACAGATGAGATTAGTAATCAGTTTCTTTGTAATAAAACTTAAAATACTTTAAAACATAGAGTTGAACGAAAGACTAGTTAAGTTAAGCCAAGGCATTATTCCAATCATCATGTATAGTTAGTTGTGCCTCACCAAACTGAATGTTCTCCACTATGGATTATCAGAAGTTGCATAATTACATCACCATAGTGTTTTTGGAATCACGGTTGGTTAGCATTGTAGAAACAACGAATTAGGATTAAAAATTGCTAAGTAGCATACTTGGCTGATTGGTGATGTTTAGTTTTCTGGATGGAAACTTGAATAAATATTCCATAATTACCTGGGACATGCTAATTTGATTCTAATACTAATTGTATTAGCAGGTCTCAGTTTGCAAGAATTACCTTCCCATATAGGGTTTGCACATTGGAAGTAATTTCCAGATTTATTTAGGAATACTAAAGGCTTGGGTCTCTAAAAGGTGTCTATTAAGTAACATGAAATATGTTTTGTTTTCCAGGAATACACCTAAAGTGATAGAGACTTCAGGAGTTCATTTTCAGGTAAAGTTTTATTTTTATACTGTTTATTACAAAATTCATTTAAGTTGTTAACCTTAAGATTTGATTTAAGAATATCAAATCTTCCTTGGCAGACTTTTCTAAATATTAAAAATGATATTCTATGTGTGAGAGCTTGTTGCAAAAATCAAATCCAGAAAACACACACAGGTAACTGATTCAGCAGGATTCATTAACTTCTCTTTATATATAAAATAACACACACAATACCAAAATCAGATTTTCCAATGTGGTAATAGTTACACACAAAACACAGGCAGAGGAGAGAACAGCAGAGATGAGTTTCAGTTTCGGTCAGCAGACAGACTAGTTTGCACCTTCAGAGCTTAGAGCGTAATACAGAGCCACGCCCAGACTCCTTCCAGTTTCAGTTTCCAAGTAGTCCTCATTGGCTGACTTACTTGCTATGCCTATTCATTGGCTGACCTTGTTACCATGCCCAATTCCAGTTCATGAATATTCTGACAGTATAGTATTCTGTAATAGTTCAGAATGTCTGTTTTCTTGGGATCCCTTATTTCCCAGTAAGTTAAAAAAAATACAGTGAAGAAAGCATTCTATTCAATACGGTTACCTTCTTATACTTTACATAGTATAAATATTTATAAATATGTAGTGTAAATATTTACATCTGTAGTGTAAATATTTTTCTGGGGGATATTTTGAGTGCAATCCTATGACTGCTTATTTACAGTAAGTTCTGCTGGTTGTATACGGGATATGTTCTCAGATTAGTGATGTAATTTTTCCAACAGACTACATATGAGCATCTTGGAGAACTACTGACAGTTCTACTTACACTTGATGAGATAGTAAATAATCATGCCACCCTGAAAGATCACTGGACTATGTACAAAAGGTATGTGGGTAAATTTGCTTATTTTTTTCTATAGAAAAATAATTACTTTTATTATAGAGCATTATAGAACACCATAGAAAACAACATTAACAAGGTTGTTAACAGTATACAGTTATCTGTTCATAACAGTGGGCCATGAGTGGAAGTTCTACTGGATACTTCTAAAAGATCTTGCAGTTCCTTATTAGTAACCCAAAGGTGCTTTTTCAAAAGGCAACTAGATTTTGCTTTCCCTTTGAAGACATTTTGCTTCTCATCCAGGAGTGCTTCTTCAGTACTGACAATTCTGAAGCTTCTTGAATGAGAAGCGAAACAGCTTCAAGGAAAATCAAAGTCCAGTTGCCTTTTGAAAAATCACCTTTGGTACAACCATGATTTGGATGACTGAGAATCTCCATGAGACATTAGTAGTAGCAATTGATATTTATCATCTCTCCCTTTCTCTGTATTTAATATAATTCACATGGCCACCAAGAGTAACTCTTGACTGGGCTACAGAAATTAAAGACCAAGCATAAAACCGATGAGCCCAAAGTAATCCCCAATCACAAAAGAATGTATAATAAGCAGCAGGACTCGCTTAACCTCCAGATCCCTAGAAAAAATAGCCAAGTCTTCTAAAAAAAAATCCTAACATGATCAAGGCTTTTCTGCAGGGCTGGTAGTGCTACTGAGAAGGAACAGCTTGGGTCCCACAAGATGACACTTTTGGTGGAAGGGACCATTAAATATTACATATTTAATTAAATAGTTATTATATATTACTTATTTGATGATAAACATTTAATACTGTATTTATTTATTAAATTTTTATGCCCCACATCTCCCCTACAAGGTGACTCTTACATAGCTATTTGTACAATGACCAACCATTATGAAATATTTTTGAATTCACCCTTGCAGACACATAACCTTCTGCCATAATGTAGATAATCATCTTTTTTCCCCCCACCAAGGCTAGCCCTATGGATAAATCTGTCCTGTTGTTCCACAGGCCTGCTGCCCCATGAATGCAGTCAAACTGCAAAGCTACTTCTATAACAAAAGATTTTCTTCGTTAAAAAGAAGCAAGAAAAATGCTTGATTTAACTCTAGCCTTCTGAAAATTCTTAAAACTTAATTCTGTCCATGAAAGAGTCTTTGGATATTCTCAGTATCTAAGTCATGGTTGTCCCAAAGATGATTTTTCAGGAGGCAACTGGTGTTGGGAGTATGAAAAAATTTTCAGAAAAATTGCAGACTGCAGGAACTATTTGCGCTTCAATTTGAGATGCTGAGACTGAGAATGAGATGTTGAGACTTATTCCCAACAGCCTGCGCCAGTCTTCAATTGTGAAAGGATACAGGGGAGAAAACATCCTGCAGACAAGAAGGCTCCACACCCATTTGCACTACTCAGGTGACCCTGAGGACATAGATAAACCTCCAAGTGGCCTCAGCGACTCTCTAAAAGTATGCAAATGATCAGCTGTCTGCAAGGAATATAAATCTTTCCATTTCCCACCATCCAGTCAGAGCAGAAAAAGCTGCTTGGATGAGAAGCAAAACGTCTTCAAAGATAAAACAAGAAAGTCCAGTTGCCTCCTGAAAAAACATCTTTGGGATGTCCATAAAAGACTCCATGAAAGAATATTCCTTTATTTTTTTTCTTTTCTTTAACCAGGCTATTAAAATCTGTCCACCACAATCCTCCTAAATTTGGAATCCAAGAAGATAAACTGAAACCATTTGAAAAATTGTTGTTAAAATTAGAAAGTCAGCTATTGGATGGCATGATATTCCAGGTAATATGATTAATACTGTCTAATTTCCTATATAGAGTGTAAATGTGGCCTGTATAATCTATACTAGTATAAAATTGTGCAATTGCCAAATGTTTTGATGATTTTAATTTGTATGCTTCTATTTCTTTTTTTGAATTTTATATTTAATGTTCTGACATATTAGGTGTCAAAATATTAGGCCCCCCCAGAAATTAGTTTGTCGGTGGTAAGATTTCTGGATCTTTTGTTCAGAAAGTTTTTGTTTCCACTTGTTTTTAAAAAAATCCTTCACTTTCAAGAGGAGAGTATTAGAGTTCAATCCTGACAGGGCTCAAGGTTGACTCAGCCTTCCATCTTTCCATGGTTGGTAAAATGAGGACCCAGATTGTTTGGGGCAATATGCTGACTCTGAAATAGGCCAATTCTCCACAGCCAACTTGCCACAGCCAACTCACTGAGGTTGCCATGGCTAACTCACCACTGGACAACACAACAATTCAGTTTAATTATTTAAAATAATTAAAACATTATTTTATTTTTTGTCATTCACATTTCATTTTGTCTCTCCTTTAGCACCCTTTCTTTAATAATTCCATTCCACCATTTCTTCACTATTAGTGTAATTGTTGTCTTGTGGTGAGTTGTCCCGTGGCGAGGTGGCCATGAGTTGACTGCAGTAAATTGGCCATGGTGAGTTGTCCTAGATCCTGCTGACTCTGAAAACTGCCCAGAGTGTGCTGTAAAGCATTATGGGGTGGTATATAAGTCTAAGTGCTATTGCTATTGCTATTGGCAACCACAAATTAAAAGAGTGATTGAATATCATATTGACTACAGTCATTTCTGGCTGCTTTTACTCACTTCTAGTAAGAAGGAAGCAAAGTAAAAATAAATGGGCTGTGGGTCCCATATATACTGCTGGTTTCAGTCCATAAATGTATACACTGAATTTAACAAAAATAAAAAATGGAGATGGTCAACCAACAATCCGTATGAATAAATGTTAATTCTCTTAAATTTCCAATAAAACATTTATTTTAATAGAACACAGTAAGAATAACATGCTGTGATTTGTTTTTAATGTAGTTTTGAATATGATATCATTAATACTTATACTGAAAGCTGCTTTTATTTCTCTTATTCAGGCTTGTATAGAACAGCAATTCGACTGTCTCAATGGAGGTGTGTCAGTTTCAAAGAACAGCATATTTGCTGAAGAGTTTGCACATAGTATTCGCACAATTTTTGCAAATGTTGAAGCTAAACTCGGTAATATAGAACAGAACTTTTTAATATTAATATTAAAATTCTATATTTTTGGGTATATTTCAAAAACTAATTTTCGTGCCTGTTTCTTTAAGGTGAACCTTCTGAAATTGACCAGAGAGATAAGTATGTTGGAATTTGTGGTCTCTTTGTACTACATTTTCAGATTTTTCGAACTGTAGATAAGAAATTTTACAAATTGTTACTGGACATTTGCAAAAAGGTGAATATTTTACTGCTTGTAACTTTTATTCAAAATTAGAATTTGATAACCAACATAAAATTAGATAAGATGCTTGTGAATGACATTGCAATAAATAACAATTGGAATTAAATCATATTCAATCATATTCAATCTTTTTGATAATTCCAGCAAGTAGTGTCACTGCTTTTTACTTAGAATGAAAGTTTGATTTAATGGACCTCAGTACAAAAGGCTTTGCATACAACAGTTCAAATCTCTGTAAAAATTTACATCATTTTATCAAACAGTAGGTGCAATATCATAGTGCAAATGAAATACCATTTCATAAACGATAAAGATTAGCACTGTGGTGTTACTTTTTTATTGAACTGCTTTCATAAATAATAGATACCCTTCCCTCAAATTGTCTATAAGAACTTTCCTCAAATTGTCTATAAGATACCCTTCCCTCAATAACTTGAAAATTTGCATAAGAGATTTGCAAAACAAATTTTATATCCACCCACAGTTAAAAAAACTGCAAAATCGTATTTTCAGATCTATAGTACTTAGAATGTTTGGTAAAGGATGAAGTGCATTTTTTGGTATAATGCCATTGTGTAGAATGGCTAGTAGTTTGACAATAAGTGTTATCAAGTTAATAGTTTAATCATAACTGTACAACAAATAATAATGAGAGCTATTATTTATTCATGTATGGCTTAGCCCTCCTTCACAAAAGTATCTGGACATATAAATAGTCTTAGTATGGGATGTTATCAAATCTCCTTTTCATCTATCTCACTAAAAATGCCTAATGTTTCCATGTCCATGTTTCTTCTGCAAATATTGCATAGGCTCAAGACTATTTTTAAATGCTGAGGAAATAACTTTGGGGAATGAAGTGGTGTTGTATATAATATGAGACCGAGATCAGACCTATTTTTTTTATGTCTTGGAATGCTTAGCAGAACAATGCAAGTAAAATTAGAACATTTTTATAATTGTAAAATTTGTGTAGTAAAAGAATGGTTCATTAAGGTTCTTGGAATACATTTGTTATGAAAATCTATTATCTACTCTAAAATATTTTTTTCTCTCTCTCTCACTTAAAATTTTCTGCTAACACTATAGGTGCCAGCTATCACGCTAACAGCTAATGTCATTTGGTTTGCTGACAACTTTTTGATTCAGAAGATGCCAGCTGTTGCCAAGCTTCTGGACAGAAAAAGTTTTCATGCAATTAAATTACAGAGAGAAAGTTTTTTACAGCAAAAGGCTCAGTTGCTTACAAAGTAAGTTTGTGGAGTAAACACTTATTTTTTTCTTCCCTACAAATTTCTGTTTTGTCCTAGTAGGTTTGGCACTTGATAACAAGCCATTGTTTCTGAATTCAGACACCATTTCAAAATCAGTGTTTAGCTTTTGAAATCTTAGTATGTATCAAAATGTTTAAGAAAGTATTATTTATTTTCTTTTTAGAGAGATGCAAACTTACTATGTATTTGTGAGCTCCTGGATGATGAAAATGGAATCTCTTTTGTCAAGGGAACAAAGGATGGATAAGTTTGCTGAAGACCTCAGTAATAGATGTAATGTTTTTATACAGGTGTGTATATGCTTAGTTTCAAAAAACAGTAAGAAAATACTGTACATTCAGTGTACAATCGGATCCATATTATACAATCCCCCATTCTTATGAACCAGTTGGTTAGGAGTTATGAATGAATAGATTTTATTGCATTCATTGACTAATAAAAATACATTATTACAAATAAAATTATAAATCTCAAATAAGAAAAAATAACTTCCATAAAATGAGCACAGATAAAACTATATGATGATGTTATTAAGACACTGGAAAAAAGAACAGAAGAGAGAATACTTACTTAGTGTTCAAAGCAAAAAACCCCAACAAACCTGATCAATTAACTTGATAAAATAATATATTTGTAAATAAGTAAGTTACCTTAAGAAATACAATGTGTAGGCACCAAAATATGTTTTATTAATCACTATTTTAATATATTACTAAAATTTTAAAATTTGAAGCATTAATTGAAACCCATTGATACGTTATTTAAAATTTAAAAATATGACCATAAAACAATGTTATCATTAATTCAAAACAATATTATTGTTGATTCAAAATTGGACTCTAATCTTTAATTAATGCAAATTATGTGGAACAATACTATGGACATTGGTAGTTTCAGTGGGTTTCAATTCTGACTGAAAAGGGCTGGATTGCCTGCTTACTCCAAAGTGTTCTGCAGTTGTCTTTCCTTCATTACCTCAAAAAGAGTTCCTAAAAAGGAAAGTTGGAGATAGAGCAATGGTTTATGATACAGTTCAGGGGTGGGTTCTACTTACTTCCACTGCCAGTTTGTAATGGGAGTGCACGCAGGCTTCTGCACGTGTGCAGTTCATTCACACGTGCAGGTGGGCGGAGCCTCCTGCCACCATTACTATCGGTTCGCAAGACTGAACCAGGAGCATCCCACCACTGATACAGTTGCATTTAGGGAAGATTTCTTAAGGAGATACTACACAACAACCTTCTTCAAGATCACAAAAAAACCCAAAAATATCCTCCTCTCAAAACAAGATATTGACCTCTTCAGAAGAGCCAGGAGGCTGTCTGAATCAATTTCTTCAGTATTGATAGGACAGAAGATGTCTCATTGAATATGGGAAGAGATTGCACCGGTCACTGCCATTGACCTTATCTACAAAGAGTCAAGAAACTGGCAAATGTTTTAGAAATGTAAATTTATAATGATACAAGGAAGATGCGATTGATTCATTTTTCTCATTTTAGGGCTTTCTCTATGCTTACAGCCTTAGAAACATAGTCACAACTACAATGAATCTGCATATGTCAATGCAGAAGCCAATGACTAAAACCTCAGTTAAAGCATTATGCAGGCTTGTGGAACTACTCAAAGTAAGTCGAGGGGTTTGCATATCCTCACTGACACAAATATAAACAGTGGTTCTTTAATAACATTTTAGGTTAAATGATGCATATTTATGGCTTGGGGCCTGGGTACTTATGGGACCGCCTGCTGTTACCTCATGCCTCCCACCGACCCGTACGCTCACACAGAGAGGGACTCCTCAGGGTGCCGTCTGCCAAAGAATGTCGGCTGGCGGCCCCCAGGGGAAGATCCTTCTCTGTGGGGGCTCCTACTCTCTGGAATGAGCTTCCCCCTGGTTTACGCCAAATACCTGACTTTCGGACCTTTCGCCGCGAATTGAAAACACATCTGTTCATTTGCGCGGGGCTAGCTTAAGGCTTTTCTTTTAAATTGTCTAGATTTTTTAAATTTTAAATTCTATTTATGTTTTAAATTGGGGTTTTTAGATTTTTAAATATTTTAATTTTTGGCCAACTGTATAATAAGTTTCTTAATTCATTTTTAATTGTACATGGTTTATGTTTTATCTTGGCTGTACACCGCCCTGAGTCCTTCGGGAGAAGGGCGGTCTATAAATCTAATAAATAATAATAACACACACACACACACACACACACATAATAATAATAATAATAATAATAATAATAATTATTATTATTATTATTATTATTATTATTATATTATTATTATTATTAGTATTATTAATTGATGACATAGGACGAACCTGGACAGTAAGCTCTTCAATGTGGTTCTTCAGAATGCATAAGCATATGAATCTAGCACCTGTCTCTGCTCTTTAAAGCAGCTGCATCCTTTCATAGGATCACATGGTCACCCACTACAGATGCTTTCAAGAGCTGCAAACAGCTATTATATTCACAATCTGAAGTAATATTCTGTTAAGTGAAACATTGCACAGTTCTAATAAATGGCAACTTAAAAATATGTATTTGTCTGATTTTATTTAGGATATACATATCTCCGTGGTTGCTTGTTTTATCTTTGCTGCATTCTTTGATTTTAGTAGAATAATATCTTTTTAACTCTGGAGGATGCCTAAAATATGACATCCGAATCCAAATTCATGCTAAGGTTTAGCTAATTATTTTTGTGTCAACAGTGTCCAACATATTCATGGGACACATAAAAATATATATTTATCTAAAAATCTAGCATTATCCTTGCACTGTTACTATAGTTTGTGATTTGTTAATATAACTTAATGATGCTTTCAAAAGTGCATACTATGTTAGAAATTATATACTTGGACTTTGATTTGAAAAAATCATATATTCTTTAGTTTTAATTAAACTTGTTTTAAATTTGACTTTTTTAATGCAATGAGACAATAAGTATGAGAATTGATTAACTGATTGATTGCAGAATTTGATATTAACTTTTGTTTTTGTTTTGTGCTCTGACATTTGCACAACTTCAGGCAATAGAATATACATTTTACAGAAGAAGTATGACTGTTGCTGATTCAGTTACACATATAATTCAGCATCTTCAGCATCAAGCTCTCAATGCCATTGCTGTAGCCAAGGTAGGAAAGCAATTTAAATCAATTTTAAGCTCAGTGATTATAAAAACTAGACAAGCTGCTCTTTGAATAAATTATAAGGAACTTCAGAGTGGCAAGAATAAATCCTGACATCATTTATGCTCATTTGGGTATGAAAATGCCAAATAAGGGATCCTTTGGTTTGCTAAGTATGTACATTTTAATCACTGGATTAATTTGTTTTGGCTTTAAAACTGTTTGGAATTTGGAATTTTAAAAAAGAAATATATTTGTCAATCTCTGAAATAAAGCTTACTCGCTGAAGAGTTTTCTGAAGTACTAATTCCAAAATACTGGTTTTCTCTGTCCTTCCCCCTTCCCCTTCCCCTTATCCTTATCTTTATCATTTAAAGAAAAGAGTAATTTCTGACAAAAAGTACAGTGAACAGCGCCTTGATGTACTTTCTGCTCTTGTACTGGCTGAAAACACCCTTAATGGCCCTAGCACAAAACAGAGGAGACTCATAATTTCTCTTGCCCTCAGTGTGGGCACACAAATGGTAAGTGTAACCGTTCCTTCCTTATCCGCTTATAAGCAATAATATAAAGGGTTTTGTGCTTAATGACTGATGCAAATATTAGCAACCACTGATGCAACCAATAGCTTGTCCCCTATTTTTTTTTTTTTTTTTTTTTGCAGAAAACATTTAAAGATGAAGAACTCCTTCCTCTTCAAGTAGTTATGAAAAAGTTGGCCTTAATCAGTGAACTTAGGGAACGGTAAATAAAGCTATAAAATGATAATGTCTTACAACTTGAGATACCCCAAATAGGGTGGTGTGGCAGAAGATTTGTCATATAATGATGCTTGCTGTGGACTGGATGATATATTTTCACTATAAAATTGAGATTTAAAAATAGAAGTCAGCATCCCTAAGAATGTAGGGATGTTTGTTTAGAAGTGATGTTTTGTCTCTTTATGATTATGAAGATAGATTGTAAAATGCATTCTGAGTAAACATATGGCTCTTTGAAATTAGTTCTGTAATAATGATGAATATTTATTTTCTTAGTAACGTTAATTTTTCCATTTTAGAGTCCAAGCACAGTGTGATTGTTGCTTTTTGTACTGGCACAGAACGATATTTCCAATTTATCTGGATGATGTTTATGAAAATGCAGTGGATGCTGCGAGATTACATGTAAGTAAAACATTAAATCTGAAATATCCAGGAAAATTACTGAGATGTTGTACAGGTAATCCTAGACTTACAACCACAACTGAGCCCAAAATTTCCATTGGTAAGCAAGGCAGTTGTTAAGTGAATAATGTGGTGGTTATAAGAATCTGGCTTTTTCCATTGACTTGTTGGAAGCTTGTTGGGAAGGTTACAAATGGTGAGCACATTGTTCTGGGACAGTGCAACTGTTAAGTACATGCCAGTTGCCACATGCCCAAATTTGAACCATCTGATCATGGGGATGTTGCCATGGTCATAAGTGTGAAAAACGGTCATAAGTCACTTTTTTGTGTGCTGTTGTAACTTTGAATGGTCACTAGACAAGTGATTTCAGGTAAGACGATGACTACCTGTAATTTCAACATAATTTCAAGTATTGCTAATTGATAAGAACAAATCCATTCTACAAATTTTAAAATATAGTAATATGAAATATAGTTTGTTCCAAAGCTAAAAATTAAAAGAGGAAAAAGAAAGGAGACCAATCATATCTTACATTTATTTCCTGAATCATAGCTTAGATCAGGGGTGTCAAACTGGCAGCCTGCGGGCTGGATGCGACTCCCGCAAGCCATGTCCACCCCAGCTCCGTGAAGAGGGAAGATGTTGGCAAACGTCACGCGACACCAACGTGATGCCGCGAGTTTGACATCTGTGGCTTAGATGATATAGTAGATAGAGGAGAACAGTTCATTTGAAGTTGGGACATGACGCTGAGTAGGATAATGTTTAGGATTGAGTAAATCGGGCTAGGTAAATTGGATTTACATGCTCATCCTCTCAAGCAAAGCTGTGACAAAATATTCAGTAGCTTTCATTCCTTTTTTATAAACAGTGCATTGTTTCTCAACCTTGGCAACTTTTAAGATGTGTGGACTTACAACTTTCAGAATTCCCCAATCAGCATGCTAGTGTATATTACATAAATCTAAATAAATCATTATCGATCTTAATAGTACTTGATGGAAACAAGGCATAGTTATAAAACAACATAATTTTAATTGAACGTAGTCAACATTAACAAAATTATAATTTATCAACAAGTTTATAGTTTCAGATCTATTGCAAACCGAACAGGGAGAAACACAAACAGATTGTTGGAAGATTTTAGAGACTCATTCTTCTAATTCTAAATCCTCAAAATGCACTTTTCAGGGGCCACCATTTAGGATCTGGATTTTGAATAATTTGTGTTTACTTTTTAGTCTTCGTGAATATTTATAGTTGCCTGAATTCTTTATTAAATTGGATTATTTTTTCAGTATATGTTTAGAGCATTGCGGGATTGTGTACCAGCTATGATGCACTCAAGGCATTTGGATTCCTTTGAAATACTCCTAGAAAGCTATGACAGAGAAATCATGGATGTTTTCAATAAGGTTAGAATGCATGTATTGTATTTATTCTGATTTACACCTGTATAAGGAGCGTGTATTCAACCTATTGAGGATTAAGAGGAGTCTACATAAAGTTAAATATATAGTGGTCTAGTAGCTGTAGGTTTAGAATAGAATTTTAGAACAACAGAATTGGAAGATACCTTGGAGGCCTTCTAGTCCAACCCCCTGCTTAGACAGAAAACCCTACACCACTTCAGACAAATGGTTATCTAATCTCGTCTTAAAAATTTCCATTGTTGGAGCATTCACAACTTCTGCAGGCAAGTTGTTCCACTGATTAATTGTTCTGTCAGGAAATTTCCAGGATATAAGTAGGTATAAGTAAACTAAAGAATAACAACATGTAATTTATTGTAGACCTGTAAAAAAATATCTTACTGTATTAGAATTAAAATATTAAATATATGTCTCAGTAATTTAATATTAAATTTCTATTTTTAATTTTAATATTTCATTATGATCAATCTCAATATGTACATGTAATTTCAGGTTGTTAAATTTAATAATATTTGCTACATAATTATTGGAGGTTAAATAAACCATCTTTATTTGGTTCTTTTTAAAGCCATCTCTCAATTATTGTTTTCATTTAGACGAGATTATTTAGTTGTAGCTATAGCTTTTTTTTTTAATGAAAGCATATATACAAACTATTCTCATCTTGTCTATCCGCAACTTCCTCCTTCTTGGCTCTTGCGATAGACAATTAATGCATATAATTTATTCTTATGGTTTAAATAAAATATTCACAGATGGCTGATAATTATTTGTCTGTGACCAATAATTAGGCTGACGGGAACAAGGCAAAAAATGTTGTATCATAGATATTTACAGTATTTGCTTAATATATTTATGACTTAGAACATTATTTGAAAACCAAAAGGGTTTTCCCCTCATGAGAAATTGTCTTACGTCTTGCGGGAATCAACCTGCACATAACTAGCAAGACTACAATTTTTATATAAAAGGCCGTTTTGAAATGGATAGTTTTTCAGGTGAAAATCTTCAGAGTTTTATCTTTGGTATAAGTCAAATTCATTTTGCATCTCTACCCTGCCTCTTTGTAATGGGGGCTGCCATCTCTTAACTCAGGTTTCAAATATTGCCAAAGTCAAGTGCTCCTTTCCTCTTTCAGTTCATTATGGTGCAATCTTATGTATAGAATTCTTATCTATTAACCAGTGTGCTGTGAAGATTAAGATATACCATCCTCTGAAAATAAACTTTATTAAATAAACATTTTTGTTTTGAGCAGCACCTTCTAGACAAGTTATGCAAAGAAATCGAAAAGGATTTGCGCCTGTCAGTACACACGCACTTAAAACTAGATGACCGAAATCCATTCAAAGTTGGAATGAAGGATCTTGCTCACTTCTTCTCTTTAAACCCAATTCGCTTTTTTAATCGGTTCATAGATATCAAAGGTAAACATTTATTTGTTTATTTGTTTTTACTCGCATGACTCTGGGTGGTTTATTTATTACTATTGTTACAGTTCCAAAACTCATCTAGTTGATTTGTTTTCAGTTACTCAACTTTTACGCTAACTGTAACTTGGGAAGTTACTTTTAAGAGGCATTTCCTCCATTATTTAACGCTGAAACGAAATATCTGGAATAAGTAGGTGTTTCAGATTTGACAAATTTGACAAAGTTACCTTTCCCCCTCTTTTTTACAGCTCATGTGACTCATTACCTAGACAAGACTTTTTACAATCTAACTACAGTAGCTCTGCATGACTGGGCCACCTACAGTGAAATGAGGAATTTAGCAACTCAGCGCTATGGTTTAATTATGGCAGAAGCACATCTTCCAAGCCAGACTTTAGAACAGGTATGAAATGTACAAAGAAATTGTTCTGTATTTTTTTTTAAAAAAAAGGTTATTCATAAATTTTCATTAACCGATTGATTGATTGATATTATTAACAATAATTACAATTATATGTAATTATTACATATAATTTATATGTAATTATAAGTATATGTATATAATTATAATAATTATAATTATAATTATATATATAATTATAATAATTATATATAATATAATTATAATTATATATAATTATAATATATATATATAATAAGTATATGTAATTATAAGTATATAATTATACAATTATATACATGCCTACCGTTCCCTGTCCTATTGTTCCTCTTCATTATATCCAATTAATATAGTTATTGCATACTCATGCTCATATATATGCTTATATATTATATAGTTGTTTCATGTTAATGCTTATATATACTGTTACGACATAAATAAAATAAAAAAAATGATATCCAAAGTGACTCTGGGAGGCTTACAATATAGAAAAAATAAATATAAAAACAATTTCAAACATAAAATTTAAAATGCAAGAATTAAATATGGGCTAAAAAAATATATCAAGAGTTCAAGCGCAGTGTGGCTCTATCGCCCAGTAATTAATAACTTGAGTATTTTTCCCTAAAATCCAGTGGCATTAGTAAACAAATACTCTTATACAAATTGCTCCTGCTTCTCTGCTTTTAGGGAACTCCTGCTATTAGTATTAGGGAACAGAAAATTAAATAGGACTTCTTCTTGCTAAGTATTCTCCAATATATATGAAAAGAAACACATTGCTCTGGGTTTACATGCAACAGACATGTAATAGAGTTGCATCGGCTTTTGGATATGTTGCATTTTGATCATTTTGGAGATATATTCTTATTGTGAAATTGTTATTCAAGGATGAAATTAAATACCAGTTCCAAAATAAGTGAATACATTTTCTAGCCTTAAATGAACTACACTTACATTTATTCATTGTGTTTAAATATTCTTTATTTGTATGCCTTCTGTTCCAAATATTAACAACATCAAAATAAGAAACAGAAAACACAAACAAATTGCCAGTCTTGAACCACAACATGCATTCCTTCTGTGCTAGATGAAACGGAACAGGTCTCAGTTGCTTTCCTAAAATTGAAGCGGGAAGGAGCAGACCAGATCTCCATGGGAAGAGAATTCCAAAGAATGGGGAAAGCCATTCTTCCAAAATCCTGTTGGAAGGCAGTCCCATATAGAGAAGATCTGGAAGGACTTGATTCCGTTTCATTGGATTGGATGGCCAGTTGAATATATTTCTCAGATAATTTTATTTGGATTTTTAAATTGCCTCTTTTTGTTTCAGGGCTTGGATGTACTGGAAATTATGAGAAATATCCATGTATTCGTATCCCGATACCTGTACAATCTCAATAACCAGGTGAGGGAAAAGTGATAAAACCCCAATTATTAACTGATATCCTTTTGATGACTATTGAAATTATACAACAATTGTGTCGTTGCAGATCTTCATTGAAAGAATTAGCAATAACAAACATCTGAACACAATAAATATAAGACACATAGCTAATTCAATTCGAACACATGGCACAGGAATCATGAACACAACAGTAAGTATTGCTATGTGATTTAGCATTTGATTTCTTTACTAAGTGTATTATAAACAGCATAGAGCACATTTTAACCATAATAGAAAAATCATCCCTTTTGAAATAAACCATGAAGATATATCGGAGCTTAGGTGTTGGGATAAGTTTTAAATTTATGGCCTAAAGTTGCATTGATTTATTTGCTTTATTTATTTATTAATTACATTTATTTGCCTCCTCTCTTGCCTCAAGGTAACTCTAGGTGGCTTACAATAAAAGCATAAAAATAAATACTTCTGATAACAAGTACCATTAAAAGATGGGAGAGGAGGAAACAGAATGTGCGGGGGGGAGGGGAGGTGGCATCTCCTCTTAATCCATCAACCACCTCTAGCATGATATTATCCACATAGTACGTACATACTGATACTATGGTGCAACATCCAGGATTAGTGAACGTGTTTGAGTGCTAACATGACTTCATATTTAATAGCACCCAACTATTTAACAAGCAGGTACTTGGACATTATGATGAGAGAGTGAAATACTGCTTTTATCAATAGGGATAGGATTTTTTAAAATTGTATTTTTTTATATATATATTTTTAGGTAAATTTCACATACCAGTTTCTGAGAAAGAAATTTTACATCTTCAGTCAATTTATGTATGATGAGCACATCAAATCCAGATTGATCAAAGATATACGATTCTTTAGGGAAATTAAGGATCAAAATGATCATAAGGTACGTTACAAGCCCTTATAGATTCATGGTTCTCTTTTTGAGAAAAGTATTAAATTCACTGAGAACACAATCCTGTATTTGCTTATTTGAAAATAAACTAGATTTATTCCGGAAAGAAATTTTAGAATAATATTTTGGAATAGTTTGTAGTTAGCTGAGCCAAGAATAAGCAAATTTTTGGGACCAATGGGCACAATATGGTTAGAAAATGGCTGCCATGAAGGGGGTTATATAGTATCAAAAACTGCTGAAAATATTGTGATCAGTTACAAGATAGCAATTTACCAAAAGATAGTAAGAAGGCAAAGAATATGGTGAGTGCCAAGAAAGCTATTTGAGGACATTTTATTGTTTATCCCTGACATTACCCATCCCAATGTAAAATTGAATTTAATTCAGCGATCATGGTTATTAATACCAAGGATAGAGAAATTTCAAAGTGCTTCTTCTAAAATAAGCCTTATGTGTGTGTATACACATAAAATTTAAAGACTAGTTCAGTCTCTTGAATGACTCTATAATGGTAGTCTTCAGTTAATGACCACTCATTCAGTGAGTGACCAAAGTAGGCACTGGACAAGGAGTATCTATGATCTGCCCTCAAAAGTCCTGATATCCCAGTATGCCTTCAGTTACGTGATCACTATCGAGAATTGACAATTGTCTCAAACTTATGACAATTGCAGCATCCCATAGTGAGTTAAGTCAGTGGGGAAGCTGTCAGGTAACAAGTTGCTCCTGTAAAATCATTCCTACACTTGCCACTTTTTCTGCTGAGGAAACTAGCTACCCTGCACTAGCCACCTTTACATCCTCCTGCCCCTGGCAGAAGCTATTTTCAGAAGTTTTCTGCAAATGTGTTGTAAGTAAAGGACAATGTATCACCCATCTCCTCCCACTTATGACTGCATGACTAACTTTGTTGCTTGTATCCTTAACAATTTATATTGATACTGATTGTTTCATGATAGCTTATTTGTACCCTATGACTATCATTAAGTGTTGTACCTTATGATTCTGGATGAATGTATCTGGTCTTTTTATGTACACTGAAAGCATATGCACCAAAGACAAATTCCTTGTGTGTCCAATAAAGAATTCCATTCTGCTCTGCTCTATTATATTCTTTTCTATTTTTTGTAGTTGTTACAAGATTTAACCAATCTTCATTATAAAAATATACATGTCTCCTTTTTATAGGCGTATAGAAATTAATAAAGTAGAAGTAAAATGCATCAATATGTGGGGAATTCAAAAGGGCTTGATATTTGTTTTTCATAAACAATACTTTATTATTTGTAATATATTATCAATTTTTTTTTCTAGTACCCATTTGAGAGAGCAGAGAAATTCAATCGGGGGATAAGAAAACTTGGGATTACACCAGATGGACAAAGTTATCTTGACCAATTTAGGCAACTGATTAGCCAGATAGGTATGAGCATAAATTCTTGGTCGTTTCGTTATTTTAAAAGCAATAAAAAATGGGTGCATGGACTTCAACTCCCAGAATTCTCCAGCCAGCATCCTGGAGTTGAAATCCATATATCTTAAAGTTGCTAAGGTTGAGATACACTGATGTATTGTAAGAAGTCTGGTATGGCAGGGAATCTGCCAGCACCAAAAGATGTGCCTATGTCATTATGCTGAAATTTCTGGCCTGTGGAGATCCCTGTCATAAATATATCAAATCAGTTTTCCTCTCCAGTCCCTTGCTACTAGGATTGTGCTGTTATATCTCTAAGCAGATGATAGAAAAAATAGGAGATATGGCTTTTAAAAATCTTAGTCTTCGTGCAACGTAACTGCTGCCCGTGTATTTTCTAATTTATAGTGTTCGCTTAGGCTGGGATAGACAACTTGCCACTCTCTAGCTACTGTAGATTATTATAAATTTTCCTAGCATGATTAAAAGTCAGGAATTTTCTGTCCAAACATTGGAGCAGCATGGAGTAACTTTCTTTCGAATTAGAAAATTTTGTTGTTTAGTTGCTAAGTCGTGTGACTCTTCAAATTGAAAGCATCAAGTCTTTGGCATTCAGCCTTCTTTATGGTCCAACTCTCACAGCTGAATTAGAAAATAATACTATTTAAATGTGCTGAAGAGAATAAATTCTCCTAAATATGCCCACCATGTTTATTTAAAAAATGATAAAAGTCATCTTGCTAGTATTCCAATTATTTATATTTGTTTCTGTAATATAAATTCAAATATTGCTATCTTTGTTTAAAGGGAATGCTATGGGCTATGTACGAATGATAAGATCTGGTGGACTTCACTGCTGTAGCAGTGCAATTAGGTATGCACCAATACTTTTTAGCTTGTCTGTCCATGTTGTTGTACATCTTTTGCAGATCTTCCTGCTTCAATGTTTCTCTTTGCAGTTAACATATATTGCAGCAATCCTTTGGATGTGTTTCTTCTGTTTGAATATTATACTGGTGCATCTGTTTAGTAAATTTAAAATTACATACTCGTATTAAATTATCAATAATTTGACAGTTCATACTTGTAAAAATTATAGTAACATGATAGCAAGTTTGGGTGTCAGTATAGAAGTGTAAATAATATAAAGAGCACAAGATGCGAAAGAGCATTTAATGATGGTAAATATAGAAATTTTTTTTGGGTTTTTTTGTTTACATTTATACCCCGCCCTTCTCCGAAGACTCAGGGCGGCTTACAGTGTATAAGGCAATAGTCTCATTCTATTTGTATATTTTTACAAAGTCAACTTATTGCCCCCCCAACAATCTGGGTCCTCATTTTACCTACCTTATAAAGGATGGAAGGCTGAGTCAACCTTGGGCCGGGCTCGAACCTGCAGTAATTGCAGGCTACTGTGTTCTTAATAACAGGCTTTTACCAGCGTGAGCTAAACCGGCCCTTTTTGCTGTCAAATGTCATAACACTTTTTTTTGCGACTTGATACCTGCAGCTTGACACCACTCACTGGGCATGGCTGACTGGGTGGGCGTGGCTGACTGGGTGGGCATGGCCATCTTGACCACGGGGGGGCGTGGGGTGTGGCTGACAGGCCGGGTGTGGCCAACTGGATGCACACCAGTCACTGGGCATGGCTGACTGGGTGGGCGTGGCCATCTTGACACCACTCCCCAAACTGCTGGCTTACCTGCAAACTTGGAAAATGTGTTGGCTAGAAGTATGCCTTCTTGTTGATGTTATAATATGTTACAAAAGTACTTTTTTGAGAGCAAAGCAATGTTGTTTGCTAATAAAATATGAACTAGCCTGTGATAAGGTGGGAATGGAAATACAGCATTTAAAATAGAAAAATTATGTTCATTTATATACATACGTCTATATATTAAAATGTCTAATTATATGAAAAACCTAACAAAACTTATAGGTTTGTTCCTGACCTTGAAGATATTGTCAACTTTGAAGAACTTGTGAAAGAAGAAGGTCTGTCAGAAGAAACACAACAAGCAGCTAGGTAATTGTAAAATATTGTAAAAAATATTTCACTATTACTTGCACTGCTTTTTTTCAAACAACTTTCAATAAAATATAATGTTGAACTCCATTCATAGCTATGCATTACAAAAGTCTGTGGGAACCAGTTCAGGGGCATCTTGGTGGAGAGAGTTATATTTGTCTTGTTTTTGGCTTCTCAAAAGCCAAAAAGGGGAACGTGATGTTGAACCAGAAAATATATTGATCTGATATAATGAGGTGCTTCTGATATTCTTATGTTTCTATTACAGGGTCATTCATTTATTTTCTCATTGGCAAAATTCACTGAGGTTGAGACAGCTCAGGATACAAGTTATTGATATTTTTTTATTCTTTCATTAGTTTTATAGGCTACCTTTCCTCCAGAAGCTCAAAATAGTGCATATAATACTCTCAACCATTTGACTTTCGCCACCATTCCATTGTTAGATCCTTTGACAAAGTTCTGTGGGAGATTTTATTTCCCAGTCCTTCCATACTATTCTTTTAAACATCTCTAAATGTTGTTAAACTTACTGTTTAAATCATGGAAAAATAAGAAAATTCTCCACTGCCTACATTAAAGTAGGTGGCTTACAATTTGACCTTACATAGATGTTGTCAGTGCTTGCTTACTAAAATCTGTCCCAAGTACTCTGTTGTCAAGGGGATATTTATATATTGTATAATTAGAAGTATGTATTTTTTTAAAAAAATACAGTAATTATATTTAAATTGCTTAGTGATAAAATAATGCATAATAGTTTCTTCCTTTAGCAAGTTGAGGATATCAACTTGTTTTTAATATGTGCACTTAGTGCATGTTATTTATTTGGCAACCTTGTAAATACCGCATGGAAGAAAGTTTCCACGATTATGGGATTTTGATTTTAATTTATTTCCAACAGCTGTATTTGGTATGATAAGTTTTACAAAATTGGCAAGCTGGCTCCCCAAAGTATTGAATAATGCTTAGATTCCAGTTATCCTTCTAAGTCAGGAGTGTCCAACCTTGGCAACTTTAAGACCTGTGGACTTCAACTCCCAGAATTCCCCAGCCAGCCATGCTGGACCTTTTTTTTTGTAAATAATATGTTAAGTGTTTTCTGTGGTCTCAAAAGGAGGCAAGCTGCTTTAAGGTAGCAAAGGGGTGCTTTGAACACTTCTATAAAATGGTGCTAAAGATCATCATGAAACAAGCAGCTTTAATTTCTTATGTAATTATTATGAAAAGAATAGGTCATCCCCAAACAGTATAGGACCAGGACATTTCCCTCCAGACTGTTGCTATATCTCTGCTTTGCAGGCAGCTGGATTCTGTTCTTAGTGATCTCACCTGCAGCTCTGCAGAAGGTACAGAGTACTTCAAGATGCTTGTGGATGTCTTTGCTCCTGAATTCCGCAGTCTAAAGAACATGCATCTACGCAATTTTTATATCATTGTTCCCCCGCTGGTTAGTATTTGCATTAATTGACTTCTTAGATAACAAAAGTTATATTAAATTATTTATTTACTTAACCCATTTATATCCCATTGCAATCTTGAAGGACTCTTGGTGGTTCACAAAGATAGCAATACACAGTCATAATGAAAGCTTACAATCGACTTAAAGATAGGAAAGTGATCACACATGTAAAATGTACCTATATTGAAACAGCTAGTATTTGAAGGGTGGGGAGAAGCATCCATTTACAACATAGAAGACATCACACTGGAATTGTCCAGTGAAAGAGCATTTGCTTTAAGACCTAAGTATTGGGTTTTAACAACCTGCAATTGGGGTGGGATGGGGCGATTGATTGGAGCTGAGCGTTTACTGGCTGGATGCCCTTCCTGATGCCTTTATGCAGAGTTCACAGCAGACAATTACTCATTATGTTTAGAGAGAGAAATATCTGTCGCTACCTAGGATTGAACTCACAGCCTCTTGATTGTGAGGCAAGAACTCCACCTCTAGGTCATCACACTGCTCAGGGTTTTGGATAATTATTTGAGGCCAAATAGCTAATTGCACTTTCCACTGGCCTGACTCTTAATATTAAGACAAATATTAACCTTACAAAACATTTGTATGTAAAATTATGTTTCTGCTCCACTTAAGTCATTTTCCAGAACTAAAGGTGCCCTGAAGAATATCTCCGAGATGCCATCAGAAATAATATGTACAAGTTGTATAACTAGGGTAGCATTCTTTAGACTTCTGGTTTGATTTTATTATTTTGGAATTACTAAATTGGGGTAATTATTTGGGCAACTTCATGCAATTCCTGGTCTCTTCTTTCTAGGCACTCAATTTTATAGAACACTCAATCAGTTGCAAAGAGAAACTGAACAAAAAGAACAAACTTGGTGCGGCTTTTACTGATGATGGCTTTGCTATGGGTAAGTGCAACAGCAATACAGGAAGTCCTTGACTTACAATCACAATTGAACCCAGATTTTCTGTTGTTAAGTGAAGTATTTGTTAAGTGAGTTTTGCCCTATATTACAACCTTATAGTTACCATATTTCGCAGAGTATAAGATGCACCAGAGTATACAGTAAGACACAGTTTTTGGGGAGGAAAATAGGGGGAAAAAATTGCCTACCAGGTATTCATCTGGCTAGCCTCCTTAGTCTGGTCAGCTTCAGCACATTAGTTTGCTGTTTTTTATCCCCTGCTTGGGGATAAAAAACAGCTTCTAAAGCACAACTGATCTTTGGAGAGAGAAGCAATGAGAAAAGCAGGCAAAGCACAGAGATCGCTTCACTCGCTAGCACCTCGTTAGAGCTGAAAAAAAGCTTTGAAAAAGCTACATTCGGAGTATAAGATGCACCCAAATTTTCAGCCTCTTTTGGGAGGGAAAAAAGTGTGTCTTATACTCCGAAAAATACGGTAAGTGAATCATTGCAGTTGATTCGCTAGTAACCCAGTTATTAAGTGAATCTGGCTTCCCCATTGACTTCGCTGGTCAGGTCGCGCAAGGTGATCATATGACCTTGGGTCACAGCAACGGTCATAAATATGAGTCAGTAGCCAAGCATCTGAATTTTGGACACATGATCATGGGGAAGATACAAAGGTGGTAACTATGAAAAACAGTCATAAGTCACTTTGAATGGTCACTAAACAAACTGTTGTAAGTAGAGGACTACCTGTATTCCTGTACGGATCTCCTTTTCTAATCGTTTGAAAATATATAGGAGTAGAATTGCTTTATTTACTCAATACGAAGATGACTTTTCCCCAAATCAGCAACTGTGAATTGGGAAGTGGAAAATCATCTTATATGTGCTGAAATCAAAGAGGCAGAAAGCTTTTCATCCCTCTCCGGATTTTTTCCCCCCAATTTGCCTGGGCTGGATCATCTTACTTCAGGGTGTCAATCTCAATTTCATTGAGGGCCGCATCAGGGCTGTGGTTGACCTTGGGGGGCCCGGGGGGGCATGGCTAGATTTTAATTTATGGTTTTTTAAATTGGGTTTTATTTTCATATTTTTAATTTAGGCTTTTAGAATAATTTTTTTAACTGTTTTTAGATTGTATTTACCTGTTTTTTAAATGCCTGTAAACCGCCCTGAGTCCTTTGGGAGATAGGTCGGTATATAAATTTAAACAATAATAATAATAATAATAATAATAATGGCTGACTGGGTGGGTGTGATCAACTGGGTACATATGGCCAGTTTGATGCCACTCACTGGACGTGGTCGACTGGGTGGGCATTGCCAGCTTGACACCACTCCCCAAACTGGTGGCATATTTCCTCTTCGCACTGGGTAGACTGGGCTGAAGCCACACTGGCTAAATGTTTCCCTCTTTGCATTGGGTAGACCAGGCCGAAGCCACAGTGGCCCAATGTTTCCTCTTTGCATTGGGTAGACTACGCTGAAGTGATGCAGGCCAGCCCCTTCCATTTTCCAAGAGGGCCCCGGGGGCAGGATCCAACCAACCCTGTTTTACTTTCCCTTTTTTAATAGAGCCATCCATACTTTCCGACTCCCTTTTCTGTCCTGTCTTCTTTATGGCTTCTACTTGAAGGAATAAAGATTTTTTAGATGTGTATACGCTTGCCTGTTTTTGTGTGTAAATTGATTAAATACCCTTATTTAATTGTAATCTGCATTTACCATCTGTAAACTGTAAATTAAATACTCTAATTACAATCTGTATTTTATAAATATAATTTATAGGTATTTCAGGATGAAAACATTCTGTAATTTTATCCTGATAATCTTTATTACAATATTATTGTTTTGTTTTATATGTTATATTTTATTCTTTGAAGTTATAACTTCTCGTGTTATACTGGTCATTGATCAAAATAAAAATAAACCAAGAATAATAAAAATAGGCCAATTTAAAACAAATGTGCAAAACACATTATTATTTTTTAATTGAGGGTGGGGTGGAAATATCCATATCTTTCAGGTGTGGCTTACATTTTGAAACTCTTGGACCAGTATCAAGAATTTGATTCCCTCCACTGGTTCCAGTCGGTACGGGAGAAATATGTGAAAGAAATCAGAGCATTAGCAAAACAGCAGAATGTCCAATCGGCTAGTCAAGATGAGAAGTTGCTACAGACCATGAATCTTACTCATAAGCGACTGGAAGTTTGTTTGCAGGTATTTTAAATCATTAAATTACAGTCTCAAATGATTTTGAAGCATCAAATAGGTATATTTGATAAGAGCCACAGTGGTGCAGTGATTAGAGTGCAGTACTGCAGGCTACTTCTGCTGATCACTGGCTGCCAGCAGTTTGGCAGATCGAATCTCATCGGCTCAGAGTTGACTCAGCCTTCCATCCTTCCAAGGTCGGTAAAATGAGGATCCAGATTGTTGGGGGCAATGTGCTGACTCTGTAAACCGCTTAGAGAGGGCTGTAAAGCACTGTGAAGCGGTATATAAGTCTAAGTGCTATTGCTAAATGCATACTAAAAGATAGGATCTCTTAAAAGCTTCGTTAATTTAGTGCCAATAATGCAATAACATTTTAAAATATTCAAAAACTGCCTTGAGGTTTTTGCTAGAAGGCAGTTTTGGTGAATCACTAATGTTAAATCCAAACCTGGGAATTTCACGGCCCTCAGACCACATCCAGCCCATGGGTGCTCCAAGTCTGGCCCATGATGGTAGGGGGCGAAGCATTGGAAGTGCGGGGTGGGGGTGGCCCTCCACAACATTCCCAGTTTCTTATGTAACCTCTTGGGAAAATTAAGTGCCCAACCTTGGTTTAATCAATACCAAAAGATATTAGAAAGTAAGGTTTGTGAACTCACACAAAGTCTCCACTGTAATTGTGAGCAAGATGGTTAATACAGTTGTTTCTTGGCGTTCAAATCCACAAAAAAATCCCAACTGTCCTATGATCTCCTTCCATATCTCTCCATGTATCTGGTGTCAGCTCACAAAGCATCCTGGTCCCACTGTAGGGGTTGTCCCGGGCAGGGTTTTGTCCCTGGGTCCCATCTTTAGGAGGTCCGTCATGGGGTTGGCAATCACTTGGGAACGTGCCAACATGAAGCTCCTAATAAATAACTGAATTTTTTTTGAAGCTTGGCTCGAGGCTCATGATTTAATTAGGGCATCCGTCAGAACCCTGACATCTGGAGCATATGTGGGCAAACTCTCATCCTGTCTTTATCTGGAGTGATTCTAAGGGACTGGTCTACTCACCCAGTTCCTTGATCTTTTGGAGAGCCATCTATAGTTGTCCTTCCCTGGAAGCTTCAGGATAATCAACTGTTTTAAGGAAATCATTGCAGTCAGATTCTTTTTTTAATGGGTTGAAGTCTTAAGTTAATTCAAGGCTTAAGGCACTAATGTTGTCCATGAATCATTCAAATAATGCAAATCATCCAAAATAATGGCAAATAATGTAGGCTGAAACAATTTCCTTTAACTACCCAGAATGGCCAACTAAAAATGTTGCTGACATGATTTCTCCCTTTGAGATAATGACACCTGGAGCAAATTTTATTAATGGATTATAAATAATTGATCTTGGACCAAAGCAGCACAGGTAGATAGAAATAAGTACTTTATAAATAGAGCATTAAAAAACAAAATGTAGAAAAATACATTTAATTGTATGTTTTGAATGATATTCTTCACTATATTATGTTGATAATATATAAAAGATGTAAAAGATGCTATTGATAATTCAGGTATAAATTGTGCACAATATTTATGGGAGTTTCATATATTTATGCACCTTAAACTAACTTGGAGATTTTGTGATTGTGTAGCAAGTTAAAACATGCAGATCTTTGTTTCATTTTTCACAGGAATTTGAACTGCTTTATTTCTCACTAAGCAGCGCAAGGATCTTTTTTAGAGCAGATAAAACTGCAGCAGAAGAAAACCAAGATAAAAAAGACAGTGAAGGTTAGTAGAAAATATTCTGCTCTCTGGGGAGTTCTGGCACTGAATGCAAATGATTTTCTGTTCCTATGTGCACTAAGCTATAAGTTATATAAGTTATAAGCAACAATACATTCATGTTGTGGTTTTTCGCTGAGCAGATTGAACAGTGATGCTAGGAAAAATAACGAAATAGTAGGCTACTATAGCCTACTATAGGCTACTTAACAACCACAATTTAGCCCAAAATTTCTGTTGCTAAATGAGACAATTGTTAAGTGACTTTTGCCCTAACCTTTCTTGCCATAATTGTTAAGTGAATCACAGCAGTTGCTAAATTAGTAACATGGTTGTTAAGTGAATTTGGCTTCCCATTGACTTTACTTGACAGAAGGTCACAAAAGGTGATCATATGACCCCTGGGATGCTGCAATCATCATAAAGATGAACCAGGTGCCAAATATTCAAATTTGCATCATGTGATCATGGGAAAGTTGCAACAGTTGTGTAAAAAGAATCATAAGTCACTTTTTCAATGCTGTTGTAAGTTTGAATGGTCACTAAAGGAATGGTTGTAAGTTGAGAGCTACCTGTAGTGGTAAATAAAACAAAGATCTGTAATACTTTAAAAATAATGCATTTATTATAGCCTACGTTCTTATGGGGCACAGTCCACTTCATTATATAAATGGAAAGTCCTTTGGAAAATATATAATTTATGTTTAGAAGAGAGAACAACGAATTGTAGACTTAACAGAAAATGAAGTATAGGAATTAAAGATTGTGGATTAGTCTATTCACAGAATAGTTTTTGAGTGTGTAATTTTGAATTTTGGGGCAACTTACAATTATTAGCTAAGATGTTTGTTGCTGTTTAGATAAATGGTACCCATATTTTTGTTTCTTGGTGAATATCTCCTGATATTTTGCGACAATTCCTTTTGATTCTACCCCCATATAAAATCCCTTCACAAACAGCTGTCCATTGGAAATTATTAGTTCAGAATTAATTGCATGACTTTACATTATATTGACATTACAATCTTCCTTTTTTTTTTACTCAGTACTCAGAATATAAAATTATTCAAATTGGCTCTTTTTGTATTACAGAAGAATCTACAAAAACAAGCAACGACCTTTCAAATTCTTCTTCTGCAGATCCTCTTGTAAAATGAGAGCTCTGGTACGGTTAATTTACGGATGCGATTGTATGGCTTTTCTTAATAGCATTTACAATTTAGAAACTATATTAAAATAAGACTTTTAAGTTTTGCAGCATTCAGAAATAATAATTTATTTATGTTCCTCCCCAAAGACAATAGCTCCTGCCCTGAAATTACTTGCACTTGTTCTATATATTTCTGCCAAACCTAGAAGAAATGTTAAATATTTGTTTAAATTGCATAAATCCTTAATGGCAGTATATTGAAATCGAGTACCGTGACATAACCATGATTTCTGATTACTTATTTTATAAAGGGGAAACAATAATTGCACTGAATTTGGATGGATTTTACCCATCCAAAAGCAATGGGTGAGAAAATGATGATTACTTATAGATTCTGGTTCAGAGTAAGTACTTATCCAGAAAAATTGCAAAAAGCAAATATCACTACCTCAGTGAGATAGCATAAAAGAGAGCTGTGCACATTTTGAAAAATGATTTGGAAGAAGTAATTTAGAATTTGCATTAGCCAGCACCTCTTTAGCTGTTCTTTAAAGCTGTTTTTGTTTCCGGAAAAGCATGCTGTTTTAAATGAGATGTTTGTAGCAAATCTTTTAAAACTACCTTTCACACCGATGGAAGTCTGTAGAGATTCTCAGTCATCCAGGCCATGGTTGTTCGAAAGGTGCTTTTTCAGGAGGCAACTGAACTTCCTTGGTTTTTTTTCCTTTTTGAAGAGGTTCTTCAGCTCTGACAGGATAGTGGGGAATGGAAAGATTTATATTCCTTGCAGACACCTGGTAATTTGCATCTTTTTTACAGGGTCATTGAAGCACTTGGAGGTTTATCTGTGTCTTCAAGGTCATCCTTCTATTCCTCACTATCCTGTCAGAGCTGAAGAAGCTTCTTGGATGAGAAGCAAAACTTCTTCAAAATAAAAAAAAAGAAAAGAAAATCCAGTTGTCTCCCTAGTTTCACACAGTTGCCTACTTTAATGAGTATCTGATAAGTGCTGTCTTCACATGAGGTCTGAATTGTTTCTTCTGAATACTTTTCAAAGGATGCAGAGCCCTAATTATGAAGTGCAATAATCACTGATTTTTCCCCCCAAAATGGCTTTTTTTTTAAAAAAAAAAGACCATTGTTCTGATTACCATTTGACTTTGTAAAGAGAAAATATGAATAATAAAAACTAACAAATTAAAATTTTAAAACAAGGGGGCTTCAATCTTTAAAAATAGTTTTTAAGTTGTGCTTATCTACTAATAAATTCCTTTTCTCCTTCGTTCACTTAAATCTGCTCCTGGGGGGATCAGAGATAATTTGCGGAGGGGGTTGAAAAGGGGAACGTTTCTCAGAGTGTATAGTATGATTTATGTGTTGCTTTATGTTCTGTAGAACTCTAGAGCAACTGTGATTTGTTGAAATTGATGGGACCAGATTGACATAGAACATCCACCTCATCGGTCCGATAGTGATCCAGAAGTATTGTGAAATATCACATAATTTATTGTAATACTCAACACAGTATTTGGAGTTCCAGACACATATGCTATTTTGATCTAAGATGTGATTGAAAAGGGGGAAAATTTGTTATTATAAAGTTTTAAAATATTCTTATACCTAATGGATTCAATAATACTAAATGCATCAAATTACATCCTTAATATGGTTGTTACTGCTTGTTTTCCTAGTGCATATAGTTCCCCTTGGAAAAAAAACTTGTCTCATTCATAGACTTTACCAATTAGACAGCTGACTTAAATGGACAACTTGTATTGTCCCAGAGACTGTATAAGCATACTAAGCTTAAGGTAGCTATGTGCTGTAATAAACATACTCATTTTCATACCTTTTTGGCATTTAATTTGAGAGACTTCTCTATTTTAGATACACGGCTAAACTGTACAGTGTTAACTAAACTAACATCTTTGTGAGATACTGAAAAAAGCATCCTGAAATTGTCTAGATTCTAAAAGCATGTACAGTATATGCAATGTTGTTGTGAATATGTATACATAGACCTTTGTGAATATAGTGATGGTTGCTACTCTTACAAACATTGAAATTGTAAAATCAAGTAATGTAAAAATACGGTAATTTGGGCCTTGAATGCAAGTCTGTTCTTGGGTGCCTAATACTGCATCCTTCTGCCACAGAAACAGAAGTTGTTATACTGCTTGGCCTTTCAGTAGATACAAGCCTTTCATGGCTGTTACATGTGTGGCAAATTAAACAGGGGAATTGGGAATTATTTAACATAACTGTATGGGATCGGTGGTGGGTTCAGTAAGACATGGAATTATTATTTGCCTTCTCCCATTTCATCTTTTGAATAATCTGTCTTCCAACATGGAGACAGTAGCTATGGCATCTTCTCCATGTATTTTATTTACAAAAGCATGCCACAGAGAGATTTTTCTCTTTCAAATTCTTAATCTTTATTTGTAAGGAAACTTTTATTTTCTATGAAATACGTAATTGAACACAAATGTCTAGGTCACTTCCAGTTAAGATCCTCTTGGTTATTTATTACATGGTCTTCCAGAATAAAATCACAAGGCCTACCAGGAGTGATAGGAATTGACTCAGAAAAGCCATGAATATTTTGTACATTTGTATGTTTGAGCTTCTGCCAAAGTTTCGGAAATGGAGGTCCTGTTGTCATTGATCTATTACTCTGATCTATTCCACCTATGTTCAAATTCTCAGGAATGAAATGGACAAAATTATAACATGTCTTACACTAAATCATTTACAAAAACGAAATGAAACAAAACAAACCTGTTACCTCAATACTTTATTCTGCTAGATATTCTGTACATAATGTTAATAAATGCAACTTTGGAAAAAAATGGATTTGTATATAATGGTCACAAGCCTGGAATGTTTTGACTTCCTTGAATGTGCTGTTTCTTTAATGAGAACCAGGTTTGCCAATGTAGATACTTCAATCTACAGCTAAGCCAGAATGCTAGGGTTGATTTAATCAACTTCATAGGGCTAACTGAAATATAATTTATTCTGTAGTAAGTATTGAAATAAATTTCCTTCAGAAATGTGTTCTTCCTCATGGATAACAAAAACAGTGAAGTATACTTGCTTAAATATAATCATCGTCAGTTAGTTCTAATAGTTCTTCATTTATGGATGGACCACCACTAAGATACCTCTGTGTGGAATCTCTACAATACCTTCTGCTTCAATCTCTAGAGCAGGGGCATCAAACTCGGGCATATCGTGATGTATCACAATGTTTTTTGCTTTGCAGAGGTGAGGTGGGTGTGGCTTGCGTGGGCCGTATTGGGCCTGTGGGCCGCCAGTTTGACAGGCCTGTTCTAAAGCAGTCAAATTATGATCCATTTCTGTTTCACTCCATTTAGTTTATATCAATTAGATTGGACGTTAATATTAACCTGGGAGCAGCTTCAGCTATTATAAGCTTATTGCACTTAAAATGATTTGATCTACTTATATCTATTGTACTATGTAGAACAGTTTAAATATCATTAATACAGAAAACGTCGGTACAATACTCTTTCAGAAAATCTACTACTATTTTTCTAGCCTTCTGGTTTAAAAATCTTAAGATGTTACTAAATCATAACATGTCCTGTACTATAATTTACATAAATTCTCACCTATTTTTCAGGCTCTTACTTTAGCCATTATTGCTGAAACTGTTGTAGTGCAAGTTGTGGACCTTGTTTTTAACATTGAAACATCATATAAACAATCAAAGACAGATAAATTTTTTCATGAGATCCAGCTATCATTGTAATTTACTTACAGTGTGTTTATAATTTAAAAGAGTAAACCTAAAGCTGCCAAAAAAGATCCGTTCAAATTTATGCTGGCCCGACAAGGAAGAATGTCAAATAAGGAAGATAATATAAACACTGGACAAGCTTGATCTTCTTTCTGAAGAAACTGCAGTTCCCAGAGCAGTGTGAAAATGCTTCTGGTGCTGCTTATATCTAGGTTTGAAGAAATTGTTTTGTCTGAGGAATGGAGTCCCTCTTCTATCAAATTTGTAAACTTTCATGTGAAAGTAGGAAAGCCATTATCTCATCTTACAGAACAGTGCAAAAATGTTACCCAAAAGGCTTATTTGAATAGCAGTGACATCCACTCACTCCTCTTTCCTTCAGCCTTGGTAAATGACTGAGATTCATAATAGTTATAACTTGCTTTCTGGTCCTTCTATTATCTATTTGCTTGAGTTATTTTATTTGAGTCTATTATCTATTTGCTTGAGTTATTTTATTATCACAAATTAGGCACTTAATCTTGAAAGCTTAACTCAGATAAAAGTATAAAAATAAATATTAGTAGAAACTGTTATTGAATAGCTTTCTAAATAGCCTAGTTTAAAATAGCTTTCCCATTACTTTTTAAAAGGTATGCAAATAAGAGCAAATAAAGTATTTATCACTGAGATTATAATCCAAACACTTCAATTCTGCTATCTAAACTATATTCCAAACATTTCAACTCTTCTATCTATTTTGCTTAAGATGCAAAATATTATTTTTTTCTGTGAAGTGCCTCTGTGTTTTAATTCAGACTTTCAGAAACTTTGTAGCCTGTCCTCTCTACTATAGCTAGTAGAATTATGTGAAACATGTGTGTATTTATTTATAAATATTTGTGAATGCATGTCGTTGAGCAATTAAATCTTTGCTGGTGATAATTTTGTGGTCCTCCCATCAGTAATCAGGATGGCTTGGTACTGAGGAAGAATTTTAAAAAGTCTGTCAGTTTCTATACCAAATATTTAGATCAAGTTCTCATCTCTTGGGTGTTTGCTCTAGTCCACCTATGTTGGACCACAGCTGAGAGCACAGGGTACACTCTCTTATGGGCACCACTTCTCTCCACTGAGAGAAATTATCAGTTATGCTTCCGACTCCTGTTCTTCCCCATGTATAGCATTGTCTTCTTCTGATCGCTCATTCAGTAACTTGAATTTTCCATCATTAGTAAGAGGCATGGATGATATTAATTGAGCTAGAGCTTTTGGATCCTATAATTAAAATGACAAATGAAAATTATTCAAGGCAAATAAAATGTAATTTCATGAACGGCTTTTCAAAAAGCAGCCTATAAATCAAGAGGACCAGTTTCCTTTCTGTTGTGTTCCCAAACCAGATTAGCCCCTAAAAGCCCTCGCTATTTATGCTTGCAGTGACTTTCTCAAAAGTTCTCATAAGGTACTGTGTATCTTAACAATTCACATGGCTAGAAAAAGATTTGTTAATCATCTTGCAAACACTGTAAACTGATTTCATATTTTTACTTTCCTGGAGTCAGTTATTCAGTTGACATTTTTAATTCCAACTGAAATAATATCCGGAACCATTTCCCTCATATTGGAATGCTTTTGTACTTTTAATAACAAAACGATTCTATTAGATGATAGAAAAACAAGAGTTCTTAACTTCTCAGAACATCAGTTTATATGAGTGCAAAAATTCCTGTGTATATTTCTTGAATTAAGACTAGAGAAATGGAAATCAAATAAGGATGGCCTAATTTTTTATAGGTGGAGTTTTAAGATTATTTTGGATGCTCTCAGAAAATGGCTTCTAAAGTTAGTGAGATAAACACCTGCTTTTCGGAAGACAAAATGATAATAACACACCCTGCAATACTTGGTTTATGCTCAAGTGGGTTTGTAAAATTATAAGCTCCAAACGAACAACTGGATTCCAGTCATGTTTAATGTATAATTTCTAAACGGTCTACATGGACCCAGGAAAATCTCCCCCCCCCACACCTTTGAGTCAGTTTTTGACTACTCCATTTAGTTTTCTTGGCATGATTTCAGAATGATTTGCCATTGCATGCTTCCTAGGGCTGAGAGGAAGTGATTGCCAAAGGTCACCCTATTGGCTTTGTGCCTAAGGTAGGACTAGAACTCACGATCTCCCAGTTTCTAGCCTGATGCCTTAACCACAACACCAAATGGACTCTTCCAAGAAACAAACTGAAGTCCTAAAAATCATGCTGAAGACTGCTGTTATATCAAGACAATGGAGGGTGATATGTGAAGGAAAGCAAGACCTTTTCAAAGCTTATTTCTTTGACCTTGTATTGACTTTCATAATCCTTCATTATGAAACTCATTTTTTTCTAATTTATCATCTGGCTCAGCCTAATGTTCATTGAAAACATGCTTAAGTTCAGCAAAGGTAAATACCTGTTCTGTAAGCAAATTAGATGTTAGTTATCTGTATCTGGTTATTGGCTGAAGGACTCCCTAAGCACATCACATGCACACTGCTGGCACTATACAAAACACTGAAATTAGTTACTAGATAAACTCTCTTGGTATTGAATTAAGTTTATGGAATTTACTGTATAGAATTAGCTCCAGATCGCATCCTCTTAATTCCAAAGTAAAGATGATTTGTTTGACTTCTGTGTAGTCATAACAATACCAGAGAATCAAAAACAAGATTTAATTCAAAGGATAAGGAACATGAAGTTAAAAATATTACCTTTCGAGCCTCAATGATTTCCTTCCCCAGGTTTATTGCATAGCAAATCTACAGAAGAAACAGAATCTGCCTCAGTACCACTTACATTTTTTTGCTGTTGATTATACTACCTATTTAAAACTGCAAATAAATGGACAAAGCTTTTCCCAAATAATTTCTCCTATTATTGGATCTGGATTATAGCCTCAAAAATTATACGGCAGAATTCCCAATAATAAAATTAAGACCACCAAATAGTGTGTGAAAGCTTTACAATGCTGTACTAGCAGCATTTATGACAAAGAAAGATGTTTCAGACTATTGCTGAAGCAAGAGTTTTCTGGCACCGGCAGGCATTTAGAACAGTTGTTTACTACTGATTATTTGTCTGGCACTAGCCATGTAACCATCCAGATATTGACTGTAATGCTCATAATATGATTAGCTATGGCTAAAGAAATTGTAATCCAACAACCTGCAGAAGGAAACACAAATGCTGCTCTATTTCCAAGCCACAGGTTGGAATTAACAAATGAAATTCTACCAATGGGTCACTTTAACTGGATACCATGAGCAGAAGAAAACATTCCGTTTCAAGGCCAGTCACATTCTCATCCCAATTCACCTCACAAAAGATGTTGTGGGAAAAATAGGAGGAAGGTATGTTGGATATGTTCGCTGCCTTGAGTTATTTGTAAAATACAAAAATAATAAAATTGTGATACAAATATACTGTTTGCTGCCTTGAGTTATTTACAAAAATAATAAAGGCAGGAAAAAAATGAACTTACTTGAACTGATTAATAAGCCATTATATCAAGGTTACAGGTATTCCTTGACTTACAAATACAACTAGGCCAGAATTTCAATTGCTAAGCAATTTATTTGTTAAGTGAGTCATCATGTAGCTGGTCCTGATTTTACGGCCATTTTACCATGGTCATTAAGTGAATTGATGTGATCATTAAGCGAATCTGGCACCCTCCATTGACTTTGCTTATTGGAAGCCGGCTAGGGAGTTGGCTTCCAATGATTGTGATTTCAACCTTCCCAGCCGCTTCCGATAAGCAAAGTCAATGAGGAATGATTGTGACCATCGGATGCTGCAACCATTGTAAACATGAGCCAGTTGCCAAGTGCCCAAATCATGATCACAAGACAGTTGAGATCGTGCAACATTTATAACTTCAAGGATGGGATCTAAGTCACTTTTTTCAGCACTAGCATAACTTCAAACCATCATTAAACAAATGGTTATAAGTCAAAGTCTACTGGTATCAAAGAGGTCACATTGGATTAAAGGCTGCATTAGGTTTTGTGCACTATAATTTGAAAGTGGAAAAGATCAGGACCCATTTTGCGGTGAATCAGATTATTTGGAACGTAACAAGCTGTTGGGAGGTTTAAGAATTGGAATTCCAAGAAAAATAATACTGGAAATAAATCTTGCAAAATGTTTGGCCCAATCCATTCTGAGGCTTGCAAATCTTGCTAGTTGCACATTTTATACTCTTACAATGAACTTGCTACTACTGCTGTTTTTATTTGACTTCAGTTTACAAAACAGATTGGGTCATTACCTCATGACACTCCATTTCATTGAAAAAAAGCAGTTATATGCATTAATTTTAATTATACAACAAAGCTATTTCCATACCTTTTCACCTTCGGTGTTACTCTCAAACACATAAGCACTCATGCCGTCTTCACCTGACAATTCAGAGACACAAACCACAAACCCAAACAGCCTCTTGTTTTCCTTGTGAGCAGCAAACTGTGTCACATCGGCTAGTTCAAACTGAAAAAGAAAGTGAGAATAATATAAATTTACCTAAGTTCTCAGGTACTGCAATCTTTCTGTGGTGATAAAGGAAAGTATATGCTTACATTTGATCTTGTAACTTGTGTTTGAGGATCTATCAATCTGTTAATGGAAAAAAACATGTTTAAATTTAAAAGGCAATAAACTCTCATCATGATTACCGATTGAATCCAGGGGAAATCTTCTATGAATGAAAGGATTTTTGATGCTGTTGAAACTCCTGTCAGTAAGGGCTGGGGGCGTGGCATCTCCCTTCCCTTTCCAGGCCCTGAAGAACTGTGATCAATAACTACCACTCATGAAGGCTAGATATTGCCTTCATCATCAGTAATACTTTTCACTACTAGCAGGTTGGAATACACAAGGTCTTGGCTATTAAATTGAGCACTGAAGAGTATAAAGATGATTGACTAGACATGCTTTTGATCAAGTAAAACTCCTTAGTTCTTACCCCTCCCACATTTCTTGAAAGACCAAAACATGAGCAGATGTGCATCAGAGAACAAAATCTGCCTCCTTTCCCTAATGCTTTTTCTCTGACTGATTCCATTCTTAGTATCACTTTACAACGAAAACTACAAAGAAGGAAACAAAACTAAAAGAGGGAAAGATAAGTGAAAATGGATCAGAGAACTTTGCTTACTTCAGGTCATTGCTGGTGACCAAGAGATGGGATTCAGTTGTACGGAAAATATTATGAATAGCCCGAGCTGCCAACACCTGCCGCATCGCTTCATAGATCACCTCCACGGTATGGTCAGATCTGACAGCCATAGAGCCTAAAAACCGAACTACAAACATGTGCTGCAGGAGTGAATCTGGGGGTAGGGAAAGAGAAATGGAAGGAAATCTGTTTATATTGCCTTTCGACATAAGAACAGTTTTCTTTCATAGATTCCTGAAAAAATGATTATTACTTCAAAGGGGTCTCCTCTTCTGCAATATATTTCAAATCCCAGTTCACATATAGATGCTTAAGTATCTTAACAAATACTGTAAAACAAGGGTGTCAACTCAAGGCCCGGGAGCTGGATCCAGTCAGTGGCATACTTAGATCTGGCCCGTGGGGCTGCCCTAGAAACAGCAAAGGACCGGCCTGCAGAGCCTCTGTCAGTGAAAACAGAGCTCAGGAGGGCCACATGTGTCCCTCCTGAGCTCTGTTTTCACTGGCAGAAGGCTGCAGGAAGCCATCGCAGCCAAAAAGGGAGCCCATTTTTGCTGGCAGAGTGCTCGGGCCACCACAGGGTCCCCTGACACAAGTGATGTTGAGCTGGCCACACACACCCCAGCCCTCTCCCCCAGGTCAAACGCAACCCTGATGCGGCCTTCAATGAAATTGAATTTGACACCCCTGCTCTAAAAGATATAATATCAAGGCTACATTCATTTTCTTTCATGGAGGGCTGCTTTTTTTAGGGTGCTATATACTGATGGACATATGGACAAGAAACCAAAGCAAGGAAGGAGCAGCACTTCCTTTCTACTGCAGGTGGTCCTTGTTTATCAACCACAATCGGAACCAGCAACTTGGTCTCTAGGTGAAGTGGCCACTAAGAAACTGCCACCTTGGTTATGATCTTACTTTAGCTTTCCCTTTGCTTTACAGACTTATGAAAAATGCCAGGATTGGTTGCAAAGTTACTTTTTTTTCATCACCACTGTAACTATAAACAATTGCTAAATGAGTCCATTACTAAAAGAGGACTACCTGTATTTCCTCCTGTATTTCCTTACTCGCCTCTTCACCTAGCAAGACACTGGGGGAGAGAGACTGCTTTGACCTAAAGCTGGTCTGATCATTTACAAGGGGCTTTTGAGATTAAGCTAAAGCTTGCACATCTATATAAGCTCCAGATTGTCTCTTCCTATGCAGAGTGCATTCATAAACATTCTTTCAGTGGGCAGTTCACATACTCAGTTATAAACTATCATATTCCAAGTATGAAATGATTAGCAAACCCTTGCAATCTGTCTTTGTAAACATGGAATCAATAAAAATGCAGTTTGCAGCACAAATGCTGAAGCTTATTTTTATCCATTTCTTTATCATATTTGCATAGCTTAATGGCTTCCTCCTGGTAGGAATCACCTCTCATCTCCACCTCCAGATTCTTAGCTATATTAGCACCATATTAGCACCAAAATATACTGCTTACCCTCATGGAAACTAGACTTTTCCTTTCTGAGCTACCCCAGAAAAAAAGTGCAGCAGAAAGGAAAGATGGGGATGGGCTACAAGCAGTGGTGAAATCCATTTTTTTTACTATTGGTTCTGTGGGCGTGGCTTGGTGGGCGTGGCAGGGGAAGGATACTGCAAAATCCCCATTCCCTCCCCACTCCTGGGGGCAGAATATTGCAAAATCTCCATTCCCACTCCACTCTGGGACCAGCCAGAGGTGGTATTTGCCGGTTTTCCAAACTACTCAAAATTTCCACTACAAGTTCTCTGAACTACTCAAAATTTCCGCTACCGGTTCTCCAGAACCTGTCAGAATTTCACCCCTGGCTACAAGTTAATTTTTGCACCCTTCTAGTCACCAGTTAAACTCTTCTAATAACTGAGAAATTGTGCAATGATAATGGTAACTATGAAAAGTGCCCTCAGTCATTCCATCCATCATTATAAATAAAGCTAATGTATGAAGGGGGAAAAATGATTTTAAAAATGTGCGTGGAGAGTGGCATACCACGAATACACTTAACATGCGTAGCTGACACTGGGCTCTTTCCTCATCCTGCCCACAGCATGTTTCAAAAATTAAAATCAACCTAGTCCCCATCCTACAGAGACCGGAAACACTGTTGACTTCCGCTTATATATTTTTTAAGCCAAAGGAAATAGTTATTCTGCAAATCCCACAACCACATTTAAGAGACAATAAGCAGACTACCAGGTGGTCTTAATAGCACAGGCAAAATAGCTCTGTCTCTGAAAGTGAGACATTAACCTGGATGACTTTTGAGACCAAAGCAAGCAGTGATGAACAGCGCTTAAGAGTACCTACCTGCTTCATCCTCTTTCTCGCCATCTTCAGATTCTCCAAAAGGATTGGTACGTCTGCAACAGAACAGTATCATTTCTAAAAGACCATTTTCCAATACTAAGAGAAAAGTTTAAAAAAAAAAATGTTCCTTGTCAAAAGAAAGTTTGTTGGCAGCCCGTACCTTCCACCCCTGTGCTGATCTAGGAACTCTGTTGCAGGAAGCACAATGTCAAACTGAATGGGAGTTCCAGGTGCAATTAACTCCGTGGGGATGAGAGCTTCAGCAGACTCCTCTGGAACTGTCTGGTCATTCAGAATATCCATGCACTTCCCATCCTGGCTAAAGGAAAAGAGACGGGAAGGGGGCCATTTGAAATGTGCCGTCAAAAAGCAAGACGGAGTATGATGAATGGAAAATCCATTAAAAATAACTAAGGTTATCATTTTTCATGTGTTTTACTAGTTGCAAAGGCTGAATGAGAAAGAATAAGAAGCAGAGTGTGTATTTTAAGCAAATACTTGTTCATTGGCATGTGACTGATACCTATATGATGAGCTGTGGTGGTGCAGTGGTTAGAGTGCAGTACTGCAGGCTACTTCTGCTGCCTGCCAGCTGCCTGCCATTTGACAATTCAGATCTCACCAGACTCAAGGTTGACTCAGTCTTCCATCCTTCTGAGGTGGGTAAAATGAGGATCCAGATTGTTGGGGGCAAATATGCTGATTCTGTAAACCGCTTAGAGAGGGCTGTAAAGCACTGTGAAGCGGTTTATAAGTCTAAGTGCTATTGCTATATGACCCTTTTATTGTGTTGTGGAACATTCTCCACTTCATAACTAGAAGAGGAAATGCAGGATTAAATATTCCCCCAGGACAGAACTCTCTGCTTACACTAAAACTGCATGTTAGGGGAAAAGAAGGGTTTATATTCAATGGGGAAGGACAAAATACAAGGCAAACATGAAGGTACCTGGAGGAGTGGCTACCCTGCTTCGTTTCAAAGCTCGTGATTGGAGTCACAGCTTGCAGTGCTGTCTGATTTAACCTAATGGCAACTGCCTGAGGTAAAACAGAAGTGCATGTTTAAGTAATACTGTTTAAAGTTCCTGCATAAAGACATAATCATAAGTGTTTATTTTATAAGATAAATAAATTTGAAAAAAAATCAAAACATGCTCACTTCTGGGTTGTCAGTCAGATAGATCTGTCGCGAAATGTTGTTGATTGCACTTATCCACTGTAACAACAAAGCAAATATTTAAAACGGGGCACCTGGATATTCTTGAATTCTTAATTGGTAGAATTTATTTTATCTAACAAATTAAAACCTTCCCTTCACAGTGAAATGTTTTACCTCCTCATATTCCTTTTTGCTTTCTGCCTGGAGGGTTATGCCTCTAAAAAAAAATACACAGCCATTAGTATTATTTTACTGGAGTATCACATACATATCATTCTTGCTCAAGACTGCATGAATAAAAAATACAACACAATACAATATGAGATCTAAAAGTTTGAATTCGCAGGATATTAATGGTGGGAGAATATTAATGTTGTGAAGTATAAAATATTCATGGGCAAAAAAGTGACTTAATCTTAGAGCAAAAAATAAGCTTTCCAGAATCACATTGTTTAAGTTGGGCGGCCTTAGAAATCAAATCAAATCAAAAAGTTTTTGCATTTCTAGATTAAACATTCTGGATCAAGCGCCTGATGGATAGGCCTTGAAACTGTTAGAATTGCAAAGAAAAGGCCAATTTGGCATTTGCTGCTTGGTGTACAGATATAAGATTATTTGTATTTGCTGAAATATGCTTGTGCGACTCCTGGTAATTGTCTGGACAAACCCCTGGAGTTTTCTTTCAAGATTTCAGAAGTGGTTTTAGCATTGCCTGCTAAACCACTTCTGGTTCTAGGCCTGAGAGCGAATGACTGGCCAAAACCACCCAACTAGCTTTGTGCCTAAAGAGGGACTAGAACTCAGTCTTCTGTTTCTAGGCTGAAGCCTTAACCTCCTTAACCAAATTGGCTCCCGTTCGCTGACATAGTACAATCATCATCATCCTCTTTTAATGACCCCATAATCCCTTGCTGGATGGAGTCTGGGCAACTGAATAGAGCTGAGTGTTTACTGGCCAGATGCCCTTCCTGTCACCAATGCAGTTTTTTTCAGATATATTCTCAGTGTGCCCAGAGAAAGAAATATCTGCCTCTACCTAGGATCGAACTCACAGCCTCCTGATCGTGAGGCGACAGCACCACCTCTAGGCCACTGCACCACTTGAAATAGTGGAATACCCCGAATTATATCTACAATGCCTGTATTGTTCTTTCTTAGATGCTGACAACAGTGTCCTTTTTAAACTTCTATATTGCTAAGTTCCAAATATTATTCCTGGTGGCTCACATTCAAGAGGAAGGGCACTTACCTAAACTCATGAGAGGCTATTCCATAATATGGGGGTGTAACTGAAAAAAAATTGCTGCAGTCCCTGCCTCTTGGCTACTTTAAACTGATAATGTGCTACAACATTAAATGGAAAGCCATGTATAACGCCAAAATTACTTTTGCGGTAATTCCTATATAATCCAGAAAAACTTGATTTAGATTAAGTGGAGTACACGAAGCAGCTCAGTTAATGCAACCTCGCCAAGAATGACAAAGGTTTCCTTCTAGCAGATGCCTTGATCCCCAGATCCTGACCCACATACGGTTTTCCTGTTGGAGTGGTGATCTGAAAGCAGTAACGTCGGTCTTCACAATCAATGGCCATCACAGAGCAGTTGTCCAAATCTTGAATCAATCCACCAGCGACTGCACCCCTGGGCTGACACATCAAGTTTCCACCCTGAGTGAAGAAATACAGCCTGTCCCACGTGGTTGTCACAAGGCCTGTTTTGCTGCAAAATATATATATATATATATATACCATTTCAAGATTTTTTAAAAAATATTACTGGAACGTATTTGCCAAATTCATTCCAACAAGCCCGTCTGATTGTCTTCAGCACGTGGATTTTTAAGTTTATATTTTGTCATGGCTATATCACTAGTTACAGCTTTTATATACTTTCACGTGTTGGATTTTATAACGCTGCTACATTGGTGAGTCAGATTTCATTGTCTGAAATGTCCCGATCAGTAACCTGCCTATACAGTTACTAAATATGGCTGGATAAGCGGAGACTGTTACTTTTACCACTGTTAGATGCATCCCACAAATGGAACTGATATTTGCAATGTCTAAAGCACCTCTAGATATTAATAAGCTTCCATAAGCAGAAGCTAAATGGGAAAAAAAAGAAATAGCTGTTTTTCCCAGCTCCTCTGTTGAAGCCTACTGTGCATGAACCTTTAAAAGGCCCTCATATACACATATGTAAATATTTTATTCAACCCAACCATCTGGATCCTAGGCACTTTACTGTAATTACTAGTGCATTTTTCCACAGTACAAGAAGCATCTTATCACTCTTTACGATTCAAAGTAATTGAACAGTACTAAAAAAACAGTGTTTCATGTATTTTTAGCCCTCTTAGTGTCCAAATTAGGTAGGAGTACTGATACTTAAAAAAAAAAAAAGCTGAAATGATCAATCTACCAAGATAAATAAAACATTCCTGAGCTTCCACATTACTTTCTAAGGTTTAGGTAGCCTGCTTTCTGAATGAGGTTTTTGTTGATGACAGGAGAAGCATCAAAATCGGGTGTATATACGGATTCACCAACTGAAAGCAGATCTTGCTGAGATACCCGCATGGCTTCAACTTCAGCATCTGATTCTTCTTGGATGCTGTAATACATAAATAAAATTTTATGCATCTCATGATACTTCTGGTGAACTTTTATGTAATTAATTGCGTATGTAATTAATACAGGTGGGCATTAAAATCAGGTACCCTGTAAAATGCAGACAATACTTTTCAGAAATTGCTTTTGTGGTATCTTAGCTCTAAACCAGGGATATCAAACTCATGTCATCATGGCGGCGTCATGTGACATATCGGGCAGGGGTGAAATCCAGCAGGTTCTGACAGGTTCTGGAGAACCAGTAGCGAAAATTTTGAGTAGTTCAGAGAACCAGCAAATACCACCTCTGGCTGGCCCCAGAGTGGGGTGGGAATGGAGATTTTGCAGTATCCTTCCACTGCCATGCCCGCCAAGCCACACCACGCCCGCCAAGCCACGCCCACCAAACCGGGAGTAAAAAAATTTGGATTTCACCACTGATATCGGGGCTTTTTCCCCTTCGCTAAACCGGGCATGGGCGTGACCTGTGTGTCACACATCCGGCCCATGGGCCGGGAGTTTGACAGCCCTGATCTAGACAAACTATTTTAGGGCCATTTCCCAGCTTTAAAATGGTTGCAACTCTATAGAGATGCACAGTTGGAGAAGAAATACACAATATAAGATCCCTGATCAGACAACATAAATTATAAGCCAACATCTTCCAGATGTATTGGACTGTAAGTATTGTCACAAGCCAGCATGGCAAAATATCAGTTGGATTTCAATATAAATCATAGTTGAACGGGCTTTTGATAGTATTTTCACATCAAAATTATATCCCCCTTTCTCTCCCTCTTTCATCTTGCTCATGTAGATAAGAGCAACACAAGAAACCGTTTTCCTCCTTCCCCCAAACTGCAAAGCAATATAAACCGGAATATAATGTTACCTCTGCACCGTATTTGTAACTGATGCTAAAAAGCCATCCAGCCTTTTTGAAAACATCTCTGCTCCTTTCTTCAAAAAATTAATCTGAAGAGTATAAAAAAAGGAAGCTGAAGACTTTGACTAGCAAATGGCTCGCTCCAAATGACTGAGAAGCCAATATATGTACTTTGTATTTTGAGAGCTTTTTGTAGATCCTCAAAGAAAATGGGGGCTTGGCCATTCATAAAACAGCATCACCATGGGCACAGTCAGTCTAAAACACTTGTAATAGTTGCCCAACCCTGGCAGGAGACTCATCCTTAATTTGCATCTTATTTTTAGTCTTTTGAATATCCATTCAATGTGAAATTCGAGACTATTTTTTGGGAAATAAATATGATCCTAGATCCTGTGAAAATTTCAAATCATTATTAAAATGATTAAAAAGAAAAAGCAGGCACCAAGAGAAACACTGTTTATAGGCAAAATACAACTTTGAAATTCAGCTTAAATTCAGTCTCTATGATCTTGCACATCCATTTCTCGCTCTCCCTCTCTCTCTTTTGAAATAATTGTAAGCATTTTCTTTTGTAGCATCAACATTCCTCACTTCAGTTAAAACCCATGGATGTTGATGTATACAATTTATTTAACAAGCCTTACATTTGTTACCGTATATACTCGAATATAAGCCGATCCGAGTATAAGCCGAGGTCCCCAATTTTACCCCAAAAACTGGGGTAAACTGGGGACTCGAGTATAAGCCGAGGGTGGAAAATGAGGCACCTACCGGTTGGGGAAACCCTCCCTCCCTCAGCTGAGAAGGCTGGCGGCTCCCCCGCCCCGCCCTCTCACTGCACCGGCAGGGCTTCCCCGCGCCGTCCGGTAAAATGTGAAAAAAAGAAAAGAAAAAAAAACTAAGCCGTATATACTCGAGTATAAGCCGAGGGGCTTAAAAAAAACTGAGTATAAGTCAGATAGACCAGTATAAGCCGAGGGGACGTTTTTCAGCACAAAAAACGTGCTGAAAAACTCGGCTTATACTCGAGTATATACGGTAGTTTATTTTTCATACTTTTTATCATTCACTCATAAAAATGATCAGAGCTTTGGTTTACAATATTAGGGAACACAGGTGCTTGAATATAAAGTGGCTAAAATATTAGGGAGCTGTATCGTGCTCAGACATATATGAAGCACTTATTTGCAAATGAGATATTCCACTGCACTCAAAAATAATCCACAGCTCCTTTCTTAGCTATATAACTGTAGCTGCAGCTACATACCTGTGAACGTGCATATCCCAGCATGGGCTCCATCATAGCAATTCTTTTACGATACTGTAAAGCATTCAAGGCACAGTAATATTGTAATGAAGACAGATGCTGCTTCCTTCGAGCACTGGCGACCTCTTTGGCAACTTCAGCCTTTAGCTGAATAATAAAATGTTTATAAAACCCAGACAAGTATCAGCAGACAGCTTTTCCCCCCCCCAAAAGAGGCTAAAGAATGCAACATACAAAAGATAAGATCACATCAAAGTCTATTGAAAGCACTCGCACTATATTGCATATTTCAACATTCAGGACTCTCATTTTGAGAACTGCACCTGTTATTTGGAAGGCACTTCCAAATCATTCAAATGCTACCATAAATTTTAAGCAATCTTTTCCATCACATTTTTATTTGTATGAAATAGATGTGTCGCATTCAACTTTCTGCCCACTTGCATTTTTTCTGCACACCCAAAATTTGTAGTTTTTATTAAAAATAATCTAAAACTGGAAATGCATACCTTTCCATTCTCTTTCTTTTTGGGTAGCCTGCTGTATCTGGCCATGGAAATGTCATGTTCTGAAAGAAAAGGCAACCTTTGAGCCTCACAACTGAAGCTGCACATGCACCAGGGAATTCTATTAAACCAAAGATAAAATGTAAGACATACCATTGCTTGCAAGACTGAAGAGATCCTTTAAAGTGCTTACTTCTAGGGAGAAAATAAAGAAGATAAACCAACAATGTATGTATTGCATTTCCCCCCCAGAGATATGTGGATTAAATCCTGGACAGAAATAGAACTCTTCCTTTAAATTTCCATCTGCTTTACTTACAAATTTCTATACAGTTCTCACCAAATAGGTTTCATTAATCAACCCAAGAAAATTTGGGAGGGGAAGCTGCTATACTCGTAGCATCTTTGTTTTATTACAATTTCTGTTTTGAATTCTATGTCCAGAATTTCTTTACAGCAGGGAAATCTGGCAGCCTATCTAGAAACGACTAGGATGAGTAAAAGCCTGAAGGCTGTAGACAAGATCTCATCTTCTTCATTTTTTCCCATTTTTGTAATATAACCACACCCACCAGAATTGTCCTTCTTAGTTTGAAGTAAATACGTAGGGAAATGTACTGGTAAGCTGTTCTGTGTTCAGTATTATTATTATTATATATATTATTCCTGTCCGTATCTTTTGAGATTTCTTAAATAAAAAGTTGTTTATTCCTTTAATTTTCTTTTCTTTTCTTTTTTGACATTTGAAGACTTCTTTTTAGTGGCCTCAGAATACAATTAATGTAGAAAATTAAGTAGTGTAAGCTTTTAAACTTAAATCCAACTTCTAATCTCTGGTACATTTACTTGGTGTGTAAGTAAAACGTTCAGATTTATTGACATTCCATTTAACTACATTTAAATAATCAACTGCCCATCTTACAGATTTGAAAGAGAGAAGGAATTTATTAGTTTACAAATCTTATATTTTCCTTTAATTTTCTATTCACATATTCTCTTGGGGAAATCATAAAAAGATAATCCTCACTTAACTACCCTATCTGTTGCTAAGTGACAGGGTTCTTAAATGAAATATCACATAAATGCTCCACTTAGCAACAGCAGTTCCTCAAGAGCAGGGGCTGCCTGTGCTTTAACTCACCCCCATCCACTTATCTCTCATCTCTGCCCTTTTGGCAACACGTCTACCCATTGCTGCCAGCTACTCCATCCCCCAGCCCTGCCAGCCACCCCACTTTGCATTACTAGCAGTCGGGGTCTTCTTTTACACTGACTTCTATGGTCCTGGGGCAGCCGGGCCTTTCTTTTGAACGTTGATTAGGGCCTTGGTTTCTGCATTGGCCTTCTTTTGCATGCCAGATAAGTCCTTGTTTAAAGAACAGAAGCCCTGGATGTGGTTCAAATGAGAGCCCTGAGCAGAACATGAGCACAGGTTCTGGTGTGGGGCACAACAGAGACCCTGATTGCACTGGCACAAAAGAAGTTGCATTTGTGGCACATGCACTGGCAGCAAAAGCAGCTGGCAGCAACCCATAGGCAGATAGCCAAAAGGGAGTGGTAAATGTGGGTAGGACTGAAGGAGGGGGCAAATTTTGTTCACATGACCACTGCAAAAGCTTCAAGGACCTGTCGTTAGTCCCTTCATTCAGTACTTTTATGGTCACTGAAACGATGGTCGTTAAGTGAGGACTACTTGGTAATGAGAAGACAGCCTGTGGAAATTCCCAACCAGGAAGAAACATTTCAATTATTTACCTGTAAGATCTTTCTCACGAAATTGGATGACAGGAAGAACCATTGTGTCTGCAAGCTGTTTTGCCAGTTCAGTATGTAGAACATTAAGCTGAAAAACAGGAAAGCAATGATACTATCTTGATACTACAACCCTGGAAATATCTCTTGGCCTCAATTTCATCTCTAGATAATAATCATAATAATGCTGATATACAGTAAGCAATGGAAATTAAAGAAAGGAAGAAAAAAATGACATTGGATTGGAGAAAACCAACATTATTTCTTTTCACCTATATAGCTAGATTGGGATCCCTGTAATATATATAAAATACACACACATGCACACACACATACACACACACACTTATATATGAGAACAATATTTATCTTCAAAATCATTTTGTATATATTCACATCTCAGCAACCTCTTGATTTCATATCAAGATATACCATACATCTTCTAATTTTTGAATCTCTTAATACGGAATGATCAACTTTTTAATGTAGAATAGTTAAATGTTGAATTTTGTTTATTACTATTAAGCTCTGTTATAATTGCGGGGATTAAATGACTGAAAGACAGATGCCCTTTTAGCTGTCAAGTCCTATCTCCTGTTCACTGCAGGAAACCTTAAAAATAAATCAATCTAAATATGAAGTTAGCAGTCTGATGTATTTTTGTGGAACATCTTTTGATCAATAAAAAGTACTTAAAGTGCATCTGTTTTGATGAACAGTATGTTGTCGGGGGTGGTGATGATAAGAGAGGAAGACACATTAACCAGTAAGAGTTTTTAAAACTTCCTTAAGGACTCATCCATGCTTGGTTTACAGAATAAGTTATATTTATAAAGTAAATCCCAGCAGATTTATCTTCATCTATACAAAAAAAATAATAATTCTAGAGTGAACTTTTGATTTTAAATGATTTGACCACAACTCTTCCTCAGTTTATATTTACAAATAGTTCTTGACTTACAACCCCTCGTTTATTGACAGTTCTAAGTTACAATGGCACCAGAAAAAGTGATTTATGACTGGTTTTCACACTTACGAGCATTGCAGCATCTCCATGATCACATGATCAAAATTTGGACAATTGGCAACTGGCATGTATTTATGACAGTTGCATTGTTCTGGGATCATGTGATCACCAATTGTAACCTTCCCAACAGCTTCTGACAAGCAAAGTCAATGGGGGAAGCCAGATTCACTTAACCAACACATAATTCACTTAGTAACTGCAGTGATTCACTTAACAATTGTGGCAAAAAAAGGTTATAAAATGGGACAAGATTCACTTAACAACTGACTTGCTTAGTAACAGAAATGTTGGGTTCAACATTTTTGGGGTCATAAATCGAGGATTACCTGTACATATACTTCAATATTAATTTTTGCATTATAAAGCTGTATTGATTTTGTTCCCTGTTATCTTTGACATTTTGATGATTTACTACTTGCGTTTATAAAACAGGGGAAAATCTGATTCTCATGAAGAAATGCAGGGGGTGCCCCCAGTTATGTACAGGTAGTCCTCGACTTATAACCAGAAATTGAGCTAAAATTTCTGTTACGTGAGACATTTGTTCAGTTTTGCCCCATTTTACAATCTTTCTTGCCACATTTGTTAAGTGAATCACAGCAGCTGATAAATTAGTAATCCGGTTGTTAAATGAATCTGGCTTCCCCATTGATTTTGCTTGTCAAAAGGTCGCAAATGGGGATCACATGACCCCAGGACACAGCAATGGTCGTAAGTATGAATCAGTTGCCAAGCCTCTGACTGTTGATCATATGATCATGGGGATGCTGCAAAGGTTGTAACAGTTAAAAACAGTCATAAGTCACATTTTTAAAGTTGCGTTGTGACTTTGAAGAGTCACTAAATGAACTGTTGCAAGTTGAGGACTACCTGTAATGCAACTTTTCTCCAACCAGCATGAGAATGATAGGAGCACAACTTAACACACTCAGAAGGTAGCAGTTTGTAAAGACTGATCAAGAAAAAAACTATGTAGTTTTACCACATGGTGTCCAAGTTTAAAATCCGGAATATCTGCATTATTCTGTAAATTGCCTCTAGTGGCGAAACTAATCATATCTTAAAAGTGTATGAAGGTGAACACTAAGGTTATTCCACCAAACGTTCCAAGGGAATTTACTTCACAAAATGCAAAGACTCAACTCACAAATAAGACCTCACTGTATAGCTACAGTTGAGCAAGAAAACCTCCAAGGTTATCAAATGACTGGAGAGTTTACTTAAGGAGAGGCTCTGAAGCAAAATTAACTTGGATGTTTTATATTGATTCTGCAAACTTCAGTTTCATTCGCACACTGTATTGCTTTGCCCACATGGCTGTTTTAGCCAAACCAAACAAATAGCTGTTATGGTTTTCTTTCTTTTTCTTTTCCTAGCAGAACACTGTAATATCCAAGGGAGGTTTTTAAATGGTTATTGATTTTCATGTGTGGATTGATATATAAATGCAAGGAGATGAAAGGTATGATTCATCATCGTCGACAAATACAAGGGCCACTAAATGGTTTACACTGTGGGAAAGGGAGCGCATCTGGGGAAGAACACTGCAATTTTCCTTGAAGACCTAGTACTGTATGTATTTGACAAATCCCCTGCCACATTTTGGCCCCAGGATACCACTGTTAAGTGTTCTCTTAAAAAGATGGACAGGTTAATGGACTCTTCAACAAAAATTATTTTGTATACTTGAATTGCTGATACATTTTGTCTGAGGTGCTTTTGTGTATGCATAGTCATACATAGAACTTAGTTATTAAGAGATTGATTTTTTTCTGTCTCCAGGATATTATACCTTGGTGAATAATGTAGAGATTAGTGAACTCTCAGGAAAAAAAGTAAAATCTCCCTTGTTCCTTCCATATAGCTTTTCTTTTGCCAACAATATGAAAGAAGCTAGTGGCTTTTTTCTTCCAGGATGTTTTTTCTTCTTAGTCTATCTTACAGCTATTGGATTTCCTAGTGGTCTCCCAACCAAGCACTAATCAAGCCCAACTCTTACAGGCTTAACCAAATCAGCTACATGATGGAAAGATTAAAGAATTCTCCCTTTTCCTTCCCAAAATACAAACCTTAAGACTGTTTAGTATAAATTGCAACAGCTAATGCTCTACAAAAGGTATTATTGTTTTAGTGTTGAGGGGCTCACGGAATTGTGGATTTTGGTTGGATGTAATTAAACAATGGAAACCAGACGGGAAAGGGTGTGAAATTCCTAAGAGAAAACAAATTTGGAGTAATAGAGTTGTTTGAGAACAAAACAAAATGGAAGATATAGCAGAAACCAACTTGCTGGAAAAAGTAAAAAAATAAAAAATAAAAAATCCCTGTCTGCCTCTGAAAAACTGTGAACAGTAATAGAAATTGTAGAGGAATCATCTTAGAACATCTGAGGACAAGAATATGGCAAAAAGTCTATGAAATGAATGGGGAAATACATAGGCCTTTAAACTATGACATTTAGGCTGGTAAGATTTTGAAGTTCAGCAATAATTGGAAGGCTACAAGTGTTTTATCCCTGCCTTACATTGTAAGAACTCAGAAATGGTTTTACTGCATTTGGGCAATGATGAGAATATTAAGTGCAAACTACAAAAATAAACACTTTACAGATTAACACATTTATTATGGCTCAATTTCCTCATAAACACTATCTTCATAAACCAGTTCTCATCTCTTACATGCTAAACTGGTGCAAATAGAAAAATTCTCAAATGGCAATAACATCCAGAGTATTTTATGCACTAATAAATAATAATACTAACAGTGATAATAGTAAACCCTATTCCACCAAATGTCACCATCCTGAATTTAAAAGAGTTGAAGCCTTTATAAGACTCTTCATAGAAAAGCAGAATGCTTCCTTTCCTCTCCCTTATTTCAACTGCAGAAGAAAAGTCCTTTTCTGAATTAACTGCTCTTTTTTTTATTTTCTAGAATCCTTATGTTTTAATCAGGAGAGTGAAAGAGAGAAAAGCGAGTTATAATTTGGATTACCTCATCCACAATTTTTGAGAAGGACTGAAGCGTAGATATTACTTCTTCATCTCCTTTCCCCAAGGCAAAATTCTGCAAATTAACAAGGATTAATGGCAGCACTTAATCAAAAAAGGAAATGAGAATGAGTCTAAGAAGGCTCAGCTCCGTTTAGTCCAACCAGAAGTATTTCACTCAGCAAGATTAAGGGTACTTGTGATCCAGACAGAAAAAGGAGCCTGCCTCTCATTATTTTTAACCCAAAGTGATAGAATCTCTACCCCTCACCTTCTACATTCAACCACGAGGGATAGATTATAATCACACAGCACTAATCTTTGGCAAATTTCTGCAAAATACTAGTATGATTCCCTTACATATAGGCTTCCTAACATTTCTGAAGTTTCCTACCAATATAACCCACTGAGAGAAATGCCAGCAGTATCTCCCTCAACATCAGGGGCCAGATGTGCCTGCCAGGGTATCTAGAAAGGGCTGCAAAAAGTCAAGATAGGTAGGTTTGAAGCTACCCCCTTTTAAAGCTTCTATTGTGTGGCTGTGATTGTCATCCTGACATTTTCTACCTTCCCTGCAAACATCCTAGGTACCTCTATTCACCGCTACTGTGAATAGAGAAATTATCGTAAGTGACACAGTTGTTTGAGTTTTACGAATCAATTCCATGTGCCATTTCAAACTAAGAAAGCAGGCCCTTAAAAGCTGCCACACTTCTGGCCACCAGAGTATGTCAGAACAAGTTAGTCTTCTTCTAATCCCTGCAGATGATCAAGCAAAACTAGGGGAAGGTTAAACTCTGTATACTTTTCATCTCCCCAATGTGGAAATTGCTCAGGAAAAGACTGTACATACCTGTTTTTCATAGGCAAGAAGATGCTTGGAAAGCTGTTGTGTTGCCAGGCACATTTCATTCTATAAAGAGAGAATGTGTCTCATTACTGACTTGCACAACCACTTAAAGATTTACAGTGAAAGGACTGCACAACTGTTTCCAAAGGAGGATTGCATTTGCCTTTTAAATGACATGCTCTATTGCAAAAAGTGGCAGATTGGGCCAAGATGTTGCTCAGGCAATGTCTTTTATTGGATACTATTAAAGAAGAGAATTCACATTAAAGCCAATTATTAAAGAAGACTTTATCCAGCTATGTAGAGTCAGGACTGGGTAATATTTGGGCCCAGGGTCATGTCTGTCTTCAGCTACTGAAGCTCTGTGGGAGACTTTGCCCACTCTCTCTTAGCCCAACCTGACTTATTGGTGTGGTGAAAAAAATGGGAGGAGGTAACACTACAACCACCATGGGTCCTTATCAAAAAGCAGATTATAACTGTGACAAAGAAACAAATCTCAATGAGCCTCTAGGCACAGCCAAGACTTTTAAAAAATATAATCTAAGATTCTAATTTTGTATTACAACCACAGGCTTCACCTGAAATCGGGCTGTTTGTATTTATTCTATTTCTAATCTATATAACAATTATTCCTTAGAAGCATATCTCTGGATTGGAGGCAGATTGTATGACTTTAGGGTCTTAAATTCCTCTCCCCAAAGAACAGATTAATAAATCAATACATTAATTCATAGATTTCTGAATCTCCTGCAATCTGCCTCCTAAATAGACAGAAATCTGCAGTGCTCTTTAGACGTTGCTCATTATTAGTTATTTGTAGCTATTTAGAATTAGAATAGAATAGAATAGGATTTTATTGGCCAAGTGTGATTGGACACACAAGGAATTTGTCTTGGTGCATATGCTCTCAGTGTACATAAAAGAATTTCACCACACAAATGAGGAAAGATTACAGATCAAATTGTGGTAATAAAAAGCCACTGCTGTCACATTTTAGTCCTGCTTTTTTTACTTTGTCATTATGCCTGAATTAAAGTTTACAATTTAAAACAAATGTTATTCAACTTCTACAGAAACTATCTTGAAGCTTTAAATTGAAAAGTGGCAACCAATCAGGATTTATACATGGCAGGCCAACTTTTCAAGTAAGTGAGAGGACATACAGTACTGGTAAGGTTTTCTCAGTTACATAGGAAGAAAAAAAGAGAAGGCAGCAAAATTACTTTTGTTTTAAAGTCACAGCCATTTCATTCCTTTTATGTCAATTATTTCAATAAAGCTATTTTTATACTATTCACAAAATTGCTCTGCAATAAAACTGCCCTTACACTGCAGCTGAAACCTATCATAAAATGTTACATACTTTACAAAGAACAATTGCCTTTACCACCTTTTTCAAATGATCGTTAGGAAAAATACGTTGTGCAAAACCACTAACACTCATCTCTGCAGTAATTCAAAATATGTTAATAAATTGCTTTTCTGATGAGCATATTCTTGAAATAGGATGCAAGTCCAACGAGGTCAGGGAGAGGTGCTCCATAAAATCCTGAGTTTCAGATATTCCACCTGGCATTTAAGGGTGGTGATGCAATCCACGGCTACAATTTAAAGAACTCATATCTAAACAGTAGGAAGGGTTGGACTTTGTATACACAGGTAGATCAAGGTAAAGAAAACGAAGAAGATATGAAAATTTAAAGGCCTCCTTTATTTCTGTAACATCTCTTTCGCATACAGTGATCAATAACAGCAAAAGTATTTTTTTTACCTCAGAAGAGATACCCCTAACCCTAAAGACCAAATCACATGATGTATAAATAGATTAGGAATCACAATTTATGATAATTCCTTGCCAATAGCTATGTTGGCCCGGCTGATGAAAATTGATGTCCAAAATTTCTGGGCTCATTCCCACCCACCCCAAATCACTACTCAACTACAGGTAGTCCTCAACTTATGACCACAACTGACTCCAAAATTTCTGTTACTAAGTGAGACACTTCTTAAGTGAGTATTGCCCCATTTAATGTCCTTTCTTCCATGGTTAAGTGAATCACTGCCGTTTTTAAGTTAGTAACACGGTTGTTAAGTGAATCTGGTTTCCCCATTGACTTTGCTTGTCAGAAGGTCACAAAATGGGATCACATGACCTCAGGACACTGCAAATGTCATAAAAACGAGCTAGCTGCCCACGGTCTGAATTTTGATTAAGTGACCATGGAGATGTTGCAACGGTCATAAGTGTGAAAAATGGTCATAAGTCACTTTTTACAATGCCGTTGTAACTTTGAACTGATACTAAATGAACTGTCGAGGACTACCTGTATTAATAGTAGCTTGAACTATAAGAAGAATTAAAAATGTATTTTAGAAAAGGAAAGGGAAAAAAAATATCCAGTGTATTTCATGGAAACTAACTTACCTGTGCCCCATAGACTCTCTGCATTGCTTGAAGCAGTTGGTTGGTGTACTCAGTGAGTGTTCCTGCATCTTCTTCAAATACACTCAGCAAGGAGCGGGTCTGAGGCATTTAAAAACAAACATATAAATGAAATCTTGAATAAAGGTATCATTCAAAAGTTCTCGCATCTTTTTTTCTTCCATTAGCAACACCTTAATTATTAAAAAAAAAATCATTCAGCAGAGATAACTATCAGCCAAAGACTCTGTGATCCAGAATTCTGTTCACCAAGTTGTTGACAAGAAGTTCACAAGTGGGACATAAGCCCAGGGACCCAACAATTGTTATTACTGTACACAGAGCCACTGGAAGTAATGACCACTCATAGTTTTTTCTTGTAGAATTAAATCTGGCAGATGTTACCTACCCTGTTTTCCCCAAAATAAGACATTCCCTGAAAATAAGCCCAATCGGGCTTTTGAGCACATGGCAATAAGGCAAAGCGCTTATTTCAGGGTTCAAAAAAATACAAGACAGAATCTTATTTTCAGGGAAACACGGTATATAGTGATGAAATAAATTCAATAATAAAACCACGTCATCTATGAAAGACTCCCTCTATTTATTAGATGACCCTGACTTCTGGAATTATCAGATAGATCAGTGTTTTTCAACCTTGACCACTTGAAGATGTATGGACTTTAATTCCCAGAATTCCCCAGACAACTGGCTGAGATAAATGTTTTGAAAGTGTTGCTTGCATTGTGGAAAATTCCTTGCGTAGTCACTTATGAAAGGGAAAGGTGCAAAAAAAAATACAAGCTTGTTTGACATGTTTGTGGGATAATAAATATTTATACCAGATTTGGAATAAATGTTTCAATACATTTCATTGTAATAGGGGAGGGTGTGACCAGCTAACTTATTTAGTTTTGGTTGTCTATTATGGGTTACCCCTTCAAACTAAAAACTCTAAGGGGGACTTAGGGGCCATTCAGACATTCTATTAACTTCAAATGAAGAATTTCTTCTCGAAACACATCTAGGCTTAGAAAAGATTTTTCCTGACAACTGTAACTGTGGGAGAGGTTTTTATTTCCAAAAGTATGTTTATATTATTTTCATTTATATGCTGGAGAAAAATGCATGGCAATGTGTACTGCATTATATAGGGTTTACATAATTAAAAATGTATAAGTATGTGGCAAAATATCATAATACAACATAAACCAATCTTAACATTCCATATGCCAGTTTGCATTATTTGCATTAACCCATTACTGAGCATGAAGGGGTAATTCTGTCTATTAATAGGTCACTGCAGAGAAACCAGAGAATAAGGGAAAGTGGAATGGAGGCAAAGGTAAACAAACAAAGAATACTTGGAGATTACAGGGTGATAAAAAGGGAGTTTTAATCCAAACTCCTGAGAATACCAGATTAGAGGATTGTGTAATTTTTAAGGAGGAATCTCAGGAAATGCTTCAAATGAGGTTGAGAGAGGAGCCAACATGGTCAGGAAAACAGAGAAAATCCATTATGTACTGTAATGATTAGTTACCGGTATGTAGATTTTACCAAATTATTACTCACAAATTAAGGCACAAAGCCAGAGAGTTTATATTAATGCACAGGGCAACTTCAGATATAAAGTATTTAGAGGTTTTAGAAGAAAGAGGATTTGATCATGTTCTGTGTCTGAAATCTGGGCTAGGGGAAAATGTTTTGAGAAGCTTCTTCATTCTTCATTGGACAAATGATTTAAGAGGGATCTGAACACTTGTTTATTTAATAAAGTGAGATGATTGATAGAAGTGAAGCAGACGCTGAGAATGGCAGTAAATTAGATAGTAAGTACATTTAATGATGGTAAACATGTTGGTTTTCTTGTGATTGTAAATGGTGTATATGAATTTTATTGCTTTTATATAATTTTAACTGCTGTTCCCTTTGAAGCTGTTCATTTTTTATTGTAGTTAGTGTTTAAAAATAAATTGTTCCCTGTGTGGAAAAAATGGTTTAAAAATTAAACCCTTTAAAAACGGTTTGATTCTTCATCCCCTAAATCTTAAGAATTGTATTGGAGTTCCTGGCAGAGCCTAATTTGTGATGAGAGTCATTTCCATGGATTTTGCCACTTAGGAGGTATGTAAGTGGAGTTTGTTTACTATCCAGCCCCGTAATGGTGAACCTATGGCATGTGTGCCACAAGTGGCATGCAGCACCCTCTCTGTGGGCACGTGAGCTGTCACCCCAGTTCAGCTCTGCTGCGCATGCACATGCGCCTCATGTCGGCAAGCTGGTCATCGGAGTTAGGGTTAGGGGGCAGATCACATACGGGAGAGCCCTGTGTGCATGCAGGTGTGCGGGAGTGTGTGCACGTGCACGTGCAGGGTGTGTGTGCACGCATTGAATTTCGGAGGTTCGGGCACGCGCACTTTGGGTACTTGGTCCGGAAAAGGTTAGCTATCACTGATCTAGCCTAATGAATAGCTCTGAAGAAGCTGCACAGCAATTAGCCTAATAAAGATGCTTGTCAAAATATGGAATCTGACATTTTTCTTCTGATCAAAATAGAGCCTACCACATCCCTATAACCCCAAAACTCCATTTTGCCATCTTGATTGTCTTCCTAATGGAATTATTTAAAGCCATTATGGAAAATGTTTTCTTATCAGGTAAATCAAAACAACAGGAGAAAATTAGAATGATGGGATACTCTTAACAAAGAAGCAAAATGAATTCAGAACTATATAAAAAAATCCTGCCACAATAATAACAAAATACATTTTGGAATATTGACTAGGAAATCTTTACTGTTCAAAATATTCACATATTTATGGGGATTCCATACAATACATACCCTATTACAGCTCTCAAGTTACTATGGAGCAAAGTATTTCTGTAAGATAATAGTCCCATTATAAGAGATCTGATGATATGTGTTAAATATACAAAATTATTTGAAATTAGTATTTCCAAGTTACTTCTGTCAACACTCCTTCACTAAAAAATTGTGTCCAGGTAGCTAAGCAACTATATCTAGACATCAACAAATCAAGGAAACGTGCATTTTATAAATTATAAACAAGCAGAAAACTAAACCTTCAGCAATTATGGGAATGAGTCCTTAAAAAAATTCCCAACCATGGTGGTAATTGTTTTACATTCACTTTATTGTCCTGGTCACTTGGCACAAAACAGTAATCAGGAACCATCCAAGACTTTTAAGCACTTGCATCCAGTTGGATGAATCATATTATATTGCTTTGTTTGTCCATGAACCAAAATACCCCTTTGCTATGCTTAACAAAGATCTAAAACCAGAAGAGTGAGAGGGCTGTTTGCTAATAAAGTCATTTGGTCCTTGCTAACAGAGGGGGTTGAGTGACCCATAAGGATTTACCAAGGCCTCAAATTCACCAACCTTGAACAATCAATCTCCTCCTTCCACACTGAATTGTCCTACATAATTTTTAATTGTGGACTCTCAATATTTAACTTTAATTAACCCCCTATTATTCCAAACCATTGTTTTTTCCCCCCAGTTGCTTTCAGGTAGAGGGATTGTTTTTCTTTCCTGCAAAATTCCTCCCTTTTCTTCACGGTGACCTAGATTTGTCAAATTGGAGCAAATACACTAATAAAGCTGCAGTACTTCCTGTCTCCACCTCCTCCATCCAAAAGCTCATTAATATTTTCAGAGTACACTGCCTCGAGTCCTTGTTAACCCTTCCCTGCTCCCCTTCCTTTCCAAGTTGTAACCTGAGACAAGACACATTAACAGCAACTGCACGGAAGGGGTGTTTTCACAGTACAGTATCCGGGTGAGCGTTATTTTTATTACGACTGTTAAGTACCTTGCTCTTTTTTTTAAAATATGATCCGTATGACCAAGATCTGTAAATACTAAAGTTTGGGTTGTCATTATGTGCTGCCACGCGCGTCTCTGATCTCCAAAGCACTTTGAATATTTTAGTGATAGCGCTTGGTCAATTTAAATAATATTGTTATTCTCTTGGTGCCACAAAAGAGAAGAAAATAGAACAGAAGGAAGAAGGCGCGACAGTATCATTTGAATAATAGTTTGGAAGACTGCAGTCTTTGCAGGACGTAATTTTCCTATGCTTTGTTGCGAAAGGATAAATTCAGACTCAGATTTGCTTTGATGCGACCGTAAAAACTGTATCCTATAAAGACAGCTCAGCTAAATCGCGCCTTCCCGGTCAACCTTTCCTTCTACCCCCCCACCCCCACCCCGGCCCCGTCCCTCGGACGGACGGACGGCAGGTAGCTTTTGCACGGCATCTGCTGCGCCATCCCTTCCCAAACCGCCGATCAGGTGCACTCAAGCCTGGTCCAGGATCGGATACCTGCGGACTATCTTGCAGAGCGTCTTCTAGGCGAAGTTTGTCGACGGCGGGCATCGCCTGGCGCGGGAAAGAAGAGAGGCGATCGGGAATCGCGTAGGCTGGCTTCGCAGCGAGAGCGCTGGCCAAACGTTCTTGCTGACACGTCGGATTCTGGAGGGTGGGTCGCTTCGGCCAGGAGACCCAACGCGCGAGCAAAATAGCCTGCGCAATCCGGCGTCTTTCCTCTGGAGCTTCCTTTTTCCCTTTCTTCCACACCAAAATGAAGGGAGAAAGGGGCCAGCGGCGCGGTCCAGAATCCCAGGGGTGTGCTAAACAGGTTGTACGTCTCCCGCCTGTTGCATGCCCAGCCCCGGTCAACAGGCAGGGCAAACGCCTCGCCTAGGACTCCTCCTCTTCCTAGTTTCTGTTTCTGGCAGGACGAGAAATGGAGAGCAGCAGGAAGTGTGGCATTGAGGATCTTCCTCATTAACTCTTCTGTGTTGCATTCCACCCTGGTTACTCACAAAGTACTCGCAAAGTGCAAACAACAAGGGAGGGCTATAATTAAAGGTTACAGTGTGGAGGATCCCCCCAGCCAAGTTGTTAGGCAGCCAGGCCTTTTTTTTGTTTTTCCAGCATGCTGCAGTTCTAGTCTCGCTTTCCTTTCCCCTCCCCATTTGAGCATACTCAGTGTTCATGGGCCTACTTTGAAGGAGGATTGCTCCCTGTTTAAAATATCAGTTTTGCAGAATTTGGAGATTTTCTTAGAATGCTGATTCTTTTGTTCCTTCCTGGCCCCGTGATGGTGGTGATGATGATGTTCCTCAGCTGCGTTTGCTGTTTAATGAACCGAGTATATACTATATTTATGTTTCCTAAGGTGTGAGCGCTAGAAAGATTTCCTGGTCTATTATTAGAGTTTCAATTCTGTAGTTATTGCTGTTGCTAACTGCAGATGATGATCATCATGCAGTCCACTGCACTTGATGATTATATTTACTGCACAGTTTTGTATGCTGTTTTTTTAAACTATACACTAAAATAGTAGTTTTTGTGTGATTTAAAAGGTCAGCACAAGAATAAATAAAAGTACTACTGTAATCTTTAGCATCATCTTTACTTCCGAGAGTGACTCAGATTCATTGTTTAGAAAATCTAGTGTGGGGAAAAAAACCTACCAGTTGAGGAAAAAAATAAGGAAAAAGAGGTATAGGGAATTCATTATGATCATAGACCAGCATAAATACAGGAAATATTCTGGAAACTTTGAGGAAATGGCTAGAGGAACCATAAATGATTGATTTTTGTGACCAACAACATTCAATCCTGATGATGACATGATCATAAAATTGAAAAAAACGCCCATCAACCCCCCCCATCTCCAAACTCTTAGCTCTGCATTAATTAATCCACTGAATAGGACGTCTATATTTTGTTAGCCTTGCCTTCTGGTGGGAAGTACCAAAGCAAAGAGTAGCAAGCTTGTTCTGAACTAAGTCCAAAGTTCTTCAAACATTCCTTGAAATTCTGCCATGGCATTTTATACAAAGGAGGACAATCTATCTGCATTCAAGAACTGCAACTGCAAGTGATTATATTAATCCAGCAAGTGGGTTTAGTCTAAAAGTAAACACAATACTTTTGTTTTGTGCATTCTGCTTCAGCTATTTGATATAATGCATTAGATGATGCCCCCCCCCAAATATTTTTGATTGTTTTCAGAGTCACAGAAAAGTCCCAAGAAAGGTTCTAATTCATCTGTGATCACTTCCTATTTGCAATAGGAAAAAGTTGCTGAATGATCCTATTGCCCTTGGCTTTTTCCTCCGTGCATAAAGCAAGCATTCCCTCCTGCGATCCAAGTTGGAACTACAGTTAAAACTCCCATTCCCCCAGTCTCAAATGTGAGGCAAGGGTGGCTCTTGCATTGTAATTTGAAAAAGTCACTGATGTAATTGTTAATTACACAGAGGCTTGTGTGTGCTTTTCTCTGAGGCATCAGTTTTACCCACTTCTTTTCAAAAACTAAATAAAATAAAAATAATTTAAAAAGACACTTTAATTTACCATGAAAATGATTTCAAGAAAAGAAAATCATCACTTAAAGATCACTTAAATATAAGTCAGCTGTGCGGCGGCAGCTAAAAAAGCTAATACAAGCTTTGGTTGTACAAACAGAGGCATAGAATCAAAATCTCGTGAAGTATTAGTACCGCTTTATTTATAAAGGGACGCGGTGGTTCAGTGGCTAAAATGGTGAGCTTGTCAATCGAAAAGTCGGCAGTTCAGTGGTTCGAATCCCTAGTGCCACGTAACGGGGTGAGCTCCCGTTACTTGTCCCAGCTTCTGCCAACCTAGCAGTTCGAAAGCACTTAAAAAATGCAAGTAGAAAAATAGGGACCACCTTTGGTGGGAAGGTAACAGCGTTCCGTGCGCCTTTGGCGTTTAGTCATGCCGGCCACATGACCACGGAGACGTCTTCGGACAGCGCTGGCTCTTCAGCTTTGAAACGGAGATGAGCACCGCCCCCTAGAGTCAGGAATGACTAGCATGTATGTGCAAGGGGAACCTTTACCTTTAGTAAGATCACAGCTGGAATACTGCATCCAGTTTTGGTCACCACATTACAAAAAAGTTGTTGAGACTGGAAAAAGTGTAAAGAAGACAGCTAAGATGATTAAAGACTTAGAGACTAAAACATGAAGAATGGTTGCAGGATTGGGGTTTGGCTAGTCTAGAGAAAAGGACTAGGGGTGATACAGTAGTATTTCAGTATTTGAGAGGTTGCCACAAAGAAGAGAGGGTCAACCTGTTTACCAAAGCACCTGTAGGCAGGACAAGAAACAATGGATGGAAACTAATCAAGGAGCGAAGCAACTTTAGAACTAAGGAGAAACTTCCTAACAGTGAGGACAATTAACCAGTGGAACAGCTTGCTGTCAGACATTGTAGGTGCTTCATCACTGGAGGTTTTTAAGAAGAGACTGGTATAGGATCTCCTGCTTGAGCAGATGGTTGGACTAGAAGACCTCCAAAGTCCCTTCCAGCTCTATTCTGATTGATTGATTGATTGATTGATTGAAAAAAAATGGGTAATCCTTGACTTACAACTATTTGTTTAATGACCATTTGAAGTTACAATGGCACTGAAAAAAATGACATGACCAGTTCTCACACTTATTACTGTTGAAGCATTCACATGGTCAAGTGGTCAAAATGTGAGCACCTGGCAATTGGGCTTATATTTATGATAGTTGCTCTGCCCAGGGTCAGATGATACCATTTGTAACCTTCCTAGCTGGCTTCTAAAAAGCAACTACAATGGAGGAATAGTTTTACTTAATAACTGCATGATTCACTTAACAACTGTAGCAAAAAGATGTAAAATTCAGTGAACAACTGCCTAGCTTAGTAATGGAAATTTGGGGCTTGCGGTTGCAAGTTGAGGACTACCTATATATATATTCCCATGTTAATGTTTCTATTCTAAAGATATATTGATTTTGTTCCTTGTTATCTTTGAAGTTTTGATGATTTACTATTTGCATTTATAAAATGGGAGAAAATATGATTCTCATGAGGAACCGCAGATGGTGCCCCAGTTGTGTAGTGCAAATTGTAATGGTAACAGCTTAAATAACAGCTAACTGTGCCTCATCTGTTCTGTTAGGTAACTGCTTATAGGTTGGCACCTCAAGCTGAGGGAAGCAGTTTGCCAACCAGCTAGGTGCCCACCAGCCCCAGTAAGCACTCCAAATACAACAGCTTAAAGAAGAGATTTCAGCTTTGAACGCTTAGGGTGGCAAACAAGCTTGACATTTTACACATTTGAAATTGCACAATAACACTGTCATCCTTTCAGGAAGATAAGGACTGTACTGCTAAATAAAAATCAATGATTACCAATGATTCATGATTTATTTTTCTAAGAACCTGCTATTATGGGGGACTATGAAAAGAAACGAGATTCTGTACCATATAAAACAGTGAAAACCGGCTTTTATGCTTCTCTGTCAGTACCTATTTTTTAAAATACATATATTAAAAGTTGTAATAACAACAGTACATACTAAAAACTTTAATCTTTTTAAAAACTAAAAAAGAAAACAAAAAAGTAGAATAAAAGTAGAATAAGAAAAAGAAAGAAAAAATAGAACCCCTTCTAAGAAAGCAACCTCTCCTCATAAGTATAAACAGTTTTACTATCTCATCTCCTCTTAATTAACATATAAAATATATTCCAAATTTCAACTCTGAAAGGGTCCTTGAGTGGCTCAGACTGCTAAGACAGTCTATTATTAACAGCAGCTGCTTGCAATTACTGCAGGTTCAAGCCCCACCAGGCCCAAGGTTGACTCAGCCTTCCATCCTTTATAAGGTAGGTAAAATGAGGACCCAGATTGTTGGGGGCAATAAGTTGACTTTGTATATAATATACAAATGGATGAAGACTATTGCTTGACATAGTGTAAGCCGCCCTGAGTCTTCGGAGAAGGGCGGGATATAAATGCAAATAAAAAAATAAAAAAAACTCTTAACTGTAGCAAATCCATAAACAACATCTTCTCCAATGCAGGTGTCAATAAAAAATCCAGAGTCCCATTAATTAACAAATATAAAATCATAGGGCTGGAAGTGCTCTTGGAGGTCTTCTAGTTCAGGGGTCTCCAACCTTGGCAACTTTAAGATGGAAGTCTTAAAGTTGCCAAGGTTAGAGATCACTCTTCTAATTCAACCCCCTGGTCAAGGCAGGAGCCCTTATGCCAGTCAACTGGTTGTCCAGTCTATTTTTGAAAATCTCCAGTGATGGAATACCCCACAACCTCAGGAAACAAACTATCATTGATCAGTTGGTCTCACTGTCAGAAAATTTCTCCTTATTTCTAGATTATATCTCTCTTTAACAAGCTTCTATCCATTACTTCGTGCCCTAGAGCAGGGGTCCCCAACCTTGGCAACTTTAAGACTTGTGGACTTCAACTCCCAGAATTCCTCAGCCAGTTGAAGTCCACATGTCTTAAGGTTGGCAAGGCTGGGGACCACTGCCTTAGAGAATAAGTCAATTCCCTCTTCTTTGTATCAGCCCTTTAAGTACTCGAAGACAGCTGTCATGTCCCCCCTCCCTTCTCTTTGATTGGCTAAATATATCTTGTTTCCTCAACTGTTCATCATACAATTTAACCTCCAGATCCTTTATCATCTTTGTTGCTCTTCTTTGCATACTTTCCAGGATCTCAGCATCTTTTTGTATGAATAATTAACATTTGTGACCAGAAATGGACACAATATTCCAAATGTGGTGTCACCAACACAGTGTAAATCAATACTATCACTTCTGGTTATCTCAACAATATCCCTATGTTGATACAATCTAGGCTTGCATTGGCTTTTTTGGCACACTGCTGGCTCATACTTAAATGTTGGCCTACTAAGATATTTATTTATTTATTTATTTATTTATTTATTTATTTATTTTGTCACAACAATATATATAAGTATCATACATACTTAGATCCCTCTCAATTTTTATTGATCCCTCTCAATATCTCAATTTTTAATTATACACAAAGTCACATTTAGAAGGCATGATGAGGTAGTCTTAGTATTATAATGTGAAGAAAAGACTAAACTTTAACATGACAAAGAGAGACAATGAAATGCTGAATTTAAAAAGAATGGATGATTGTATCAGCCTGTATTAATCAGATTCAATGGCTTGTTCAATAAGCTATGGTTAAATTAGTGGTAGTCAACCTGGTCCCTACCGCCCACTAGTGGGTGTTCCAGCTTTCATGGTGGGCGGTAGGGGTTTTGTCTGATACTGAAGCACTTTCCTTTTTTTTAATTTAATTGACTTTTTAAAAAAATTTCATAGCATTATTTAAAAACATTTTCATTAGGTTTTCATAAAATTCCCCATGACAATTTAAATTTCTAAAAATATACTATTTGTATCGCCCGCGCATAAGTTTAGTTCATGCCGGTGAATAGCGCAGGCTGGTAAAGCCTGTTATTAAGCCTGTTATTAAGAACACAAAGCCTGCAATTACTGCAGGTTCGAGCCCGGCCCAAGGTTGACTCAGCCTTTATAAGGTAGGTAAAATGAGGACCCAGATTGTTGGGGGGGCAATAAGTTGACTTTGTAAAAATATACAAATAGAATGAGACTATTGCCTTATACATTGTAAGCCGCCCTGAGTCTTCGGAGAAGGGCGGGGTATAAATGTAAACAAACAAAAAAAAATGTTACGTAAGTGAAACTAAATGGCGCTATAGTGCGACTGCAAACAAAAGAGCCTCGTCCCAGAATAGCTCGCGCATCTCCCCCCATGCCACCCAGCTGTAACAGACAACAGAGCTGGTAGCCGGTGCCCCACCCCCCAAACCTACTTTATAAATCACCATTACTGTGGAACTGGTGGGTGGTTAGAAAATTTTACTACTATCAGAGATACAAAAGTGGGTGATAGGTATAAAAAGGTTGACTACCCCTGATTTAGAAGTATATTTAAGAAATAATATTAATGCATCAGATCAAATGTTATCTATTCTGTGATTCTGTTTCTAACTACAACTCACTACTTTCTTCTGCATCAGTCAGAAACAACATCTGAAGCTGTCACTTTCTCTTGTTCTCACCTTTTCCTCCTTCTACTCATAATTACTGTATGCATAGTGGAGTTTGCACACATCCCAATGGGATCAAAATAATACACACTTCATCATGCAATAGCCATCACTGAATACTTATGTTACAATGTCTGATATAAAAGTAATGGCATTTGCCTGATGACATCACACCTACATTGTCCATTTCCCTCTGTAGCTACTCACTGTTTTGCAAGAAATCGATCGCAAAATACAAAAACTTTGTGATATTATATTAACTGAGAAACAAGCAGGTTTCCCAACATTCAAAGGAGCGAGAGGCGTATAAATTGATATAAAATGAAGTAAATAGATTTATACATAAATATGCTGTTAGGTTACCTTATCAAAATATATATTTCCAGGGAATTTTTCAATGAAAGCTAATCATGATCTATTAAAACTGGTCTTATAGCATGCATACTGCACCAAAGTCTCTTCAAAACTCTATTGACTTTGAACTGGCTCCTAGAAATTATTCTCAGAAAGACACATTTATTTGCACATTCACAAAGAGATACTGAAAATCCGAAAAAGAATGATGGATAAAAGATAGCTCCATGTAAAGTAGAGCCAATGATTATGGCCAAGAACAAAGAGTCAACCAGTAGATCAATTCTTTCAACCCTCTCCGGACAAAGAAATGATGTGAGATCAGCCAAGCTGCATTTTGTATGGTTGCTTTTCATACAAGGACACTACAAAGCAATGGTCTCTGGATGGTGAGAAGAACCAGAAGCTGAGGGAATGTTCCATACTGGCTTCAGCCACAATAATTTAGAGCAGTTTAGTTAAAAGATATAAAAAACATGAAAATGTCCACACTACATATTAAAGTAGGAATAAAGATAATTAAGAAAGAACAAATACAGATCAATAAAAGGAAATATAAAGAATAATGGTGGTCAAAACTGATTAGAACACCGTCCAGAACAGCTTGATTGTCACCATCCTCCACTAGAAAGGAAGGTGGAATCTGGTCTCTATTGGTAGAGCAATCTAGCATTGCTATTTCATTAATGATTGTTGATACTATTTTAAGCCTTCTTGGAAGTACTTGTGTCTCCTTAAATTAGATATAGATAACAGTAACAGATAAATATATAAAGAATGTGTCCAACCACTCCCTCCACATATATTTCTGTACACCTGACTGGATAAGAGATGTCTATTAGCAAGCCTGGTGTAGTGATTAAGGCGCTGGGCTAGAAACCAGGAAACAGCCTCCCTCTGAATCATAATTTTTAGGCATCAAAGTCAGTTGGGTGGCTTTGGGACAGTCACTCTTCTCAGTCCAGCCCACTGCCAGAGTAGTTGTTGCAAAAAAAATAAGTATACATGATGATGATGAAGGATGTAAAATAAATAAATAAATAAATAATTGCAAATTTCAAAGGCAGTGTAGCACTGAATAGCAATAGCACTTGGACTTATATACAGCTTCATAGTGCTTTACAGCCCTCCCTAAACGGTTTACAGAGTCAGCCTCTTGCGCCCAACAATCTGGGTCCTCATTTTACCCATCTCCAAAGGATGGAAGGCTGAGTCAACCTTGAGCCTGGTGAGATTCGATCTGCCAAACTGAATAGTTGTTAGGAAAGGATTGCAAGGTGAGAAAAGCAATAATCTTCCCTGATGACCATTCCAGTGGACTTCCCTACGAATCACTGGTCCAGTCTTGAGTTTTTAACTACGCCCAATTCCTTCTGCATTCGAAACCCCGCTCATTTCTGCTAGGCCAGTAGGAAAGCATCCTTAAAAGATGAAGGCAACGCTGATTGGCTTTTGTTGTTGCCAAGACGACGGATCGGGAGAAAAGAGAGTTGGTCCCCTCGGCGCCGATTCTTCTCTCACTCATCCAGCGATTTCTGCCATCACCTCCTCGTCTTCTCCCTCCCCCCCCCCGTTTCCCCCCCCCACCCCTTGTCGCCGCACCACGAAGCGGATCGTTTTGTCATTCCAGGCTGTTTTGGGAGGGGTGGAGTCATCCTCGGGGAGGGCTTCGCTCGAAGCGCGCCCCAGCGAGGGAACCGGCCGGAGTTGCCAGCGATGGGCTGTAGGAACTCCACTGTCACCAGCGCTGGCAGCAAAGGTGAGCGTGGAATAAGCAGGAAAGTGGGAGTGGGAGGGGAAAGCTGGAAGACTCCAGAGTGGGGGCAAAGTACAGGAGGAGTTCAAGAAGGTCAAGAAATAGAGTCGAGTGAAAGGGATTTAAACAAAAGAGAGAGAAACTACCGGAGGAGGAAGAAGCTCCATCTGTTCTAGAAGCTGCTGTTTTTCTTTTGGGCCTGGCGAGGAGAAGGAAGAGCACGCACACTTCTAGAACTGGAAAGAAAGTACTACTGTAGCAGTTTTGGGGAGGCAAGAAGAGGCTGGGGATGGGGGGGAGCAAACGGTGTGTGTGTGTGTGTGTGTGTGTGTTTAGAGGGCGTGGCAGCAATGCATGCTTTTCCTCCTCTTTTTCTGCAGGAACAAAATAGCTTTGAAGATTCTCCTGGATTCGGGGCTGGGGAGGTCTAGCAAAAGAACTGGGACGTTTTTGGTCAGATAACATTTGCAGGCAAGAACGCCCCAGGTTTTTGTTGTTGTTGCTATATTTGTTTTTTTACTAGTTATTTGTGCCTAAGACAGTATTCAGTTATTTTAATTGCACTGTCACGTGTATTTATCACTCTTGCTTTGTAAATGAGTACAGTATGATTGCTAATCATACTGTAATCAACTAATTCCCACAACACTGTCAAATAATTTACTAAGACTGTATTACTATTTTTCTTCTCTTCCTTACTAGTATCTATCTCTTCCCACTTATTACTATAACTATGTTGCTTGTATCTTTCAATTTATATTGTTTTTATTGGCTTCATAGTATGATTTGATAGCTTATTAGTAACCTTGACTATCACTAAGTGTTGTATCTTTTTATTTTCAATGAATGTATTTTATTCTCCTTATGTACACTTTCATATACATGCATACCTTGATGAACGTATCTTTTCTTTTATGTACACTGAGAGCATATGCACCAAGACAAATTCCTTGTGTGTCCAATCACACTTGGCCAATAAAAATTCTATTCTATTCTAAATATAGTAGACGAAAGACAAATGTGTCCAATCACACTTTGCCAATAAAGAATTCTATTCTATCCCAATTTTGTGGCTGGTTCAGAAACAATTCTTAACTAAAATCAGCACAGCTTAATGCTAACAATATATATGTTTTTTTCATCCTTGTGACGCTGAAGCTGCTCCACTGATTTCAATGGGACTTATAAATAAGTATGTGCCTTATTCTGTTAGCATAATTTTGGATATATATATACTACTCTTAAGTTCTACTTTTATATACTTTTAATATTCTCCATTGTACACAAACATTCATCTTAAAAATGTTTCCTGTACTGTAATCTAAGGGAATATGTTTTACATTGGCACTTTAAAAAGTAATGATGAAAATAAACATTAAGATTTTTAGTGGCGAGTCATTGGCCCCGATGGAGAGGGTCCGCAACTTAGGCGTCCTCCTGGATGAACGGCTGTCTCTAGAAGAGCATTTGACGGCCGTCTCCAGGAGAGCGTTCTACCAGGTTCGCCTGGTACGCCAGTTGCGCCCCTTTCTGGACCGGGATGCCCTATGCACGGTTACTCACGCACTCGTGACATCTCGCCTGGATTACTGCAATGCTCTCTACATGGGGCTCCCCTTGAGGGGCATCTGGAGGCTACAGTTAGTCCAGAATGCAGCTGCGCGGGTGATAGATGGAGCCCCTCGTGGCTCCCATATGACACCCATCCTGCGCAGACTGCACTGGCTTCCTGTGGCCTTCCGGGTGCGCTTCAAGGTTTTGGTGACCACCTTTAAAGCGCTCCATGGCATTGGGCCGGGTTATTTACGGGACCGCCTACTGCGACCGAATACCTCCCACCGTCCCGTGCGCTCTCACAGAGAGGGTCTCCTCAGGGTGCCGTCAGCGAGGCAATGTCGTCTGGCGACGCCCAGGGGAAGGGCCTTCTCTGTGGGGGCTCCCACCCTCTGGAACGATCTACCCCCCGGACTTCGTCAGCTTTCGGACCTCCGGACCTTCCGCCGCGGGCTTAAAACATACTTATTTAATTGTGCAGGACTGAGCTAGATTTTAAATTTCGGGTTTTAAATTGGGTTTTATTTCTATTCTTAATTGGACGGGCTTTGAATAAGTTTTTTAAATGTTTTATATTGTATTTATATTCTATTTATCTGTTTTTAGTGCCTGTAAACCGCCCTGAGTCCCTAGGGAGATAGGGCGGTATATAAATATGATTAAATAAATAAATAAATAAATAAATAAATAGTGTTCTTTACCCAATTCAGTTATATTCAATCCCTTTTCCCTCAACATAGACTGTTTTGAGTGCATTTATTTCAGACTTCATGTGTCAACAGTCAGAAGTGGTGGAAGACTATTGAATTATGAAATGTAGGGTGCAAAATACAATTTTAAACGTATCTCCTTGTGTCTATATAGGAAGGAGAATAAGTAGAGCCATGTGGCAAGTACCCACTACTTTTACACCTTTTCAACTTTTCCTTTCTTTCTAATAGATGAAGTCATAAAATATCTGTAATTTGGGGCATTTCAAGTATCTCATCAATATAATGATATTCTAAGTGCAATTACATTGCAAAGAATAATCAATTTCACAGCTCAAGGAACAAACTATTATGTTTCTTCCATGCCATTAATAGTTTGAGAAATATCTTGAACTTGATTAGACCTTTCTGCTAGAAAATATTGAAAAGACATAACTCAAAGATAATGGTTGTGTAATACAGGTGTTCAGATGAATACATCTATTGTTGCACACTAATGAAGCAGATTGTAGTATACTTTGACATTAGTCTATTTTGGTGTATCTGGTTATAATAATAATAACAACAGAGTTGGAAGGGACCTTGGAGGCCTTCTAGTCCAACTCCCTGCCCAGGCAGGAAACCCTACACCATCTCAGACAGATGGTTATCCAACATTTTCTTAAAAATTTCCAGTGTTGAGCATTCACAACTTCTGCAGGCAAGTCATTCCACTTATTAATTGTTCTAAATGTCAGGAAATTTCTCCTTAGTTCTAAGTTGCTTCTTTCCTTGATCAGTTTCCACCCATTGCTTCTTGTTCTACCCTCAGGTGCTTTGGAGAACAACTCAACTCCCTCTTCTTTGTGGCAACCCCTGAGATCTATTATACTTCTTGCTTTTTTTACTTCTTCTGTTCAGTCATGACTGAGTCTCAAAGACTGCCTGGACAAGAAGGTTATTGCCTCCTTCCTAGGGCTGACAGAGATTGACTGGCCCAAGGCCACCCAGGTGGCTTTGTGACCAAGGCAGTACTCACAGTCTCCCAGTTTCTGACCTGGTGCTTTAACTGTTACATTAAACTGGCTTTTGTTATAGCTTTATGGTCTTTTTAATGGTTTTTCTATGGATTTGCGTTTGGAAAAGGGCAAGGTGCATTTCTGGTGACAATCTAGGTATGATTATTTTAGAGTAAACATTTTGATGACTCGGTATTTATTTATTTATTCGATTTGTCTAGCCACTCAATCGATGACTGGGTGGCTTACAATTTTTTTTTAAAAAGGCAATTAAAAATGCTAAAAATGCTTAAAAACAATAAAAATACTAAAAAGATTAAATGCACCTAGGAACAAGATGCTTGGCCGGTTAGCAATACAGTCAGGAAACGGGATCCTTCATGCACTTGGGACCCAGACATGGGAACATAGCCAGGTTTTTAGGACCGTATGAAAAGCTAGCAGAATTGGGGCCATTCTGATCTCCGAAGGGAGGATGTTCCAAAGAGCAGGAATCACTGCAGAAAAAAAAAGCTTGTCTTCTGGTCTCCATTAGCTGGTACTCTGCCTGACAGGATCTGCAGCATGCCTACTGTCAGCTTTGAAAGCCATACTAGGCCAGAGGCTTCCTCGCCACCACTTTCTCCTGTGTGGGAAAGTAGGAGGGGGGGTTAGTAGAAGGGGCCTTTAGACATAACAACATTCTTCCTGCCGGTCAAGGGACTGCATCTGGAGAAGGAGTGGCCGGAGTAATGTCTCGAGATGGGACGGTTGGCGATTGGAGCATGTGATCGGTAGAGGGGTCAAGGGGGTGGTGATTTTGGAGTTTGTCTTGCTGAGGAAAAACCTGGATCCCCCAGATTCGGAGTTTCCCCAGTTGTGCCAGTTTACGATGCTAGTAAAAGAACTTTGAAAGATGTTTGCTTCGGCGTCTTTTCTGCAAGAGGGGGTTTTCTGGAACACTGACAACTACTATGCTCCACCTAGTTGGACGGGTAGAAGCTCTTGGAAAAAAGCTGAGCCCTCAGCTACCCCACTCTCAAGCCATGCAGGATTTTATACCAGTAATTTAAATTGCATCCAGAAACATACTGGTAACCAATGTAGTTCATGCAGAAGTGGTGTTATGTGTTCCATACATCTGGCACCATTTACATTCTGCATCAGTTGAAATTTCCAAATGGTCTTCAGGGGCAGCCCTATGTAGACTATGTTACAGCGGTCTAACCTAGAGGTTACAAGAACACGAGTTACTGTAAGCAGAGCACAGAATAGATACTATGGAGTTGTGTTACTGTATATACCAAGGCTTAACTGAATTCTCCTGTTTTGGGGAACATCTGTTTGAAAAAGTATCTTAACAGGTAGGTCTGGGTTTTACCAATCAGGCAAGGTACCCCTAGTGATGGCCGTTCCACAAATAGGCAGTGTTTCTCCAAGGCAGCCACAACTCCAAACTGTTCTCTGCCCAAAAGATAAGAATCCCCATTTAAAGTGTAAGGATGTGCAAATTGTAGTCATTGAATAAACCATAAGTGGCTTTAAGGCAATCAAGCACAGAATGGAATCATTGTTAGAATGATATGCAAACACAAGTAAATGATTGGTTTGTAGTTTCCTGACTTCTTTCTAGCTACTGTTGCTTTTTATATAACTCATTTTAACAAGAGCATCTGTTGGACAGTTAAAAGAAAGTTAAAATGGGTAATCAAAATCCTGTTTCTTTTATGTGCATTGCAAATGTGACACATATAAAAAGTAGGTGATGCACAGTCACTGTTTTGAATTTTCCAGTTATTCCTCTGAACACCTGTGTACACTAATCAATTTACAAAAGCATATGTAGCAGAGCAGGCAGAGCTGGAGGACGGAGTTAACTGCGCTATCAGTTTGGAGTCATTGTGTTGCCACAAGAGTCCCGCTCCTCAAGAATTCCGTTGATCCTTCTCTTGTGCCACTTTAGGATTGATCTTTAATTAACTAGATTCTTGTGTATAAGTCACAGTAATAAATTCTTCTGTGCTTTAAATGCAATGAATGTTCCTGGTTATTTGTGCCTGACAGCATATTTACAAATAAATTAGAAATTGGTCTAAACAAACTACGAAGACGTGTTTATTTTCTTATCTGTAAAAGCCAATAGTATGTTTTAACTTTGATTTGTTAAATGAGCCATTGTCGTTAGCCTCACACAGTCCACTAAGTCATAAACCCCCAATTTACTAACTAGTAAAGCTGTGCAAAGCTTTGAAGGAGTGATTCAATTTCACAGTGATTTGACTGAATCACCGTATTAAGTAGCTCCATGAAGCAATGTGTCATCCTCATGTGTGAAGAAGTGAAGCAGGGATAGCAGTTCCGTGCTTGGGAAAAGCAGCTGCAGCCAGGCAGAACTGCTTCCCACTCTACTTTCCTTGTACATTCACTCACTCACTATTTTACTCACAACCTTACTCACAAACAGTATTCCAGCTACCTAATTATTTGAGCCACACCCTGGCATTTTCAAGGATGTGCTGATGTTCAGAGGCAGCTTCACCCCACCCAGGCCCTTAGCTTACAAGAAGAAACGCTAAGAGAGAGTGTGGGTAGGTGTGTAGAAAAAAAGGAAGCAAACTGGGAAGTGGAAGCAATGTCTGGAGATGGGCAGCTATTACACGGACGCAAGAAAACTATAACTCAACAGCCAGGAGCACAATCTATAGTGAGCAGCATATCCTGAGAGGAGTTCTGCCTGGAGTTTGACAGCAACTAGAGCCTGTTGTTGGAGAAGGTGTGTCCTGTAAAGCTTTGCATACATATCTACTATGTTATTGTGTGTCCAGTCCTTGGGAAAAAACAAAACAAAATATGAAGCAAAAGTACATGTTGGTTTGCTTTTCATGGCCTCACAGGCTCAAGCCAGCACTTTTAGTAACCAGAAAAGCTTCTATACTTCTTTATCCTGGACACGGACAGAAGCCTCTTCTAACACTTTCAGTCAGCTACTGGACATACTAAAAGAGATTTTGTGCAAATGCCGCGCTTAAAACACAGAAAATTTCTACACGAATGTCTGTTTCAGGCTGAGGCTGTGAGGTATCTCCTTAAGGGCCATCAGTCTGATTTTGAACAAAATGGGTCCATCAATGTGATTGTTTTACCATCCTGATTATTTTTACCTGATGACATCCGGATTGTGTTGTGACTTCTGTACAAAGTTCCTGCTGCATACCCAGCTGGAACAAACAAATATTTTGCTTTTGTAGGCAATGATTTGCCTGAATGATTTGCGTGAATCAAATTCTGGGCAAATAAGTAGCAAGGTGAGAAGTAGCTTTGTGAATGTGAAAGGTCTAGATGTATTCACAGGGTTTCCTGATTAAAGTATCCTGAAACTGATCTCACTAAAGAAAGTGGAGGTGGGAAAAATGAGTGATATTTGCAGAACATTGGCAGTCATTTTAGGCTTCCCATAATTACTGTTGGTCAGATATATGGAGGGAAAAGGGTAACTTCTAAGTTCACAAACATGTTTTCACATTTTTTTCATTCCAGGTACTACAGCAACATCAAAAGTAATGTAAGTATATATTTTGATACATTTTTTTCTATTTTGTGTTATGTTTTCCAGGTATTACAGAATATATAACAAGGTCAAGATAGCTTCTAAGTAGTTTGAGCAGATTGTCAATTTGATCACACTAAGCCCTACTTTGTTTAGCCACTGTTTATTAAACAAAATACCTGTTTGGTATAGTGGTTAAATATCAGGCTAAAAGCTGGAAACCATGAATTCTAGTACACCCTTAAGGCACAAAGCCAGTTGGGTGAACTGGCCAGTCACAATCTCTTAGGCCTATGAGAGAGGCAATGGTACACCACTTCTGAAAAAACTTGTCAAGAAAATTGCAAGGACCAGTCCAGGTAATCACCAGAATCAAGCACTGATTTGAAGGCACCAAAACCAAACTACAAGTACTATGTTCGTACAACTTGGTACGTCAAATGGCATAGCACGTTACAACAGGATGTTGCATGTTAGCACATATATACCAGTACTATTACAAACTCCTGCTAACTTGAAATGTGGGTTGCTTATTGATAATTTAGACCAGGGGTGTCCAACCTTACCAAATTTAAGACCTGTGGACGTCAACTCCCAGAGTTCCCTGGGCAGCCATATTGGCTGGGGAATTTTTGACATCCACAAGTCATAAAAGTTGCCAAGGTTGGATATCCCTGACTTAAGATGTTTTAGGAACCTAGTCTTTATTTGTTCATGCTAACCAAAATGTGATTTCTTGATTTTGGCTTAGTATGACATGCGAACCCAGGTTTTGTGTTATATAAATCATGGTTTAATATGTTGGGTTAACCCAATCAGTTGTGGCTTATTTAGCAAGCCAGTCTCATAATGAAAAAATAATAATAATTGCATGCTTTCTCTTAAGATTGTCTTATTGGTAGAACAGGTATTACAATAATTGGATGATGACGAAGCAATGTTTTTTGTTTAGTCAGGGACAATTAGGCAGAAATGAAATTACAATGCTTGTGAATTCAATTATAATAGTAGTCATAAGTGCCTTAGAAACGTCATTCTCAGAACATCTATGTGAAGCTGAGTGAAAATGCAAAGTGGTCAAGTATCATATCTAAGAATTTGTGACCATTTTGTAGCCAGAAGCTAATCAGAGCTGCTCAGCCAATGACAGTTCAATAGGTAAGGATTTCTCAAGAAAAAATGTAGTGAAGGAGAAGATGTCACTGATGAATCCTATGGTGGTGGTGTTGTTGTTGTTGTTGTTGTTGTTGTTAAAGGCTTATGTATCTGAGCTTATAGAGTAGAAGGGGAACTTCTTCCTCCTCTTGAAACCCTCTGAGCTTTTGCACTCTAGCCCTAGAGAATGTCTTGGTGTAACAGGTTGGTATGTATTGCTCCCCCTACCTACTGTGTTTCCCCAAAAATAAGACAGGGTCTTATTTTCTTTTGACCCCCCCCCAAATAAGGGCTTGGCCTTATTATCGGGGGGTCTTATTATTTTGGGGGTGCAGGAGGCAGCAAGCGTGGGACTGGATGTTCCGTTGCTGCCATCGCCTCCCCTCCCTGTTCTTTGCGCTGGCCGAGCAACCCAACACGTCCTACCCCCCTTAATGGCAACAGCTACTTCCCTTCCCCGCCAGCCATCTCTTTATCGAGAGGGTGGCAGGTGGGGCGGTGGAGAAGTGAGATGCGTGGAGCAAGATATGGCTCCCCTTGCTGTCTCTTCCCCCCCCTCGCTGGGCATGACAGGGCTCCTGCCCCTTGTTTAGCCACCCACCCCCTTTAGGGCTGCAATTTGGGGGTAGCAGGTAGGGCGGGTGAGAAGTGGGACGTGCGTCTTACCTTTCAAGCTCCGTCGCTTTTCTTGCCGTTGTTTCTAGGGAAACACGCTGTAAAAGAAAGCCTTTTCGTGAGTTCGAGAAGTTTGATTGAACTCCCGAAAAGGCTTTCTTTTACAGCGTTTCCCTAGACACAACGGTGAGAAAAGCAACGGAGCTTGAAAGGTAAGACCTGCATCCTGCTTCTCGCCCGTCCCACCTGCCACCCCCAAATTGCATCCCTAAAGGGGGCGGATGGCTAAACGAGGGGCAGAAAACCTGTCATGCCTGGCAAGGGGGGGGGGGAAGAGACGGCAAGGGAAGCCACATCTCACTTCACACGTCTCACTTCTCCCCTGCCTCCCCTGCCACCCCTCTCTATAAAGAGACGGTGGGGAAGGGAAGCAGCCAGACTGCTGTTGCCATTGGAGTGGGTGGGATGGGTTGGGCCACTCGGCCAGTACAAAGAACAGGGAGTGGGAGGGCATGTCACAAAAACCCCAGCCTCACCTCCTCGACTCATTTTGGTTGCGTGGCAAGCAACCAGAGGAAATGGTGGGACCGGCTGCGCATGTGTGTAAGTAATTAGTGGGAGGATTTATTTTGCAGGTGGCTTATATTATCACATGCACTGAAAAGCCCAATTGCGCTTATTATCCGGACATATTTTCAGGGAAACATGATATCTTTGACAGAATGCATCAAAAACTCTGAGCTTTTGCACTCTAGCCCCAGAGAATGTCTTGGTGTAACTGGTTGGTAGGTACTGCTCCCACTACCTATCTTTGAAAGGATACGTCACCTGACCTCCCCCTAACCCTGGTGTAAGAATGAGAGAGGGCTCCTATAACTTGTACTGCCGTGTTTATTGAAAAGATGAACATGGAAAAATGAAATACTTTATATGCTATAAATTCTTAGATGTGTGGTTAGAATCAGGTAACTAAAGATCTGGCCCTTCTCCTCCTTGAGAGACAGAATAATCTCAGCAGAAATAAACAAAATCAAATTATATTTAGAACAGAGAAAAAATAAAATATGAAAACTGTTCGCTGCCCAGAGTTCCATGGATTAGGGTACATAGATTTTTGTACCAAATAAATAAAGAAATAAATTATTTTTAACTTTGCATATTAAAATTCAAAAAGGGTTGGTTACAATTATTTAAAAAAAAATGACAGACTTTTGGGACAATATTTTAAAAAAGAATTGCAAAAAGAAAGCACAATGTTCAGTTGTGAAATTGTAAAATTACTGAATTGTAAAATTCAATAGACCACAAGATGGCGCTGGTCTGTTATGATATTGGACATGGTTTGAGATGGAAGTCAAAACAGAAAAGTTTAAGAATTACTGTAGATTCGGCAGAGATATCAGAAAAAATACTTAATATACAGTAGGTCTTACCTAATATATAATATAGGACCCTTAAAAAATAAATACCATCTCTGTTCAAATTGTTTCTTGGAAACTCCATTTTAATCAGAGGCGGGAAATAATTCAGCTTTTTTCCCTTTTTCTCAGCAGACAGCTGCTTGCTCCATTCCACAGGAGTTCCATCTTTTTTTAAATAAAAAAACTATCATATATCTCATAAATCCAGCAAAAAATTTAGAAATTTGGCCACTCTCTATACCTATATAATATAACTCAACTTTTCCTGGTGAATGTTGATTGAAATTCTGATGCCAATTGGCTGTTGGATGTCTGTCAGTGAATATGAGGTGGGATTTGCAATTTGTTATTTATTACAAGTTAAAACTCCTTGCCCTCTTTAAAAAATGTTGACAACCTCATAAATCAAATAAACCACATTATAAGGGTTTAAATCTAGGATGCAAAAATCCAGATGACCACTAAAACGATGCCAAGAAATATAGAAAACTCTTTATTTTAAGATATACGATTCTACTAATTTGCTAAGTGCTTTGAGTCAGACTGGTTATAAAAAGAACTTTTTTCATGGCTTCTTTAAATATAGAATTTGCTCAATATATAGTCAAGGTATGATTTTTATCATGATTTTGCAAAGTAATTTCTTGCATGATTTTTTGTCTAGCAAATTCTTATTCCCTCCCCTGCCTAGTTTTAGTTTATTTCTCTTTACCAGGCAGAGTAATAAACAATCTAGGCCTTTTGATGGCACTCCCAATTTCTTTGCAGCATTAATTTTGTCTGAAATGGTCACATGTAATGTATGAAACGTTTTATTTTCTTTATTTTTTTCTTTTCTTTAATCGCTCCATGATATCATAGTAGAAACATTTTTGCTGTTTTCGCCAAAACAGACAAGGATTCCTCCTAATCCTTGTGTGTAGGAATTGTGAAAGTTCACACTTTGCTTCATTATTGTTACTAATTGGTTGCATTTACTTTCTGCTATTTTGTGCTTGGGAGGCTGCAGTTTAGTACAGTACTGTTAGAGCAGTGTTTTTCAAACTTGGCAACTTTTTAAATCTGTGGATATCAACTTCCAGAACTCACCAGGCAGCATGGGCAATTCTGGGAGTTGAAGTCCAGACATCTTGCTGAGGTTGCAAAACAGTTAGACCAGGTGTCTCTAACCTTGGCAACTTTAAGACTTGTGAACTTCAACTCCCAGAATTCCTCCGCCAGCTTTGCTGGTGGTGGAATTCTGGGAGTTGAAGTCCACAAGTCTTAAAGTTGCCAAGGTTAGAGACCCCTATGTTAGACTAATACCAAGGTCCTGACATATTTTAAAATTTCTAAAATGAATTTCCCATTTTCTTCCCCTTGATAAAAGGAGATACTCATTCCAACTCTTTTTGTTGACTTTCTGTGAGGTAAATCAAAGAAGCTGCCTTGGTTGCGAGTTGGCACAGATCAATGCTAAGACTCCGGGGTGTAGAAATGATCTCTATCATTAGATATCTCTGATATCTAATGATCTCTAGGCTCTAAATATAGCAATGGTAAAATGCTATGTTAGTGATGGTTAACTTCTTCAGCAACGAGTGCTGAAACTGGAGTGTGTGCACACGTGTGCACCAGGGGTAAAATGCACTTACCTTCGTTACTGGATCGGAAGCGTGAGCATGCGCGCCTCTTCTGTGCATGTGCAGGGGGTAAAAAACGGGACGTGATGACGTCCCAGTGGGTGGGCAGAGCTTCCCACCACCAACCTTACTGGATCGCGCGAGCTGGATAGATCCGGCCAGATTTCACCGCTGGTGTGCATGCACCGGAACCTGGAAGAGAGCAGCTGGCTGGTAGGCATGCATGCAATGGAACTTGGAAAAGCAGTGGCAATGGCATACGTGCCCACAGAGAGGGTTCCATGTGCCACCTCTGGCACATGTGCCATAAGTTCGCCATCACAGTGTTATGTAGTGGAAGAAAGAAACGAGACAATAGACAGAAGAGAAGATGAAGATATTGTAGGAAGCAATAGGAGTTAGTGAGATAGACTACAGGAGGCCCTTTTAGATAACCTCTCTGCTATTTTATTGGAGCCTGGACTGATTAACACCGACTCCTCAGGAAGTTTCCCATTTATTGTTGCTTTCCTGAGCCTACTTGAGAAGAGCAGGTGTTCAGCTGCTTATTGACAGAGAAGGAAGTAGTATTTAGAACTGGTTGGGCCTTGAGATACTGCAGTCTTTACTCAAATCAGGCTTGAAAACATATTGCTAATTTCTCTTTCTCTACTGAACACCAAGAGCCACTATAGCGAAGTACAGTGAATGTTATACACCTAGTCCTCAACTTACGACCACAACTGAGCCCAACATTTACTGTACGTTACTAGTGAGAAATTTGTTAAATGAATTTTGCCCCATTTTATGACTTCTTTTGCCACATTTGTTAAGTGAATCACTGTAGTTGCTAAATAGGTAACACGGTTGCTAAGTGAATCTTCGCTTAGCTTTGCTTGTCAGAAGATCGCAAAAGGTGATCACATGACCCCAGGACACTGCACCTATCACCCGTCAGTTGCCAAGCATATGAATGTTAATCACGTGACCATGGAGATGCTGCAATGGTTATAAGCAGTGGTGGGATTCAGCCAGTTCGCGCCACTTCGGGAGAACCGGTTGTTAACTTTCTGAGCAGTTTGGCAAACTGGTTGTTGGAAGAAATCATTAGGACAGAGAACCGGTTGTTAAATTACTTGAATCCCATCACTGGTTATAAGTATGAAAAATGGTCACTTTTTTCAGTACCACTGTAACTTTGAAAGGTCACTAAGCAAACTGTTATAAGTCGAGGACTACCTGTACCAAACAGCAATTGAGTGAAAGAAGAAAGCATTTCGTAGTGATGGTGTTCAGAAAATAAAGGAAGCTTTCAAAGCAGGAAAGAACTTCCCTGAAATATATGGACAACAACGTTCACAGTAAGCTCCCTTGACATAGGGTGGATATAAATAGTGAGCAGATGCTTGATCTTCCAGTGAATTAACAGGCAGGTTTTCTGATAGCTTTATAGTAGCAGTAGCAATACTGTGTTTCTCTAAAAAGAAGGCCAGGTCTTATTTTCTTTTGACCCCTGAAGAAATAGCTAGGCCTTCTTTTTGGAAGGTTTTAATTATTGACTCACCTCACGGCGGTGGCGCTGACAGTCCCGCCCAGCAGGAGCCCACTGCTGGCCCATTTCTTCTACGGTCGCTTGCCACCACTTGCCACTCGCACACATTGCCCCGACCTCCATTTCGCCTTCAGATGCCTGCTGGAACTCTGTTATAGGCTGAAGATGCCTTCCGGCAAGCATCTGAAGGCAAAACGGAGGCCAGGGCGATACATGCGAGTGGTGGCCAGCGGCTGCAGAAGAAGGCAAGGCAGGTGTCGGGGTATGCGAGGCCTGGTAAGTAGGGTGGTTCCACCCCCACATCCCCACCCTAGCTTATTTTTTACCTGTGTGCCTCACCCCACCCCCTGAACCCCGGGGTGGGCAGGGTCATAATTAGGGCTAATTTTGTGGGTGGGGCTTAATTTGATCGCATATGGTCAAAAACATGATAGGGCTTCTTTTCTTTTCTTTTTTTTTTTTTTAATTTTAAATTTTTTATTATTTTTTTTTGCAACAAACAAACAAAAAGAAAATACATTATTACACCCTTGTGCTATACATAAAAGGAAGATTTGGGTCTTCGGATATATCCTCATGATTGCCAAAATCCACGTTCTCGAGGTACAGGTACTGAAGCGTCCAATGTTCCAAGCGCAAAGTCCACAAATGGTTTCCAAGTCTTCCAGAAAATATCTTCTTTATACACACCACTTCTAATTTTAATATCACATGTCATTTTATCATTTAAAGCTAATTTCCACATTTCAGAATTCCACTCTTCTATTCTAAAAATCACATCTAGTTTCCAATATCTAGCTATTATAATTCTACCTATTATAATCATAATTCTAATCAATTCTTTTCATATTTTGTTAATTCTATTTCCTTAATTACCAACAATAATATAGTTTCCACTCTCAATGTTATTACTTTCCCCATCATTTCAAATATCATTTTCTCCAAATGCTGCCAAAACCTTTTAACCTTATCAAAATTATACCACATATGTTCATAAGTCCCCAATTCCATCTCACATCTCCAACATTTTTACTAGTTTTTTATCCATTTGTGACAATCTTACTGGAGTCAAATACCATTTCCAAACAACTTTATAATTGTGCTCTTTAATCCTTATAGATAAAGTTCTCATAATTCTACTCTTCCAATTCACATTCCAATCTGATTCTGGTATTTCAATATTAAGATCTTTTTCCCAATTTGTCCTCATCACTCTTTGTAATTTTTCATCAGAATTTATAATCTTATAAACCCTACTAACGAGTCCCTTTAGCCCAATTTCATCTTTCATAATCCGAGATACTAAATATTCAAATTCAGTTTCACATCTATTTATCGAATAATTTTCCTTTAGTTTTTTGTCCATTTTTCTATCTGTATTTTTCAAACCAACTTAACCCTAATTTTTCAATAATTTCTTTATTCCTCCTTTCATTTCCATAACTTTTATCCAATCTTTAATAATTTCTATATTTTCCTCTTTAATCACTTCATTACGTTTTATATTATTTTTAATCGCCAAATTCCAGTTGTCTCCCCAAAAGATTATATCCGAATTAAAATTTTAACAAATTTGTTCCACATTTTACTTAATCCCTTTAACCAATAACTTCTACTTACACATTTTAAATTTGCTTTATCTAAAACCACCTTGATCCAAATTTCTATATCCCTTAACTCTAAATCTCTCCAATAATTATCTTCACCTTTAAGTATTTTTACCACTATCCGGATACCATACGCACAGTAATAATTAAATAATTTGGGGATTCCTAATCCACCTTCCTTTTGATTTTGATACCACATTTTCTTCACTAATCTGGGTCTTTTGCCACCATTGCAAAATTTATCCAGTTTTTTCTGATATCCTTCAATATCTTTCTCTGTCAGATTTAGTGGTAGCATCTCGAATAAAAAGTTGAACTTGGGCAGCAACATCATCTTACACATTGCAATTCTACCAAACCAAGACAACTTTAAAATTTTATATTTATCTATCTTCTTCTCAATTTCGTTAATCACCACATCATAATTAAGTTTTTTCAATTCTTTAACCTTAAGTGAAAGCACTATACCCAAATATTTCAATGTGTTTTAATCCTTATCCCAAATTGCTCTTGCATATTCTCAGACTCATTACCATTACTATCCATCAATAATTCTGACTTTGACCAATTTACTTTCAATCCTGTCATTTCTTCAAATTCTATCAAATGCTTATATATCTTTTCAAATCTTTCTCTACATTTTCAAAATAATTAAAGTATCATCCATACAAATTTATCTTATACCCTTATATCCTTCTAATTCTTCATCTTTTCTATCATTTTGTCAATATTTCCATAGCCAATAAAAATAATGTTGGGGACAGGGACATCCTTGTCTCGTACCAGCTTCTAATTTTATCTCTTCAGTTAATATTCCATTCACCTTCACTCTTGCACTGCTCTTTTGGTACAATTTTGAAATAACATGTATAAACTTATTACCAAAGCCTAAAGCCTCCACAATTACTTTAATTGTTTCCCATTGTACAGAATCAAAAGCTTTAAAAATATCCAATGATACTATACCAATTTTATCACCATTATATTCAGCTACATCTATAATATTTAATACTCTTCTAACAATATCACTCATGTATCTACCCTTCACAAAGCCTACTTGATTATAACTTATATATCTATCTATAAATCTATTTAATCTATTACTTATAATAGCAGTAAATATCTTTGCATCCTGATTAATTAAAGAAATGGGCCGATAGGACTCAATCCTTTCTAAATCTTTATCTGGTTTAGGAATTAGGGATATCACCGTTCTATTCCATGACGAAGGTACTTCCCCACCATGTAATATTCCATTGAATAATTTTTGCAGTCTTGGTATTATTAATTCTTTAAATTCTTTATAAAACTCAACAGGTAATCCATCCTCACCTGGAGCTTTCCCTAATTTTAATTTTTGTATTATTCCATTAATCTCATCTTGTGTTATATCTTCTTCCATCAATTCCTTATATGTTTGATCAATTTTCACCACATACTTTTCTAAATAGCTTTGCAATTTTCCCCGATTAATTGGTTTCTTTGAATATAGATTCTGAAAAAAGTTTCTAACCACTTCACATTTCTCTAATTTTTTATAACATCTTATACCTCTATCATCTATCAAAACTCCAATTTCTCTCTTCTCTCTTTTATCTTTCGCCATCTTTGCCAATAATTTAGAATTTCTATTACTAAATTCAAAAATTCCTATTTAAAAATCTCAAATTTCTTTTACTAACTCTGTATCTTCTTCTATCATTTTATTTCTTAACATATTAAGCTCCTGAAGAATTTTTTTTCTTTAGTAAGCAAAATTGATTTTCCAATTCTTTAATCTGATTTTTATCTCTTTCCATTTTAATTTTATAATTTTTATATTTCCTACTTGATAATTTAATACTCTCCTCTAAACACCGCTTTCATCGCATCCCAAACAATTTCAAATTTAACCTCCCGTTATCATTTAATCTCCAACTTTCCTCCAATTTTTAAGTATCCATTTTTATCCTTTTCATTTTTATACCATTTCTCGTCATATCTCCAATAGCTTCTTTTTTTCTCAAAATTAAAATCTAAGTCCACCATAACTTCTGCATGATCAGAATCTTTAAATATTCCCACATCTACCTTATCCACATTGTTCAACAAATCTTTAGAAAGAAAAATATAATCAATTCTAGAATATGTATTATATATCTTAGAAAAAAGTGTATACTCTCTCAATTCCTTTAACCTCTCTCCACATCAACCACGCCGTTTCGAAGCATCCACATATTTAAAATCCCCATTTTATTTGCTCCTCCACAGCGGGTGGGATTAGTACTGTCTATTTTATCTCTAATTAAATTAAAATCCCCAGCCACAATTACTTTCCCTACACTTTCATTCTCCAAAATTTTGTTATTTTTCAAGAAATTCTCTTTGTTTTTCATTCGGTAAATATAAATTATCAAGTGTCACTTTTTCCTCATTAAGATTTCCAACAATTATTACATATCTTCCATCTTCATCCAAAATTACCTTATGTTTTTCAAAGTACACCCTATCTGATATCAGTGTTGCAACTCCTCTAGCTTTTGAAGTTCCAAATGCTTTTCATATATTTGCATACCTTTTATATACATTCTATTTGAATCTTCAGATTTCTGATGGGTTTCTTGTAAAAATAAAATGTCTGGTAAATCCTTTTAATCTTAAGCTCCAATCTTCTTCTTTAATCTGATTCCTGTACCCTTCACATTCCATGACATTATTTTTATAACTCCCATTTAAAATATAAATTTTTAATCCTATCCCGCATCTTCCTTTCTGTGCCCCCACCACCCGACATTAAACTACCATATAAACAACAATAAGAAAACAAAAAACAAAAAAAACAAACAATAAAGTACAAACAATCTTCTTCCCCACATCCTCATCGGTTTCGCCTCTATAAAGAGAATGGGGAGAGGGACGTGCCAATGCCCGGGCACTTCTTTCGGCTGTCTATTTAAATTCATCACTCAAAAAAAAGATAGCGATGACCGCATTCAGCTTCATATTTTCCAAGACTCTTATCTGCTTCTTCTCCTACTGTATCCTCACGACTCTTCTTCTGTTCAACCAACACAGGTGATATTTCTTTCCTCTTTAACCCTTTGGAGTCTTGCCCTCCAATAGCCCCTTTTTCTTCTTCTGAGATTGGTGTTTCCACGTATGTTCCACCCATCTGAAGCATTTGATCTTTTATCTCCATTAAATCCTCCATCTCAATCAGTCCAAGCTCCCGTAAATATAATAATGCATCTATATCTGGGGTGATTGTACGCATCCTTCCTTTATAAAAAAATTTCAATTGTTGTGGTGGCCTCCAATTGTATTTAATTCCATTATCTCTCAAAACTTTTGTAATTGGTTTTAAAAAAAATCTCCATGCCCTTTCTTCTCTTGATATATCCGGGAAGACTTGAATAGTCTTCCCTTCAAACTTCAAAGCATCTCCCAACTCTCTTAACTTGGCCATAACTTCCAACTTATCACCAAGATTTGCGAACCTGACAAGCACATTCCTGTTAGAACCATTTTGCCTTCTATATCCAATTCTAAAGACGCTTGCCAGGTCTGCTATTGTGAACGTAAGTTGCGTATCCAAATCATTAATCCATTTCAAAACCCGCTGTTTCAATTTATCTTCCCTTTCTTCCGAGATTCCTCTGATAACAAAATTATATTTCCTCATCTCTTCTTCCAAAAGACAAATTCTCTTATCTTGCTGCTCATTTTATAAAATATTTTGCCAATTTGCCGATCTACTTTTGCCTCATGCACATGCAGCTGCTCCATTTCATCTTTAATCATTGTCATTTCCTCTTTTGTTTAGCAAAGTTATCATCCATATCTTGCTTTAAATTTTGCACTGGATGTCAGTTTAAATGTCAAATTATCTATACGCTCTGATAGTGCTGCTATTTTTTCCCCAATTTTATTTAAAGCTGCAGCAATTTGCTGCTTTTCTGAAAGTTGTTGAGTCATTTTGAAAAACAAAAACCAAAAAATTTCTCAAACTGGGATTCCAATTTTTCAAAAAGTCTTAGTAAAGATCAAAGGACAGCAGTCAAACCAATTTTACAGAGGGTCTTGATGAAGATCAAGGGACGACAATCTTTTAATTGAAGCGAAACGGCTTATTTGCACTCGTTAGTAGCTTATCAGTAACTTATGAGTCATATTCACTCCACAAAGAAACACAATTACCTCACAGCTTAATCAGCGCCATTTTTTCTCCACGTCGGCAGAGAGAAAAAAACAAACCAGCTTGAACTTCAAAACAAAGTCCTTTTTTTGTTTTCTGTAATATAAACAAGCTATTAATTTCCTCTCAAAAGAAAAATAATAAAAAAATTATCCACCTAATAAAATCTTCTTCAGCCAATCAGCCAGTCAGTCCAGCACAAAAGATCGATCTCTTCAATTAAAATTCTTCTCATTAGCAAATTCAGTCTTTGATATTCCTTAGCCTCAGCATTTAACACAGAACACGATAATTATAATAAGGAAAGCAAAAGACAGCAGTTTATTCCAAACTCCTTGTGTCTGCCAGTTCGGTCATCCCACGCAGTAAAAACTCCTTAATTCAAGCAGTTTCAGATGACCTACCAGTTTTAAATTCAGTCTGCTGGGCTATTAACACTTCCACTTCATGATTTATTAACTTTCATCCATAACGGTGCATTCCAAACAGCATTAATCCTCATAAATCTTCATTATTAAGCCCTGTGAAGTGAAGGAAAGGTCCTTACCCCACCACGGTCATGGCCATGCCCCCGATAGGGCTTCTTTTCAAGGTGGGTCGTCTTTTTGGAGAAACACGGTAGCACTTAGACTTATATACCGTGTGCTTCACAGTGCTTTACAGCTCTCTCTAAGCGGTTTTACAGAGTCAGCCTATTGCCCCTAACAATTGTCCCTATTGTCCTCATTTTACCGACCTCAGAAGAATGGAAGGCTGAGTCAGCCTTGAGCCTGGTGAGATTTGAACGGCCAAATTGCAGGCAGCCAGCAGTCAGCAGAAGTAGTACTGCATTCTAACCACTGCGCCACCACAGCTGTACAAGATCCATATCTGTGTTTTAAATGGCAGTGATCATGTGTACTTTCCTGAAGAGAAGTGTAGATATAGGAGATTTGGGATCTGGTCCAGATTGGGCTTTTAAACACTACTTTTAAATTATTAAAATGTACTAACTTTTAAATTCAAAACTTAAACTGTAAAATATTTTAATATTATAATGATTTTTAATTTGCAGTGCTCTAACTTTAAATGGCTATCAGGTGATTTTTGGTATCAGATGCCCAGTATATTTTTATTTTACAGTATTGTTTACAATATGTAAATGGATTAAATAAAACAAGCAATCTTCCTTGTTTCTTTCTGTTAATTGCAGAACAGATGAATCGGTGTCAGAAGATGACAAAAGGAGGTGTGTTGACAATGAACTGGACTGAAATTGCATTGATCAAAAGTAGGCTGCTATGTCATGAGAAAGAAGTCAAGAAAATTATTTAAAATGTGTTTTATAAGCCCCAATCCAAAAGCTTTCTATTTCTTTTTCCAATAGGAGCTCAGATTTTAACTAAGAAAACCTGTCACCTTATTGTCTTGTAGTCTGTCCCTGGGAAATAGTTGCAGCATTATAGCTTCATAATGATATTAAGTTTATTACAGGAATGCTCCATGCATGGCCTCTGCGTGCCCAGATTAGCACTGCGGATATTGGCATCCAAATATAGTTAAATTCTTGTTTCAAATATTTATGCTGAGTCAGATAATAAGATACTGGATTTGGACTGGAAAAAATACAGATGACCACTTTGCTGTTGTATTTTTGCAGCCAAGATCTAATAGCCCTGTAGCGCCACTGATCGCCGCTGCCACCTATAGCCACCTTCGCGTGTCACATTTTTGGCCTCCATGCATCCCTTTTTCAGCCCATTCCAGGCGGCGGGGATAGGCACCGGTGCAACCCTGCCGCCTGGAACGGGCTAAAAATGAGATGCGTAGAGGCTGAAAATGGGGCATGCAAAGGCTGAAAATAGGACACCTGGAGGCTGATAATGGGATGCATGGAGGTGGTGATAGGTGGCAGCGCCGATGGGTGGCGGCAACGCCAATGGCCCATAGCAATCCCCGCAGCCTGGAATCAGTGGTATTCCAGGAGGCAGATCCAACCACCAGTCAGCTGCTCGTGCTAAATTAGGCTGTGCTAAAGCTGACCAGGCTGTTTGCTGTTTGCTGCAAGGAGGCAAGTTGTTGGGAGGCAGAGGCAGATTTTTTTTTTCTTGTTTTCCTCCCCAAAAGATAGTTGTGTTTTATAATCCGAAACATCTTATAGTCTGAAAAATACAGTACTTGACAATGGGTTGCATTTATGCCATTTTTAGCATCCCATGGTCATGTGTTTCCATTTTACAGCTTTAATTCACCATTTTCTCTCAAAAGTCCTCTTCTGGGTAGCTCAGAAGGCTGCTCTTCCAGCATATGGCTGACATATTGAGCTAAAATGCAGATGTTTCAACAATTTTATATTGTGAACATGGCAGGAATATGTTAGGAGAGATAATAATACTGACTTAGCATCTGTGGAGAACCATCAGATATCTTGACCAACAAAACAAGCATCCTGTTTTACCAAGCTATTAATATAGAAAACTGCTTCCGGTAGCCATTTAAATACTTTCTTTCAGAAGTAAATTGTTGCATTGGAGTCCTTTGGGAGGAGGGGAGTTACAATTTCCCTCCATTTTGTTTCTATGCAACTGACTTCAAGCGTGGTCTTTTAACCTGGGTGTATTAGTATGTTTCTTAGTAATACAGTCATATGAGAAGGTATGTAAATCTGAACATATGAATACATACAGGTGGATTATTCCCCATTGATATATGTGTCTATGTGTGTGGCTGAGAGTGAGTGTATGGAGTTATCCCACACATTTTAGCCTGCTCACTTTTTGTGAGGAAAATGCAAAAATGCGCTAATATGGAGTCTCCCAAATACTAGCCTCATAGTTGTAGGATTGCACTGAGCTTTTGTATATGAAGTGCTTTGACTAATTAGAAGTCTTAACCAGACACACACCTGGAATCTCTTGCTTAAATATCCCTCCTAAGTATATCCCAAGTGCCCCTCCAAAGGTTACATTTGGATTGTAATTTTTAATGTAACAGAATGAGTAATACTTAAGTGTAGGATGAGTAATGAGCAGAGCGCCCAAATTTCACTTTTGAGAGAGCAGTTATACTATATAATGTAACACATGGTCCAAAAAAGATTAAACATTTTGCCGTGCGTAAGGTTATACTTTTACTATGGCATCCAGTCATGACTTTCGTGTCTTTTTCATTAAGAGATTATGGAGGTGTTTATGTTGGCTTACCTGCTGCAGCAGCCAAGATTTCCAGCCAGACAAAAACAGCACCTAAAGGTATTTTTTTAACCACTGTTTTTCAGTACTTCCAGTTTCTAACATTTATCATCATGCTTAGGAGAGACACTTTATCATTTGAAACTTTAAAACGTTTTCAAGTTAAATGAAAACCTAAGTCACTCCATGAAGTTTAGGCAGAGCAAGATAGCCATAGCAATAGCACTTAAACTTATATGCCACTTTATAATGGTCTGCAGACCTCCCTAAGTGGTTTACAGAATCAGCATATTGCCCCTAAAAATCTGGATACTCATTTTACTGACCTTGGAAGGATGGAGGGCTGAGTCAACCTTGAGCTGGTCAGGATCAAACTGCTAACAGTCAGCAGAATTAGCCTGCAATAATGAATTTTCACCATTGCACCACCACGGCTCTCTAGAGAGGCAAACAGTTAAGTTAACATCCACTACATTCACTATGCTGAATGAGGGAGTCACCTTTAGAGTCAAAAGCTGTAGTCATCAGGTTGTTAGTCTGTGATTTTAAATCTTTCTTGGCAAAACAGGCCATAGATTGAGAGCCCTGAGCCATATGATCTGATAGCAAGAACCAGCATGACCTCGTCAAAATATACGAGTTGTGAAAGTATTCTTGTGAACATGAAACATGAAACTGATTTTCAATCTGACATCCTCAGCATAGGCTGACTGTCTGTCTAATTGGAATTTGATATTTCCTATCAGGGCTATCAATACAATGAAATTTGAAGGCAAATTTCAGTCAAAGCCTGCTGCAATTTGTATGAAGTTATCTTTACCAAATATCAGATTCTCATTGCATTGATTTTCACTTTACCAAATCATGAAGTGATTTAGAGACTTTGATGATTCATCTGCAAAGCCTAAATTTAGAATTTAAGTCAATTCTATTAGCATCCCTAGGTGATTCAGCTCAAGCGTCTCTATTGATCTGAAAAAAGATATATTTAGATTGGACATGTCTTGAAATGATTCAAGGCTTTAAAATATTAATTAAGAAACTTGGAAGTTTTAATACTTTATAAGCCACTCAGACCTTTTACTAAGCCTTTTAAAAGTTCTGTTCCATTTAGAAATAAATACAATGAACTTTTATACAAATTATTCCAGGGCCATACTTCTAAGCGTTTCTGATATTAACCTCCCATTTCCCAAGGAGGAACAGTATGTAAATAACGTAAAAACAAAAATTGTCCATGATTCTTCTCCGGCATGTCAATTTTATTTATTTATTTGTTTGTTTGTTTATTTTGTCACAACAATATATATAAGCATCACATAAAAAGATTATATAGTATATAAACATATATATGAGGTAATATAAGGAAGTATAAGCATATATATATAAGAAGAAAAAAAGAAACAAGCAAACAATAGGACAGGAATGGTAGGCACGTTTGTGCTCTTATGCACGCCCCTTATAGTCCTTTTTGGAATGGGGTGAGGTCAATAGTAGACAGTTTTTGGTTAAAGCTTTTGGGATTATGGGAAGAGACCACGGAGTCAGGTAATGTGTTCCAAGCACTGATAACTCTGTTACAGAAATCATATTTTCTGCAATCTAGATTAAAGCGGTTTGTAATTTGTAATTTGTACCCCTTAATTTATTTATTTATTTATTTATTTATTTAATCGTATTTATATACCGTCCTATCTCCCAAGGGACTCAGGGCGGTTTACAGGCATTAAAAACAAATAAATACAATATAGATACAATATAAAAACATTTAAAAAACTTATTCTAACGCCCGTCAAATTAAAAGTTAAAAATATGAAAGTAAAACCCAGTTTAAAACCCAAAATTTAAAAACTAGCTCAGTCCTGCACAATTAAATAAGTATGTTTTAAGCCCGCGGCGGAAGATCCGTAGGTCCGAGAGCTGACGAAGTCCGGGGGGTAGATCGTTCCAGAGGGTGGGAGCCCCCACAGAGAAGGCCGTTCCCCTGGGCGTCGCCAGACGGCATTGCCTCGCTGACGGCACCCTGAGGAGACCCTCTCTGTGAGAGCGCACGGGTCGGTGAGAGGTATTCGGTAGCAGTAGGCGGTCCCGTAAGTAACCCGGCCCAATGCCATGGAGCGCTTTAAAGGTGGTCACCAAAACCTTGAAGCGCACCCGGAAGGCCACAGGAAGCCAGTGCAGTCTGCGCAGGATAGGTGTTATATAGGAGCCACGAGGGGCTCCATCTATCACCCGCGCAGCCGCATTCTGGACTAACTGAAGTCTCCGGATGCCCTTCAAGGGGAGCCCCATGTAGAGAGCATTGCAGTAATCCAGGCGGGACGTCACGAGTGCGTGAGTGACCGTGCATAGGGCATCCCGGTCCAGAAAGGGGCGCAACTGGCGTACCAGGCGAACCTGGTAGAACGCTCTCCTGGAGACGGCCGTCAAATGCTCTTCTAAAGACAGCCGTTCATCCAGGAGGACGCCTAAGTTGCGGACCCTCTCCATCGGGGCCAATGACTCGCCACCGATGGTCAGCCGCGGATTTAGCTGACTGTACCGGGATGCCGGCATCCACAGCCACTCTGTCTTGGCGGGATTGAGCTTGAGCCTGTTTCTCCCCATCCAGACCCGTACGGCCTCCAGACACCGGGACAGCACTTCGATAGCTTCGTTGGGGTGGTCCGGTGTAGAAAAGTACAGCTGGGTATCATCCGCATACAGCTGATACTTCACACCGAAACCACTGATGATCTCACCCAGCGGTTTCATGTAGATGTTAAACAGAAGGGGCGAGAGGATCGACCCCTGCGGCACCCCACAAGTGAGGCGCCTCGGAGCCGACCTCTGCCCCCCTGTCAACACCGACTGCGACCGGTCGGAGAGATAGGAGGAGAACCATCGATAAACGGTGCCTCCCACTCCCAATCCCCCCAACCGGCGCAGCAGGATACCATGGTCGATGGTATCGAAAGCCGCTGAGAGGTCTAATAGGACCAGGGCAGAGGAACAACCCCTATCCCTGGCCCTCCAGAGATCATCCACCAACGCGACCAAAGCCGTCTCCGTGCTGTAACCGGGTCAGAAACCGGACTGGAACGGGTCTAGATAGACAGTTTCATCCAGGTGCAAGGGAAACTGATATGCCACCATACTTTCTACAACCTTCGCCGCAAAGCGAAGGTTGGAGACCGGACGATAATTACCTAAAACAGCCGGGTCCAGGGAAGGCTTCTTAAGGAGGGGCCTCACCACCGCCTCTTTCAAGGCGGCCGGGAAGACACCCTCCACCAAAGAAGCGATCGTAATCGCCTGGAGCCAGCCTCGTGTCACCTCCCGAGTGGCCAGCACCAGCCAGGAGGGGCACGGGTCCAGTAAACACGTGGTGGCATTCAACCTACCCAGCAACCTGTCCATGTCCTCGGGAGCCACAGGGTCAAACTCATCCCAAACAATGTCGCCAAGACCACCCTTGGGTACATATAATACACATATGCATATTTGTATATATGTATCTTTCTATGTCTCCTATATCCAGGTTCTAAAGTAATGGACAGATGCAAGATAGTGGAAAGAGAAAAGGGAGGGAAGGAAAAATAATGACTCCTCATCAAAATGGAACGCTTGTACAAAAATGGCACCCCAATTAATCTACATTATTTATTTATTTATGTATTTTATTTGTCAACAAATACAAGAAAACAAGTAACAGAGTAGACACAGACATAAACACATGGAAAAAATTTGGCACACAAAAAAAGGATATAAATTGGCAAAACATAGCCATAAACACATAGAATGATTACATATAATTGGGAACAGTAGGACAGGGATGGTAGGCACGCTGTTGCACTTATGCACGCCCCTTAGGGACCTCTTAAGAAACGTGAAAGGTCCATGGTAGATAGTTTACAGTAAAAGGTATGGGGATTAGAGAGACTAACAACAGGATCAGGTAGATTGTTCCAGACATTTACTACTCTATTGCAAAAGTCATATTTCCTACAATTAAGACTGAAATTATTAAATTAAATTAAATTAAAATTGAATTATTATCTGCATATCCCAAGCAGAAATCATATAATGCAGAAACCACTCACCCAGAAACACACAAGAAGACATAAGAGAACTGAATAAGGATAAAAATAGAAAGAGAGAAAATCCTGTTTAGCTGTTACAGAAAAGGGTCAAATTCATAATGCAAACCATCGTTTTCAAGCTAATATTCAAGGGAACCACCCATTTCAGCAATGAAGAAATGCAGGCATTTGCTCTTTCTGTCTAATCTTTTGATCTTTGTTCCTCCACCTATATTCATAAGATATACTTTTCATATATCCACAACTAACTATAGGCCAGATGTAAGGATAATGAACTGTTTCCCGGTTCTATTGGATTGCTGTATCCAATTCTTGTAGTTTAGCAATTCTTACAATGTTTTTGATAGGATCAGACTTAAATGGGTTGGGTTGGCACTTGGTATATCTTTCCCATATCACAAGACTTAGAAAAGAAGGTATTATATTTTTAAGTTTTTAAGTTTGAAGAGACAAAGTAATCCAGCACCGACTCTATGTTAGTGTCTCTGTTCAAACTACAGTGAAGTTAGGTAATTTTAGGACTTCATTGTCATATAAAGGGAATATTTTTTTTAAACTGTGAAATGTCTTAGGTTATGTCAAAATATGGTAAATCAACCCTGCTGAATTTAAGAACTTTCTGAGTGTAGTCCTAAATAACTAACTTAAAGTCATGCCCACATAGCATCCTTGCCATTAATCACCTTTCTACTAGTCTGATTTCTTCCCAAAATAGGAACCTGACCGGAGAGAACAATCTGGAGAACAGACTTTTGGGAGACAAATTCTAAGGAAGAGTCGGCCCATCGTTTTATGAGCTTGGAACAGATGTAGGTACGTTGCTAATGTATGTAAATATTTTTTTTGCTTGTGCATACAACTCCTCCGTAGTTTCTTTGATGGCATACCTCGATAAATCAAGAAACGTCTACTTAATTTTAGTTTCCTGTTAGCATCCAAATCTGGAAATCACTTACCAGCTTTGAAGCAAGCCTCTGTCTTAAATCATTACTTCAGCTTTGTTTCAGAGAAATGTTGTATTTCTCTATTTATATATTCCAAGCAAGCCTTTTTAAAGAGCATTATGCTGTTTCTTTCTGAAAAATTGCCTTCTTATGCACAGAAAGTTGGGACTTGCAAACATTCAGAGTGTTATCCTAACTAAAGTCCAAGAAACATTCCTTCTCCTTGCATCTTTACTATGACGTTCTGTGGCTTATTTCAGTGGGTTTCGATCATTTGTACAAGGTTTTTTTTATTTTATTTACAACAATTCATTTGGTGACCATCTGAAGTTACAACGGCACTGAAAAAGTGACTTATGACCGTTTTTCAGACTTATGATCATTGCAGCATCTTCATGATCACGTGATCAAAATTCAGACGCTTGGCCACTGACTCATATTTATGACGGTTGCAGTGTCCCGAGGTCATATGATCACCTGTTGCAATCTTCTGACAAGCAAAGTCAGTGTGGAAGCTGGATTCACTTAACAGCTGTGTTACTAACTTAATACCAGCAGTGGTTCATTTAACAACTGTGGCAAGAAAGTTGATAAAATAGGGCAAAATTCACTGAACCAATGTCTCATTTACCAACAGAAATTTTGGGCTCAATTGTGGTCGTAGGTGAGGATTACCTGTATTGGACCGATAGTTGATTACTGCTTGATTAATTTTATATCTAGATGACAGTGAACTGTTATTTGCCATACTTTTCAGCAGTAGGGATTCTGATTAATATAAGTAATACAAGAAATAAGAACTGTGACACTCTTTCCAATATGCAGCTTCCTGATGTTAGTACAATTTAATTGCAATAATACTAGAGCAACTAATAGATTTAAACTTAATGTCAACCGCTTTAATCTAGATTGCAGAAAATATGACTTCTGTAACAGAATCATCGGTGCTTGGAATACTTTACCTGACTCTGTGGTCTCTTCTCATAATCCTAAAAGCTTTAACCAAAAACTTTCTACTATTGACCTCACCCCATTCCTAAGAGGACCATAAGGGGCGTGCATAAGCGCACAAAACGTGCCTACCGTTCCTGTCCTATTGTTTTTCTTTTCTTCTTCCTATATATATATATGCTTATACCTCCTAATATTTACTCATATATGTGTTTATATGCTATATAATCTTTTTGTATGATACCTACATATATTGTTGTGACAAAATAAATAAATAAATAATAAATAAATAAACAATGAGCATTTGCTTAATCACTTCATCCCTGAGGATGACTCCCTCCTTTCTTCTTCTTGTCATATTTTAACATTCTGAAAGTACTATACTATTTATTATGCATATGCCATTTTTTTTCTTAATCAGTTATCTGCAAAGATCACTGGTTGGCAAGTGAATTACACAGAAAGATCGCATCACTGAAAGAACTGGAACTGTGAATCAAGTGGAGTGTTGAAATGGAATGAAATGAAATGAAATGGATGAAGAATCAAATCTTATGGACAATTTTGATGCCACTTATTGCTGCATTAATTAGTAGATATAGGGCAATTCTGCCCAAGAATGCATGCTGCTGTTGCTAATACTTTGAATAACACTTTGCTTCCTGTATTTTTGATAGCTTTTTTAAGTTAAAAAACCATTTCTATTGTTCACTCAAGTGCTCCTAAGCTGATGCTACAATAATTACTTATTTACTTAAGATTGATAAGGTTATTTGAATCATAAATGCAAAAAGTGGCTTTTGGAATTTAGATAAGGGTTCCAAGTCAGATCCCTTTGATTATCAGTTGCTTTTATATTGACTGTGAAGATTACTGAAAATTGATTGTAATTTTCTCAATGGTTTGTACTGTTTTTTCCTGTTTCATTTATTCACTCATTCCTGTTAAAATTAAAAGAAATAGCTGCTTTCTCCCAAATGCTTGTGTTATATCTTCTGTTTCTCATGAGATTTTAGAAAATGTAATGGTAGCTTTGACAGATACCAAAGCGAAACAACTATAGCTTGTTCTTTTGTACTTGCAAAGGAATTCCAGGAAAGCTCCATTGAAATAAATATTGTTTTGGAGTTGACTTTGCCCCCAGCACAGCTGTTTTTATTGCTATGATATTTACTTTTCATTATCTGATATTTTAAACCTTCAAACTTAAGTTGAGGACTTCCTGTAGAGACGCTATAGTATGTTTTAGGATAATTCCCCTTCCCACTAAATATTTTAGGTAATTGTGTATATCGAGGGGGAGAATTTGTCTAATTTCAGTTGTGTTTTTAGCAATGCAATGATAAATTTAATTTTAGCTTCTGGGAGCGACTACAGTTTGAGATTATATTTGAAATATTTGGTCTGAAATGCCATCTGTAATGGAACTCTAATAATTTAATATAACTGCTGCTTATTTCAAGGGCCACTTTGATTTTTCTGACAAATGAAAATCTTTTCTCCTTCCTGAGAATATTCATTACTGGTTCCCCTGTGCTGGGAACAATGATACTTTTGTTGTTCTGCTTTTGAGAAACGAAATTATAGAGGCAGCCAGAAAAATAAAATGATAGGTAGAAATGGATATAATCCATATGTCATGAGTCTGCCACAAAGCCTCCTGGTATTTCATGGGGTTGATACCCAATGAGAAGCAGAAATAAGAGTTATGAAGTTTTGAAAATGTTCGTGAAGGCTGGTCCTTGGAATTTATTTGTATAGTACACTAGTCCTAGATTCTAGCCTAACATCATGCTTCCAAAGTTAGTGGAATGCCTTCAGGAAGGCTCAGGTAGAATGTGAAGGCTAGAAACCCAACAACTGGTTGTGTTTTAGGTGAATAAGTAACTTGTATCAATTCCAGAACTATTCAACTTTCTAGTGATTTATCACATATCTGTTTTGAAAGTACCGGTATAATAGAACTGGTTCTTAGACAATTATTTGTTTAGCCATGTTTTGTTGGAAAACCAATGGTTGGCTGAGTTTCACAACCCACTAAATAATAAATTATGATTGACAGATGATAATAGTTGGATTCACACAATATCTGAAGCCAAATTCCAGACAACCATTAGTGCAATAACTGAACTCTAACATAGTGGAAGTGCTTTTTGGTGGCTATTTTGTGTGTGTGTGTCTTTTTATTATTATTATTTTATTATTATTTATTAGATTTTTATACCGCCCTTCTCCCGAAGGACTCAGGGACAGGTACAGCCAGAAATAAAAACAGTAACAAATACAATTTAAAATAAACAGTTAAAAAACTTATTATAAAATTGGGCAAAAATTTAAAACATATTAAAAATTTAAAACCCATTAAAATACATCCAAAAAATTAAAATTTATAATTTAAAATTTAAGCCAGCCCCGCGCGAGTAAATAAATACCTATACACACAGACACACACATGCACCATCTCATCATCAGAGAATCTTTGTACAAATGAACAAATAATAAGTGATCCAAACAGGCTCGATAGCCTTGTGTTAGTATCCCAGAGAGAAGGCTTAATTCAGGAACTGGTGAACTGATTACTGTACACAGAGTGGGGCTACACACCAGTTCAAGGCTTCCTTTGTGACAGGAAGAATGTATTGCGTTGTGCAAAAGGACTGTAAATGGAAGAGGTGGCATCCATTTTTAATTTCTACCTGGCAGCCAGAGACCGAAACGTTCAAATATATTTTGAATTATATATTTATGAATTCATACATGCCTAGTTAAGCAGCTTACAATAGGATTAAAATACACGTGCAATCAATATATCAACAATGTTCTTTTATGTAGCATATTAACAAAATACGATTTTAAAAGTAAAGCTGGCTAAAAATGAGTTGGTTTTGAATCCAGTAGATAAGAAACCTGTAAGAAAAAGTGGCTGTTTGGTGATGGATATTAGCAAGCTCACTGCTAATTGAAACCTAGTTGTGATATAATGAAAAAAAATCTAAGCACACCTTGATATTATACACACACAGTTTTGTTTCAATAGGATTTCTATTATTGGTTTTTTTAAAAAAACATTTTTTGAATTTTTTCAGCAGGGGGCAGGAGAGCTCCAGTAAAAGCTATAGGTGACAGCTGGTTATGATCAGACAAGGATGATACTGGAAGAAACCCATTTTGAAGAACTAGAGAGCATGTCTATTTTGATAGACTTTTCCTCCTTATGCTACTCTCTCCATCACACCTCAATATCTTAAAATATGCTATCTTAAATTAATATGTAATGTAGGTAAAGCATGGGATAAATACAAATCATTGCAGTAGTCTTTTGAATATGTTTGGCAGTGCAAAGGTTGCTCTGCCCTGAAAAAGTCCACATCTGGAAATGAAAGTTGCTCCCCAGCACAAACAATTTTGGAAAGAGACTATAAATATGCCTACTGGAATCCGAACAGTTTATTTTACCACCTCCTCCTTCCAGAATTTAAAATAGTTATTCAGGAGCCAGGGACTAAAAGCTACAAGGAAGAGTCTTTATTGCTGTATGATCCTCTCTGGAAGTTACCCACAACTAATTCAATGGAACTTAGTTTTTAATTGACTTCCAGACTGCTGACTGTGTAGAGCGGGGGTCTCCAACCTTGGCAACTTTAAGACTTGTGCTTTAAGCTTTGCTGGCTGAGGAACTCTGGGAATTGAAGTCCACAAGTCTTAAAGTTGCCAAGGTTGGAGATCCCTGGTGTAGAGCAGGGGTTTCAAATGCACGGCCCATGGACCAGATGTGTCACATACAGGTCACGCCCACCCCCAGTTTAGTGAAGGAGGGGAAAGTCGTGATACGTCACATGACAACGACATGATAATGCGAGTTTGACACTCCTGGTGTAGAACATTGCCTGCTGATCAGAAAGCATGGGAAGGAACTGGATGGAAGCTACATTAAGAAGAAACCCACCAATCTAACAAATTTCAAAATTTGCATCCACAGGGACCAGATGTATCTATTTTTCAATGCCACTATTTGTTTTGTTTGGTTTTGGCTTAGTGGCTTATAAACTATGGTTTACATATTATTGTATGTAATATGTAATATGTAAATTTTTGTTGACTCCGATAACACACATCCGACATTCCACAAACGTACCAGCAATGATTATGATGACTTAACTCATATAGATTTCACAGAAGATAACGTTGGAAAAGCTCTTCATAACTTAAAACCATCGCTATCTATTGGACCCGATGGACTATGTGCATACTTCTTAAAAAAACTTTCCATTAATATAATAGAACCCCAACCCTTTATCTTTGATAAAGCCTTCACTACCAGTTCCCTTCCCAAACTTTGGTCACTAGCCACAGTCATCCCCATCTTCAAAAAAGGAGACCCCAGCTTAGTCGGAAATTACAGACCGATCTCTTTGTGCTGCGTCACCTGCAAAGTCATGGAATCAATCATCAACCAATCCATTACCTCACACTTAGAAACTAACAACCTACTCTCCAGTAAACAATTTGGTTTACGGAAAAAATTATCATGTAACTTACAACTACTCCACTGTAAAAACATATGGACTACAAATCTTGATCAAGGCAAAACAATAGATGCAATCTACATAGACTTCTGCAAAGCTTTTGACTCAGTAGTACACGATAAACTTCTCCTAAAACTAAAATCCTATGGCATCTCAGGACCCCTTCACAAACGGATATCTGCTTTTCTGTCTAACAGACAACAAGTGGTCAAAATTGGCAATACTTTATCAAATCCTGTTCCTGTCAGGAGTGGCGTCCCTCAAGGCAGCGTCCTTGGACCAACACTCTTCATACTATACATTAATGATCTTTGTGACCATATCTCAAGTAATTGTGTTCTCTTTGCTGATGATGTCAAACTATTTAACACCACAGACAATACATCTATCATTCAAAAAGACCTTGATCATTTAACTGCTTGGTCTAAAACTTGGCAACTCCAAATCTCAACCAGCAAATGCTCAGTCTTACATATAGGAAAAAAGAACCCAAACACTAAGTACATACTAGATGGACATTACCTTACAGATGACCCCATTCCCGTTAAAGATCTTGGAGTTTTCATGTCAAATGATCTAAGTGCCAAAGCCCACTGCAACTACATAGCAAAAAAAGCTCTAAGAGTTGTAAACCTAATCTTATGTAGCTTCTTTTCCAAAAACACCACACTACTAACCAGAGCATATAAAACATTTGCTAGACCAATTCTAGAATACAGCTCGCCTGTTTGGAACCCTCACCACATCTCTGACATCAATACAATTGAACGTGTCCAGAAATATTTTACAAGAAGAGTTCTCCATTCCTCTGAAAACAACAAAATACCTTATCCCACCAGACTTGAAATCCTAGGCTTAGAAAACTTGGAACTCCGTCGCCTACGACAAGATCTAAGTTTAACTCACAGAATCATCTATTGTAATGTCCTTCCTGTTAAAGACTACTTCAGCTTCAATTGCAATAATACTAGAGCAACCAATAGATTTAAACTTAATGTCAACCGCTTTAATCTAGATTGCAGAAAATATGACTTCTGTAACAGAATCATCAGTGCTTGGAATACTTTACCTGACTCTGTGGTCTCTTCCCATAATCCTAAAATCTTCAACCAAAAACTGTCTACTATTGACCTCACCCCATTCCTAAGGGGACCATAAGCGCACAAAACGTGCCTACCGTTCCTGTCCTATTGTTTTTCTTTTCTTCTTCCTATATACATATATGCTTATACCTCCTTATATTTACCCATATATGTGTTTATATATTATATAATCTTTTTGTATGATACCTACATATATTGTTATGACAAAATAAATAAATAAATAAAATAAAAATAAATACTGTGTTTCTCCAAAAATAAGACCCTGTCTTATATTTCTCTGAACTCTGAAATAAGTGCTTGGCCTTATTTTGGGGGAGGTCTTATTATTTTGCGATGCATGGAGCAAGATGGGGCTCCTCTTGCTGTCTTACCTGATTTCCAGCTCTGCATTTAAATATTTTGGGGGAGGGCTTATTTTTGGGGAGGCTTATGTGCTCAAAAGCTCGATTGGGTTTATTATCAGGGGATGTCTTATCTTCAGTTGATTGTGTCTATCTCCCATTGCTCAAACCAAGGATAATATCTAATCATGTTAACAAAGAAGTCTTCAGTGAGATCAGGTTCACCATTGGCAAATCCCATTCTCTCAGCCTCAACCTCCCCTTTCCTATGGGGTAATGTTATTTGATTGGCATCAATGCATCTGCTGAAAATCATGCTACCATGAGAGGACAATTGCCTTGTTGCTCATCTTCCTATGGTCACTCATTCTTTCTGCATAGTCATGTGGCTAAGATGGAGAGGACAACCAGTATAAGTCACTACAAGCTGGAAAGAATCATAATTGTCACTCCTTGTTCACAATTCTCTTTATCTTTCTGAGATGGGTTTTGTTTTGTTATTGTTGTTCTTCAGTTCTCTCTCCTCTTTCATTGGTTGACAATGCAAAGTGCTAGAAACACATGGAAAAGAATGGGTCCATTTGCCTGAGGACTTCTGAAAACTTGGAGCTGGGGCTAATATTAAACTATCCCAAAATATTGCCTAGTAATAGAAAACAAATAAAAAGCAATAATTCAATCCAAAATGTTCTTCCAAATTTTCACTCAAAATAAGCTACATTTTTTTCAGCCTTTGTAATTAGAAATATTTGCAAATTTGACTGAGCCCAGCCCTAACTGGAGGAAGGGAGATGGAGCTTCATCACTGAAAGTTTTCAAGAAGAGACTGGACTGCCAATGGTGTAGGGTTTCCTGTTTGAGTAGGGGGTTGGACTAGGTGACCTACAGTGTCCTTTCCAACTCTGTTATTCTATTCTATTCTATGCTCATGGGCAAAATAGTTGTAAGTTCCTTTATCTTTCATGGGTAACATAAAATGAGATGCCCAGGTTGAAAAGTCTCATAAGAAATCTATGTTACTTAATGCATTTTCATTCCTCCTTCCTTTAAGGAACTTTCATACATTTTATCTTAACAAACTTCCTCAATGTTTGCTTGGACAGTCATTTGTTGTTGTTATTAGTTGCGAAGTTGTGTCCGACCCATCGCGACCCCATGGACAACGTTCCTCCAGGCCTTCCTGTCCTCTACCATCCTCTGGAGTCCATTTAAACTCACACTGACTGCTTCAGTGACTCCATCCAGCCACCTCATTCTCTCTCATCCCCTTCTTCTTTTGCCCTCAATCTTTCACAGCATTAGGCTCTCCAGTGAGTCCTTCCTTCTCATTAAGGTACCAAGCCATCTTCATGTTCTGACCTTCTAAGGAGCAGTCAGGCTTGATCTCCTCTAGGACTAACTTGTTCGTTCGCCTTGCAGTCCATGGGAGTCTCAAGAGTTTTCTCCAGCACCATAGTTCAAAGGCCTCAATTCTTTGGCAGTCAGCCTTTCTTATGGCCCAACTTTCACAGTCATACATTGCAACTGGGAAAACCATATGTTTTTTCCATATGTAATAGCACAGTAATATATTATGCTAAAACATGAGGTCTTTGATTACAGTTGTTGATGAAGACAAAACACAAAGAATGGGATTGCATATTGCACTAAGCCAGGGGTCAGCAACCTGCGGCTCTGGAGCCACATGTGGCTCTTTCACCCCTTGCTGCGACTCCCTGTCACTCAAAATACGCATCACAACTGCCAATGTGCGACACCCACCAGCACGCAATTTATTGAGCTTTCCCCAGTAGGCCAACCATGGATAAATCCAAGAAAAGAAAAGTTTCATAAGAAAACAGAACATTTAATTTAACCACATATGCTAGTTTTGTAGCCGCTCAAGAAATAGTCAGGCACGGGAAGGGTTTTGTGGCTCCCGGTATTTTCTTTTCTGTGGGAAACAGGTCCAAATGGCTCTTTGAGTGTTTAAGGTTGCAGACCCCTGCACTAAGCCAAGCCTACTGTACTGCATTATGGTTTAGCATAATATATGAACCTAATTACCCAAGATAACAGTGTGAGTTTTGTAGCCAAGGGGAGAGTTTGGACCAATTTCTCCTTAGTTCTATTCCAATATTCTAGCCCAGCATTCCACATTCTCAAGATCTCCAGGTAGGGTGAGCTACAATTAAAGAATTGGCAGGAGCACCAGCATTGGTAGTGAGGGGCTATAGATTCAAACAATTTTGCTTCTAATCTCTCTTCTACTCTAATCATGGTTATGCAGCATGATCCAGATCAAGGGTGGGTTCTACTTACCTTTACTACCTTTACTTACAATGGGAGTGCACGCACACTCTTCTACAAATGTACAGATCATCAGTTATGATGTCCGGGAGGGTGGGCAGAGCCTCCCGCCGCTTTTACTACCGGTTCTAAAGAATGAGACAGAACTGGGAGCAACCCACCACTGATCCAGACTGGAAGCCTACAGTATATAGCGGCCCTGCTGTTTGGGATGATTGAAGTTACTATCAAAAGAGGTAACCAAGTTGACAAAGCATTCTAAGGTCATCGAAGTCCAGAATTTATCATAAAACAATGCATATTCTGGTGTTTAAATTCCAAGCAGTATTTAGTAAAGTTTTCAGCTAAAAAGTCCTATATTTGCGGAGAAGGAAGACCACCCTGAATTTCAATAACAGCTTGCAATAAAATCTTGGCTTTTAAACAATGCCTTGGCTGTTCTTTAGCTTTATGGATGTTATTTTTTTAAAGCTAAAATGAATACTTCCACTGTCTTTAAATCATAACGTGTGGACACTGTTTTATTTCTTTGCAATGGAGTTTTTAAAAAATCTGAAATATGTTGAATGGAAGAGAGTCAAGGTCACAGAAGTGCACTTAAAATGAACCAAAGCTGAGAAAATTAATATATTATTAGTCAGTTTGTGATTTCTGCTGTGAAATTATGCCTGGATTGCTAGTTTCTGTCTCTTGTACATTTCTCTATTTCTTCTAAATATAATTCAAATGGTGTGAAGATGGATGGTGGGGCCTCATGAATGGAACACACAATCACTAAGGCACAACTGCATATTTCTCCATCTCTCATTCTGTGCAAACTGGTAAAAATTTCATCCCCATTCTAGGCTTAATGAGATTGCTGCAATCATAACTAAAGAAAGAAAGATTAGATAGGGACCACCTCTAGTCAAGTCTTATATTGTTGCCGGACATGAACTTGGCTAGGAGAAAAGATGGATTGATTGGACTGATTAATTATGTGTGATTATTGTTATCAACAGATAGATTTTCTCCATGATGAAATGAACCACGTAGGGATTCATCAGCACTCCATCCTTTTTGGATGGAAGATGACTCTCTCAGATGGCATCTCAGAGGGTTGGAACAAGATACAGGCCATCAGCTGGTACTTTTTAAATGGGTTCTAGGTCCCATATATGGAGGGCTTCTAAGTAGGCAGAAAATTGTCGCACTTGTGTAGCAATTCTCTCCCTGATTTCACCCCATTCAGCCTGTTGTCTGAAGGCATTTGCTTTTTCTTGAACACAGAAGTTCTGTCCATCAATAAAGGGCATTGATAAAATAGCTTCCTCATGATCAACTGAAACCTGCTCTCATTTAGTTTAAGACATTACAGTATGCCATATCCTGCCTTGAGAGACAACAGCCATTCACTTTATTGTCATGCGATCCAACCAGTGGTGGGATTCAGCCAGTTTGAGCGGGTTCGGGTGAACCAGTAGGTAAATTTCTGGCTGGCCCCACCCCTTCTCACCCCACCCCTTCCAGGAGTCCCCACATGCCCCATTTTGGCTCCCAGGTAAGTGCAGGGAGGCCTCCTAGGCCCAGTAACAGAGCGCAGAGGAATGCAGTGCCCCCCGCGGCCCATTTTTGCTCCCAGGAAGCTTCAGGGAGGCCTCCTAGGCCTGTTTTTGCTTCCCAGGAGGCCTCAAAACAGGATGTGGTGGGGTGAGTCTCCCCCGCGACCCATTTTTGCTTCCTGGGGGTGCAGGAGGCCGAGTGCTGCCTGTCACACATCCTGGCCACGGCCACCCAGCCGGTCATTAAGGCAGAGAACCGGTTGTTAAATTATTTGAATCCCACTACTGCATCCAGAAAGGGACGCGGTGGCTCAGGGGCTAGGACGTTGAGCTTGTCAATCGAAAGGTCGGCAGCTCGGTGGTTCGAATCCCTAGTGCTGCCATGTAACAGGGTGAGCTTGTTCCAGCTTCTGCCAACCTAGCAGTTTCGAAAGCACATAAAAAATGCAAGTAGAAAAAATAGGGACCACCTTTGGAACAGCGTTCCATGCGTCTATGGCGTTGAGTTATGCCGGCCACATGACCACGGAGACGTCTTCGGACAGCGCTGGCTCTTCGGCTTTGAAACGGAGATGAGCACCGCCGCCTAGAGTCAGCAACGACTAGCACGTATGTGCGAGGGGAACCTTTACCTTTACTGCATCCAACCCCTACTCAAGTAGCTTTCAATCAGCATATCAGCATTTGCGAAATACCGGTACTTTGTTGTAGTTAATAAGCCATGTCTACAGCATTCTTACAATTTATTAAGAAAGTTTCCCAAACAAAAAATGAAAATGCTCTAGAATCTTCTTAAATACTGATGCCTATAGTTTGCTCCCCTGCACTTCACAGTATGAAATAAGACCCCCCCACTCCACCCCACACATGTGCCAAGCAAGAAAACAGATTTTAATTTGCCCTTGTAAAAGTAAAGGCACCTAGACCTCCACTTGAATCCTGATGATTTCCTGACACAACCATGTAGTTGTGGGAAAGTAGCAAAATAGTTTGTCACTGTCTTCTTCTCAGATTTTTTAAATTCCCTGTCTAGTCTACAGACTTGGGAATTTCCTGTGGTCTCCCATCAATTACTAACTTAGTTTTCTGGGATCAAGTTAAATCAGCTAATTCTTTTTAGGCCACCTGTTTCAACCTAACACATAGCTGTTTTCTCTAAAATGCAAAGGTATGACTTTGTCCTCCTTTCCATAACTGCAGATGAAGAACCCACAGAAATAAATGCTCTCTTCTTCAGTTAAAAACAAAACAAAACATCCCCATAGGAAAGTAACTATTAGCGGCATAGCCAAACCCATGGCTAGTCTTAATTAGATCTATGATTCAACAGAGAAAACCACAGTTTTGAATCTCATATGGCTAATTCATTATATTTTTACCCCAATAATAAATCATTCTCATGTCTTCAGGGAAAATTATGTATTCCGAACCCTGCATATATAAGCCAAGGTTCTTGAAAGTGGTGGTAACTAATTAGCCAATAGGGATGAACCCAACATCTTATAGAGGCTGAAATTAAAAATAAAATAAAAAAGTCTACAGAAAGGTTTCAGATCAGCCTCTCCAAATTTAGTGCTATGCAGATGAATTTTGGTATGCTTGTGGATGTCATCAGATTGAAGAAGGCCTCCTGGACCAGAATATATTGGGAAGGTTCTAGAGGCTGATATGTCCTTAATACAGGAATCAATAATCTTTTTATATACTGGGTAACCAAAAAATAAAATGGTCACGATCTCACAAGATTAGCAAAATCGCATGAGATGTCGGTAATTTTTATCGGAATGTTATCAGTTTTTAACAAGAATGCTGAAATCTGACAAGAAAACATACATGCATACATACATACTCTTATTTTAAGGGTCCATAGAGGCCATCTATGGGGTGACAGGTCCCAGGTTGCAAATAACTGCATTAAGGATTACAAAATTAACTCACATTCCTTCAGTACAGTACAGGCCTGTATCAGATTTCAAGTGAAAGAACCAATTCATAGCTTATGAAACCAATTGGTCCCTAGATATTCATCCAGCATTAGGCAAGATATTTCTTTTAGTTTTGCCACTTTAATCTGGTTTTCCCTCACCCCACTTTTGCCTTGTTTATTTCCACAAGTTAATAGCCGTGCTATGTTCTGAATGACAGTTTGAGCAATTAGAGGCAGTCCACTATGCCATGAATAAATTGCCAATTGCCTGGTTGCACCTAGAAGTTTGTTTTTCCAGATACTAATTAATAGGGCTAATTTGATGGGGCATTGAGAACAGCTTAGCCCTTTGTGCTCTGACATGAACAGCCTGAATCATAACATGATTCAGTCCCAGAAGTGTGCAAAATTCTAAAGCCAATTAAGTTTGTCAGTCTGAGTTCTTTACATATATGCAAATATAAATGATCAGGCTCTAAATAGTTATATATAAATATACTGCGCCAGCCACTTAATCAGCATACCGTGGTCCCTAATGACATTATATATAACTAGTTGGTTAAATAAAAAGTGAACTTTTCTGATATCCACCTTACTGTGATTGTCAACTCTCAGCTTAGTTGAAAATCTTTGGTGAAAATTGAGCCTTTCAGTTAATTATAAAAAGCTTGGTGAAATCTAGTCCATTTTATTTATTTTGATGCACACTAGGCACACTCCTTTTTTTTTTGGAAATTTTTATTTTATTTTATACACAAACAAACATTTAATACATCAGTCATTCCTTCCAGGTGACATCTCAGTGTTTTCTCCGTTACTTCATCTTTTTGTCGTTTCTTCTGTCTTCATTTTCACTTAGTCTATTACAACATTTCTCCAAAAATACAATATTCTAATTATACCATTCTCTTACAGAACTATTAATTTTTTTATCTATATCTCTTTTAGGCACACTCCTTTTCAACATCATTGTCCACTGGGAATTATTTAGGAGCAGGGGGATCTAACCATGGCTAATGTAAAAGAGAATTCAAAGAAAGAAAAACATATAACGTGAAATAGAATAAGAGTTTATTAAAAATAACAGGCATAAGAGTTCTATACTTCACCCAAGAAATGACTCTAGTTAAGTAGATGACACTCCCTATATTTTCAAATGAAATCTTTATTGAATTCTATTTATGGCTGAAAAGTATGAACAAAAATTTGCAAATATTTCTTTATTGAAAGAGGGCCAGAATTACAACAAAAATGTAAGCAGCATTTTATAGGTCAGCCTCCAAGAAATAGAAAAAAGACGATGCACTACAGGATAATTTTTTCTTACATAATACAATAAATGCTCAGACATTCATGGCATACTGTATAACAACAGTGTTATATACCGTGTTTCCCCGAAAATAACACCTCCCCTGAAAATAAGACCTTCCCTAAAAATAAGACCTCCCCGACAATAAACCCTCTCCTGAAAATAAGCCCTTCTCAAAAATAAGCCCTTCTGAAAATATTTAACCACATGCACAGCTGGTCCCCGCCATTTCCTCTGGTTAGGGTTAGGGGGACAGAGCTAGAAATCAGGTAAGACGGCAAGGGGAGACCTATCTTGCTCCACATGCCCCAAAATAATAAGACCTCCCCGAAAATAAGGCCAAGCGCTTATTTCAGGATTCAAAAAAATATAAAACAGGGTCTTATTTTTGGGGAAACACGCTAATAATAATAGATATAACATACAGTATATATTTTACACATAATATGACTTCTGATTATGTATTCAGACAGACAGACAGTGTGTAGGGTATTGTGTTTTATACCTACTGTATGTCTGTCTACTTGTCTCAGCACACCATCATCAGTGTCCAGGAATTAGGTGATAACTTCTTTATGCATATTCAAGTTGGATAGGAAAGTTCCTCAAAAATGTGAAACTTGCAGAGGAAAGCTGTATAACTTTCACAAATATCTACCATTTCTTAATGAAAGCTACAGAAGCTTCAAATTTGTTTGCAAATCATAGTGAAGATATTTAGAAAACCTGGTTTGTTTAGGCAAAAGTGGCCCTTTACGGGTTACTGATCGACATCTCCTCAGTCAGTCTGATCAATCAAGAGAGATGCTGAGAGTTTAGTTCAGCAGCAATTGGACAATAAGCGTCTCTTCTCTAGTTTTCCCTAGTTTTGAACCGGGGTATTTGAAAAAAAAAAAGAAATGAAAAAAGGTGCTTTTGCCTGTCTACTGAAATAATCTTTAAACTTGGTTCCCACATTGTGTCGCTTTGATCTGGTTTGTTTGCCTTTGGTTTAGCATGACGTGACAACACTGCCATTTGGTGTGTAAAGCAAGGATTATGGGTTAAGGTGCTTAACCAACAAAACATCCATTAATATGATGGATGAATCTATGACCAAATAGCCTTCAGTTGCTTGTTGCAACATTATGAAACTTTCTTCCAAGGAAGGCTCTTTTCCATTGCTTTATGTGGCTGATCAAAAACATTGCTAAGAAAATATTTAGTAAATAAATTTAATTTGCTTATCGTATTTAGTTTACAAGGATTTTGATTTTTGCTGTTTATTTTTCTCTGTAATTCTGTTCTAACAACTCACTTAAAAGATGCAGATTGGACTGACACTAAGACTTTCCTTGGCAGAGGCAGGAAGACAAGGCAATGTAATTTTATTACATATATCCCAATCCGCTAACAGAAGAAAAAGTATACATATGTTAAGAGTAGCAATATAAAGTAACATCCAAACTACAAATGTGACATCAAAACAGTGACTACAGTGCTTGACAGCAGCCTTTCTTTTGCTTGCTGGACCTTTCATATATTGACATACAACACACATCAACAACTGCGCTACAAATGACATGTAAATTTATCTTTCTAGCTAGCCCCATAAAGTCATTCTTGGGCCAATCAACACTAGAGAAGAAGCTGTTGGCATGATAACCTTCTGGATTTTCAGAGGCATCTGCTTACCACCATAGGACATATTTCATGCACCACGTCTTATGTTTACTTTTTACTGACAGTGGCCCACTGCAATACATCTCAAAAAGGAGGCATTATAAGAAGATAGATAATGATGAGGCAAGGTGGGGCAACGTTTCAGATTCATCAGTGTCAGGCAAAGAGGCTTCAAAAATGTTCACATGAAAGGAGGATGTGTTCAAATGTGTTATATAGATTCAGCTATGGCAAAAAATATTTTAAAGATTGAACACAGTTATTAATATGGAGAGAATCCTCACAATGTGAAAGCACAACATGCATGAGAATGCAAAGAAGCAACCTGTGCTGTTGGCATGTAAGCAACATACTTAATTATTTGTAACTACAATTGTTCATCATGTAGAACCAATAAACCAATTCCTGAGAAATAACAGTCATGCTTGACTTAAAGCCTGAAGAATGAAAGCTTTGAAAGGCCTTCAGAAAACTGATGAGCTAATTGGCTAAGGAGTGAAAGGTTTTTTTTATTTTGGTGAGTAAAAATGTTCAGAAAGGAAAACTGCATTATAACCTACTAAAATCTGGAGTAGATTTTTTTTTGAAAGAATATCTTTCTTTTTGAAGGCCACACTTAACAAGGATGTGTTCTAATTATTCTAAGATTATGGGAGGTCTGGATCTACAGTATATATGCTTGTGAGTAAGAAGGAAAGGGTGATATCATGGCCAAGATATTTTCAAGCTGTCTTTATTACTCAGACTGGCCCACAAACTGGCCAATCACATGAAAGGAATTAATTGAGAAAAAAATTCCTGATCCCTCGCACTTTATGGTCTATGGCCCCAGCATAAAGTCAAAATCTAAATGTAAAACATGGTCCTAAAACACTGATGGCTAACCTTTTCTGGACCGAGTGCCCAAAGTGTGCGTGGCCCCTATACATGTGCCCTGCCCCCGTGCATGTGTGTGTGGCCTCCCCACATGCGCCTCACTCCATGCATACAGGCACAATCCCCCGAATGTGCCCCTTCACCACGCATGTGCGGCAGAGACCTGAAGACCAACTGGCATGTGCTGGGGAGCTGAACTGGGGCAATGGCGCGAGTGCCCACAGAGAGGCACGCGTGCCATAGATTCGCCATCACAGCCCTAAAAGATTGTGTAAAAGCCATTAGAATCTGATGTAGGAGAGAGAGAGGGGAGAAGGATGGAGGGAGTGAGAGAGAGAGGAAGAGAGAAAGACCCCCAAAATAATGGGGAGTAGTGTTTCTGGAGTTCCTCTAAAATCAAGAGGACAAATGAATAGTGATTAAGGCCCATGGAACTCAATTATATTTAAGGATGGATAATGTTGTTTAGAATTGTTCCACTAAATACAGGGAAGGAATTCAGTTTCTGACTCTAGAGGGGGCATGCCGGTGAGAGACTATTCCTAGCAATTCTGTAGACAGTACGCTGGAAAAAAAAGGGGGGGAAATTAGGAAGGAAATTCCTAAGCCATCTTTGGCAGAGGGCTGGATTAATTTGTAGCTGGAATTCTTCTGAAGTGAGGTGTGGTCTTGAAGCTATGTGTATCTCTTTCTAATAACATATAAAGCAAGATTTAGAGACACCATCTGTGAACAGTTAGAGCAGGTAAAACAATGTGAGGAAATATGTTCAGAATGTTATCTTTTTCAGCTGCCAACTCTCTCTTCCAGATAAATGGCAAGTGTAAGTTTCTTATTGCAGGCAAGAAGCAGTGAAATAACGTGGTGGGTATTTTTATTTTGCCTTTGGGAGAGAGGCTTAAATTCAAAAACATTCTGATGATTATTCCATTTGACAACATGATGGAAATAGGAAAAACAAAGCTGGGCCATTGGAGGCTCAGTCAAAGAAAATAAAAATGGCTTATTATTAGCCTGGTTTTGTTTCGACTGCCAAATTGTCTCGGCTCAAGTAAATCAACTTGACTTGTGTTGATTGTAATGAAAATGGCATTATTTCAAATGTGGGACACTTCCTCTGGTCTTTTAGCATCTCTTTAAAATATGAAAGAACCCCATTCTAAAAACCAGGGGACATTGCATTGGATGACAGGTCTTTTAAATTATTAGCCCGGCAGAGTTATGGATATAAACTTGAAACAGAACTGTGCTTAACTTCCTGTTTAATGTCTATGGCTCTACCGTATGCACATTTTAGCAATATATACAGAAGGTATACTTCCCCATCTTTTACTCCTGCCCTCACGGGACAGGAGAGCAAATATTATCTATGTCCACATCCATCATACTGTTCTTTTCTCCAATTTAAGAACGCTTTGTTTGGATCTTCTAAAGAAGCTTTTACTTCCATTTAACCTGGGAGATTTATGAAACAGAGAGAGATTCCATCTCCTTACTTGTTTTCCAGTCAACTGGGGAAGTGCTTGGATGAAGTACCTAGTCCTATTGATAAGCGGCTATTCATGTGCTTAACCACAGATCCTAAAGCGTCTGGCAAATTGTCATCTTTTCAGTTTTTGCAGTCCTGGAAGTTAATTAACCATATCTTCTATTCTTGCAGCCTTAGAAAGGAACTCGGACAATTGGCAAACAAATATTAGGCACTGTAGGTCTCATATTAGGCTTGACATGTTGCATATCAGGAATCTAAAACAGTATTTGTCTGTTAACCCTAACCCTAAACCTGGGTTGCAAAAATGCAAATGATCACTAAACGGCAACAAAGAGATACAGAAGCTCTCTTTGTTACCATGTAGTGATCTCTCTGGATGTTTGCAGTTAATATCTGATTTTTGTATATTTTTGTATATGAAGAAGAAACTAAACTTTATTTTCATGGGTAAATTGACAGAATGGATGCAGTTGTTGCTTGTGTCGTGAATGTTTTGCTGAAAGAGAGCGTCTCAAACCCTCTGGTTTCTCAAGGGATCTTTATAAATAAGTTCTGATCCAGCAAGAATTATGTGTGTCAGGCATAAACAATCAGATCCACAAATGTAGAATTAAAACTGGCTACTTTATTGTTATTTTCCTATAGTACAGGAATCTTCCCAGACTTGGCATTTGGGCAGGCAGTGAGGGGGGGCAGACCTAGCCCACTTGTAGGGAGTCCAGGCTGATTCCTTGCTTGAGCCCTCTTTCCACCCAGGATGGTTGCTTTCCAGGTTGTGACAACTAAGTTCACAGTTCTACATACAACAGCCCTATTATGTTTCTTTCAAAAATATAAAGTATGTTAATAGCCTAAAGTTAACCAATTGATTTCTATGACTAAGGGTACACTCAGTGGTGGGATTCAGCTAGTTCGGGCTGGTTTGGGTGAACCTATAGTTAAATTTCTAGCTGGCCCCTCCCCTCCCCTCCCTGCCCCTTCCAGGAGTCCCCACGCACCCCATTTTGACTCCCAGGTAGTGAAGAGAAGCCTACTAGGCCCAAAATGGAGTGTGTGGGGGGGTGCGGCGCAGCCCCCCCTCCCATGGCCCGTTTTTGCTCCCAGGAGGCTGCAGAGAGGCCTACTAGGCCCAAAATGGGGCGTGGAGGATGTGATGCAGCCTCCCCGTTGCCTGTTTTTGTTCCCAGGGGGGTGCAGGAGGCCGAGTGCTGCCTGTCACACCCCCTGGCCATGCCCACCCAGCAGGTCATTAGGGCAGAGAACCGGTTGTTAAATTATTTGAATCCCACCACTGGATACACTAGAACGGGTCTCCAACCTTGGTCCCTTTAAGACTTGTGGACTTCAACTCGCAGAGTTCCTCAGCCAGCTTTGCTGGCTGAGGGACTCTGGGAGTTGAAGTCCACAAGTCTTAAAGGGACCAAGGTTGGAGACCCCTAGACTAGAACATGGGCTTGCCCGATCTTTACCAATACGCCAGTTATTAACTTCGCAAAAGTTATGCAGGATGGAAGCAAAACCCTCTCATGGCCAACACTGTGCTTCTTCCCATGACCAACAAGACACTTTATGGGAAGCTTAGAAATAGAACAGGGATACAATAGAGTTTTTCTGCAGGTATTGCTGGCAAATATACCTCACTCTGCTTCTGACTCTAGGGGATAGCTTAACATTCATAGGTAGCCTTTAAAGCTGTAAACTTTGGTAAGGGTAAGGATTTTGATTCTGGATACTATTTATTTTATAGCCTTCACTTGTTTTATAATAAACATTAATTTCCTTTGTAGGTTTTATGAGAGACAGCTTCATCTGGAGTAGAATAATTTGTTCAAAAGCCAATCACTTGAGAGATTATCCTGCAGGCAGCATGTGGTGGATGAGGAACTTTGCACACTAAGTGTTCACCCCTGACACTATGTTAACTACAAATTTATGAAAGCATGAAAAGTTTTCAGTCAATGGAAACAGTCCCAGAAAATAAAAACAGTGAGCATTGACAGCTTGGGGGAAACTAAAGGGTGAAAAAAAAGTCACAGAAATCTATTGTTGGAAGAGGCTAAATCCAATCCCCACTGAGTGCAGGAATCCATATAAAATTATCCCAGAGAAATGGCACTCTAGCCTGTGACTGAACACATCCAGCAGAAAGGAGCCCACCTCCTTTCTGAGTAATTGATTCCATTGTTAAAGTGCTCTTACTTGTGATTCCCTTCTACTGAATTTGCTTTCCTTTACCTTAAATCCTTTACCCTTTGTTCTGCACTGCAGAGTAACAGAGAGTAAGGTTTGATCGGCTAAGTAACATTTATTTATTTTATTTATTTATTTGTCATAACAATATATATAAGCATCACACAAAAGATTATATAGTATATAAACATATATATGAGGAAATATAAGGAGGTATAAGCATATATATATATATATATAAGAAGAAAAAAAGAAAAACAATAGGACAGGAACGGTAGGCACGTTTGTGCGCTTATGCACGCCCCTTATGGTCTTCTTAGGAATGGGGTGAGGTCAATAGTAGAAAGTTTTTGGTTAAAGCTTTTGGGATTATGGGAAGAGACCACAGAGTCAGGTAAAGTGTTCCAAACACTGATGATTCTGTTACAGAAGTCATATTTTCTGCAATCTAGATTAAAGCGGTTAACATTAAGTTTAAATCTATTGGTTGCTCTTGTATTATTGCAATTAAAGCTGAAGTAGTCTTTAACAGGAAGGACATTATAGTAGATGATTCTATGAGTTAAACTTAGGTCTTGTCGAAGGTGACGGAGTTCTAGGTTTTCTAAGCCTAGGATTTCAAGTCTGGTGGGATAAGGTATTTTGTTGTTTTCAGAGGAGTGGAGAACTCTTCTTGTAAAATATTTCTGGACATGGGCAATTGTATTGATGTCAGAAATGTGGTATGGGTTCCAGACAGGCGAGCTGTATTCAAGGACTGGCCTAGCAAATGTTTTATATGCTCTGGTTAATAGTGTAGTGTTTTTGGAAAAGAAGCTACGCAAGATTAGGTTTACAACTCTTAGAGCCTTTTTTGCTATGTAGTTGCAGTGGGCTTTGGCACTTAGATCATTTGATATGAAAACTCCAAGGTCTTTAACAGGGTGGGGGTCATCTGTAAGATAATGTCCATCAAGCATGTACTTAGTGTTTGGGTTCTTTTTTCCAATATGTAAGACTGAGCATTTGCTGGTTGAGATTTGGAGTTGCCAAGTTTTAGACCATGAAAAGAACATCTTTTCAGATATTTGAAGAGTACTATGCTTCTCCACCATCCTATCCCCTTAATCCTTTTTTTTTCCTGAAAGATAAAATATTCAGTGCTATTTTAACTTCTTGCTGTGTGCAGAAGTAGTCCTATGCTAGATGTTGCAGGCGGTTTTTGATAGATTTTTTTCCCCCAACTTCAACATTTGAATAATAAAAAACATTGTTAAAAGCAGTCAGGATAAACTTATTTTAAGCAGAAACAGCAAACTGATAGGAACATATGATGAAAAATATTAAATATCCTCTCTCTTCATAATGTATGGCAGAGGTGTCAAACTCGTGACGATATGTTGTTGTCACATGACATATCACAACTTTTCCCCCCTTCGCTAAACCAGGGGTGAACGTGGCCAGCACGTGATGCATCCGGCCCGTGGCCCACAAGTTTGACAACCCAGATCTATGGAGTCATTCAGTTAAAATTGTCAAATGTACAGGATCCACCCTTTGATTTTTGCCACAGTAAATATCTTCCAACTTTTGGAAGCTAATATCAGTACAGACTTTCCCTAAAACCCATGTGGCACAATTGGGTAAGTATTTAATAGAAGATCTTGATTACATCTGAGTGTCTTCAGATTCAGAAGATGCAAAACTTAACTGGATTGCATTTTCAGGAGAAGCAGAGAAATTAACTGAAGGGAATGTAGTAATAGAAAAGCCCCTGGAGGAGGCATGATGCTAGTCAGGTGATCCAGAGCCTGGATCTCAAACATGTGAAAAGCCTGCAAATTACGACCAGAAGAGTTGGGGGGGAGGAAATCAAACTCTCTACTTCAGAGAAAGAAAGAGCCCATTCTAGTATTCAGCAAATTAGTTAAGCTGTTTTTTTGTATGTGTGTCTCTGAGTCGTTATTGACTTCCAGTGACTGCTTGGACAAATCCATGCAGTTTTCTTGGCAGCATTTTCAGTAGTGCGGTACCATTGGTTCTTTCTAGGATTCAGAGAAAGTGATAGGCCAAAATCACACAACAGGACGAACTCAGACTCTCAAGTTTAAGCCTGGTGCTTTTAACTAGGTCCCTTTAATCACTATTAGGTGTGAATAGAATATTACTATGTACTATTAGTTAGGGATGTGGTGGCTCAGTGGCTAAGATGCTGAGCTTGTCAATTGAAATATTGGCAGTTCAGCAGTTCGAATCTCTAGCGAGTGTGGAGCGAGTGAGCTCCTGTTACTTCTGCTTCTGCCAACCTTGCAATTCGAAAGCATGTAAAGCATGTAAAAATGCAAGTAGAAAAATAGAGACCCCCTTTGGTGGGAAGGTAACAGCGTTCCGTGAGCCTCTGTGTTTAGTCATGCTGTCCACATGACCATGGAGACATCTTCAGAGAGCGCTGGCTCTTCGGCTTTGAAACGGAGATGAGCACCGCCCCCTAGAGTTGGGAACGACTAGCACATATGTGCGAGGGGAACCTTTACCTTTGCCTTATGTACTATTAAGTAATACTGCAATACCAGTAAACATTAGCAATCCTAGCTACTAAACTGCTAGCTTGGATTATATAAAAATAAATATCTAAATTTGTATCTGCAACCGATGGCAAGATTGTAACAGGCAGCACAGAACATTTTCTGTGCTTCCTAAATTTATACCATTGCTTCTTATTTTTTACTTATTAAGACAAGAAGGTATTCTGCATAGGAGAATGAATGGAACAGTACAGATAACTGGTAGCCGAACCTAACAGTAATGTATAATCTTGGGTGTGACCTCTAGAGTTTTACCAAAAATGACCAGCATATTGTAATGTTTAATGTGACAATGGCCCACAATCCCAGGAAAAGGCACACTTGGTTTAAGGAATATGCAACTTGACATGATCTGAAGGACATCTTGGCCTTCAAATTTGAAGCAGTGTGCATCCCTAGTTATCTGTTTTCCTGGTTTTTGACTTCCAACTTCCTGGCTTTGTTCTTTGGCTTTGCTTTATAGCTCATATCTGACAGCTGCTTATAGTACAGCCTTGGCAGTAGCCTCTCTGCTTTGCATCATTTTATTCATCATTATATTATATTATTCATCATTATATTAGCCATCCTCATCCCCACTTTGGAGAAATTAATAACCATATTGGGAAGAATATGAATTATATGAAAGTAATAGCAATAAATACTTGCAAGATGCTTTGGCTTCCCATGAGTGCCTAGGAGTCTAAAATGTTCGGTAAAATTGAAATATTTTCTTCTGAAAGCACATTCCTCTCAGCAAAGTTGGATTTATTCCCTTCTACTGGGTTACCAGCCTTAAATGGGAGCTCCTTATTATAGAAGTCTTTCTCGATAAATCATTTGGCTGTGGCACATTTACTGGTAGCTATTTCTGTTTGTTGATATTTCAATTGCTTGCCACTGCTTTGCTATCTGGAATTGATGCCACTGTTCACTTGGGTTGCATAATTTACTGTTCAGCAATGTATACATAATACTTAGTATTAGAAGTTGTTGTTTGGTGGGGATTTTAGTTACTATCAATGGTTCTCCCAAACTGAGATACTGTAATGCATTTGAAATATGATATATAAAAATTAAGAAATTGATGCTCTTTTAACTCTTCTTTTTTTCCTCTTAGGGTTTGGGGATGGGTAGAGAATAAACATAAAATACTGGCATTTTCTTGATGAACAGCGCAGCAAGGAATGTCTTCAACAACCCATTCCAAGAGTTTCTGGTTTTATCAGAGAATTTGGTCTCTCCAGTTCACTGCCTAGTAAAAATAGTTCAGATTTAATAAAGCACAGATGTTGACATACACACTCACCTTCATGACTGCATGGATGCATTTCATACTAAATTTCACCTAAGGAATTTTAGACTTCCAAGATAATAATCAAAAACATTTTTAGCTTCTCACTGGCATTGTTCCATGTTTGAGATCACAAATGCACCAACAGCATAAGGCTTTAGAGATGATTAAAACATAAATAATTCCTCATTAAAACATTTTATAGAATATTATCTAGAATTGTTCTAGCAGCTTAATTTGTTGATGCTTGCCTCTCGTTAAGAAATTAATCTTCTGTCAACATGCTTTTTTGTTTTTGCTATCAACAAAAATTAGCCATGCATAATAAAGGTAGAATCCTGTTTCAATATAATTTAATACAGATTCTTTCTACATTCCAGGAATTCCTTACAAACAAACAAACAAACAAAGCATTTTAGTCCAAGAAAAAGCTTTTTATGTTTAGTTCAGTCAAAAGAACACAGCTTAATTGTTTATTTCCAATTCTCAGATGGGAGATTCTGTCACCTAGTTTAACAAAATTTATATTTCAGCTTTAAATTAAATTGTCTTATTTGTAACCTCAGGCTAAAATATTAAGAGTCATAATAATACAAAACAAATTCACTTTTTAAAGGGAAATGTCTAATGGACGCATCGCTCTACAGAAATTAAACTTTTCTCAAAGTAGTAGGAGTTCAAGTATTTAACTTTACACTACAAAAATAATAAATGTGTGCAACTAATAAAGAAATAAACTATATGAGTTACCTAAACACATATGTATACCTTGGTCAGTACACACAAAATATAGCAGTAACACTTTATTACAGAAAGTTATTAGGAAATTTGGAAAGCTTGGAAAATGAAAAAATGAGCAAAACATCCTATCCCAATATTCAGGAGAATAGAAATGTTATCTTTCAATTGGGGATTTTTTCCCCCAAACATTCCACTTATATTTCAGCCTCAATTTTCGAAGTGATAGAACAACATCTTTCTGCCCAAGAAAGATGCAGTGGCAATTATTTGAAAAGAATTCCTATAAATGGTATGATACATTGGAATAGGCCTACTAAAGCAGGGGTCTTCAACCTTGGCCACTTTAAGACTCGTGGACTTCAACTCTGGGAGTTGAAGTCCACAAGTCTTAAAGTGGTTGAGGTTGGAGACCCCTGAACTAAAGGATTGCTTAACTGAACCACTCCCGGATAAGTAGTCATCTTAGTTTTAGACTGATTCATTTTCCTATCATGATGATAAAGTGACAGTAGTAGTGCCCTTAATTAAAAGCAACCTAGCATTGGAAGTAGGCATTGAGGCCAACTTGCATCTCAGTGCAGGATTCCAAAGAAAACATCCCTGATTGACACGGTCTCTAACACATCTGGTGAAGGGGAGACCACTAGCTCACCAAGAAATTGTTATCCTGTCAAGCTACTCTTTCTTAGGAAAGAAGCAAAACATTTTTGAAGTTATTTAGGTCATGCCTGTCAGGAGAGAGAGTGTCAGGATTAAACCATAGGCAGCCAGCAGCTAGGATTTATAGGACCTGCGATCACCATACCTCACAAATGGCCCTAAACCTGATTTCCCCACTAGGCCTTCCATAGATTGTCTAACAGGACATTGCATCTTTAGGTTATGTGTGTTACTGCTCTGTTTGGAGGTTTACTGTATATTCCTATCAGTTATATTATTTCAAAATATGTTCAATATTCACCAGATTATAGAAAGGGGGGGAATGTTGAAATGCTGAGAAAGTTATCAAAACACCTAAAAAGGGGTGAATCATCTTTTTTGTGTGGAAAAAGTATTTACCACTGTAAAGCCTTTGATTCAGTGGTATATGACAAACTACTTCTAAAACTAAAATCCTATGGCATCTCCGGACCCCTTCATAATTGGATAACCACATTCCTGTCAAACAGACAACACGTGCTGGCTTCCGGGTGGTGCCGCTGCGCTAAATGGCGGACAATCTCAGTCCGCCCGTTCTTTGTGATTCTGTGAGAGCTGTTTAGACAGCGTTAATCTTCTGTCAACAGCTCGTAAATCTCTGCCCTCGGGCAAAGAGGGGGAGATGAGCATTTGAACTGAAGTTGAGCCCCCAAGAAAAGCCCCAGAATGATTTCTGGTGGTTTGATGGGAACGCTCCTTCTATAGTTCAAAAAAAGCTCCAGAATCCAGAACGCCTCTGCAAAAGCAGAGCAAAACGCAGCGTCCATCTCCGTGACTGAAGAGGATTACTGATAAATTGTCAACACGGAAAGAATCGAAAGCAGGAGGCTGGCATTCGTTTGTAAGATGATTTTAACTCCCTGACAGAGAAGTTATTTGAAGAGTGGAGATGAAGAAAGATGGCGTTTTGTGTTTTGAAAGTGAAAGCTAAGGAAATGCTGATTACAATTGCTGGCGTGGAACCTCTAAGAAGAAAATAACAAGATTTTTTTTTTTCCAAATGGAATTCTTTTTTTAAAAAATCTATTTTTTTTTAAATGGAATTCTTTTTAAAAATCTATTTTTTTTTATTATCTTTTCTTACAGTGTTTAAGAAGAAAAATTTATTGGGTTTTTTTTTTTATTCCCCCTTTTTTTCTTCTTCTTGATATTACTTAGTTTAAAAATGGCTTTTAAGCAAAGAGATTTAACCACTTCTAAATTATTGGAAATATCTTCACTTCAGGTATGGAAATTGAGAGAGGATATTAAAGAAAGTCTAAGGAATTTTTACAGGAGCTTATGGGCTCATCTTTCAGAAATAGATCAAAATTTAATGAAATGGAGAAAGAAATACTGGATTTTAAAGATTTGGTGGAAGAGCAGAGTAAGGAGATGAAAAATTAAAGGAATCAATTACTCCATTATTGTTATCTAGTACACAGACAGAAGAAAGACTGAATGAATTTAACCAAATTAATTTAGATTTGCAAAGGAAAATAGATGAAGTTCAAATTAATTTGAATTTAGAAAATAAAATAGATGATATTCAGGTTAAGGCTGATAAGGCAGAGGAAGAAAGGGTTATATTACAATATAAATTAATGGAATATGCTATAAGGGTAAGGGTTTAAGAGAATCTAAAGAGGAAAATTTGAAAGAGATTTTTATTCAGGCCTTTGCTCAGATAGAGGGAATGGAACCAGAAGATTTTGAAGTTAATATTGAAAAAATTTATCGTGTTAATTCCTGGTGGGCAAGGCAGAAGTGTTTACCGAGAGATGTGGTTATTTATTTTACAAATAAGAGGATTAGGTATGGAATTTTGCAAGCATTTTATAAAAATAAATTTCAAATATTAGGACAAGATATAATAATGATGAAGGAAATTCCTCCTAAAATGTTAAGAAAGAGAAAAGAATTTGCCTTTCTGGTGGATGAGCTTAAGAAACATCAGATATATTTTAGATGGGAGGTTCCAGCAGGTTTAACACTGAATTATAAAGGAAGAAAGTATTTTCTCAACACAATTTGTAAAGCACGAGATTTTTATACTAATGTATTAAAGATTGGGAATTCTTTGTTAACAGATGTTAAGTTGAATGGTGAATAGATGGTTGAAAATGTGTAAGATAGAAGAAGGGAGGAGAATGTTTAACTTTATTACATATGATTATGGTTAATTTTTGTAAATGATTCATTGTGGATATAAATGTGTAATTTTAGGGGTACTATATGATATATTAAAGGTATAAAGGAATAGGAAGATGGAATATTGTTTAATTTTGGAGGATAGATAGTAAAATTTAGGAATTTGGATTAAATATTATATTTAAGAGATGGATGTAATGTTAATTAGAATGTAATTGTTATAATAGATATATTTTGGATAAGTTATAGGTGTAATTTTAATAATGTTATTTGATATAAGTAAGGTAAAGTGAAGATTTTAATTACTACAATTGATACTTTGGATATTTGTAATATTATTTGTTGTATATATAAATGTTAAAGATGTGAAAAGATGGACTATTGCTTACCCCTGAAGGTTGGACAGAAAAATTAAAGAAACTAAGTTGGAAATATGAACTATTTTTGAGAGACTGCTAAGGGAAGAAAGACATTTTAGAAGAACCCTTGGTGAATATTGGAAGATGGAACGTTGTTTTGATATTGATTGATGAAGGTTGGATATTAAAAACTACGTACTTTATTCAAGAATAAACACTAACTCAATCGGAAACTTCTGAGAACTCTAGGAGTGGAATGGTCTGATATATAATGGAGTGGAAGAAAAGTATCTTCTTTGTCTTTGGAAGGGGAGTGGAGGTTTTAAGGAATGACTATGGATTATGATTTGTGCTAGATTTTAATTTTTGTTGTTAGTTTTATACCCTGTACTCGGTTCTCGGAAGTCCTGAGGGGGGAGGAGGAAGGGGAGGGGAGGGGGAGGGGGCAGAAAATGGATTGATAGTTAATGTACAAAGATGATTGAAGATGTATAATTAATGTAAGATCGGACCTGCCTGGTTACTACTTTAGAATGAAGGGAAAGAAGGAGTAGAAGAGAGAAGGAGGAAAGAGAAGAGGAGGAGGAGGAAAGGAAGGAAGAGGGGAAGAGGGAGAAGAAAGGAGTAGGGAGGAAAGAGGAGAGGATGTAGATAAGAGAGGGGAGGATGGTTATGGAAAGTAGAAGAAGGTAGAGAAGGAGAGTAAAAGGAAAAGGAAGGGGGTGGTGACCGGGCAGACCCGATTAATTGTATATGAGGGTACATTAAATATGTTATTGGATATGTTATTGGATAAGAATGTCAAAATAAAACTTTTTTGGAGAAGAAGAAAAAAAACAACAGACAACACGTGCTCAAAATAGGGAGTGCCCTATCAAATCCTGCACCTATTAATAGCGGTGTCCCCCAAGGCAGTGTTCTAGGACCAACACTCTTCATACTATACATAAATGACCTCTGTGATCATATTATAAGTAACTGTGTTCTCTTCGTCGATGATGTAAAACTATTTAACACCACCAACAATGCTTCTACCCTTCAAAAAGACCTTAACTTTGTTTTGGAATGGTCAAAAAATTGACAACTCCAAATCTCAACCAACAAATGCTCTGTCTTACACATTGGCAAAAGGAATCAGAGCACAAAATACAAGCTGAGTGGACATGTCCTTGTAGATGACCCTCACTCTGCCAAGGACCTTAGAGTACTCATATCAAATGATCTAAGTGCCAAAGCCCACTGTGATAACATCGCCAAAAAGGCATAAAGTGTTGAAAACTTAACCTTGCATAGCTTATTCTCCGGTAATATTATACTACTAACCAGAGCATACAAAACATTTGCTAGACCAATTTTCGATTACAGCTCCTCTGTCTGAAACCTGCACTGCATTTCGGACATTAATATAATTGAACATGTCCAGAAATATTTCACAAGAAGAGTCCTCCACTTCTCCACTCACAACAAAATATCTTATGCCACCAGACTTGAAATTTTGGCTTAGAAAATGTAGAACTACGCCACCTTAGGTATGAACTAAGCATAGCTCATAAAATCATCTGCTACAATGTCCTACCTGTCAATGACTACTTCAGCTTCAACCACAACAATACACGAGCTCATAATAGATACAAACCTAAAGTGAACCGATCCAAACTTGATTGCAGAAAATATGACTTCAGCAACAGAGTGGTCAATGCCTGAAATTTATTTTTTATTTATTTATTTAATTTTGTCATAACAATATACACAAGCATAACAAGCATAACACAAAAGATTATATAATATATAAACATATATATGAGGAGAAACAAGGTAGTATAAGCATATATATATATATATATATATATATATATATATATATATATATAGGGGAAGAAACAATAGGACAGGAACGGTAGGCACATTTGTGCTCTTATGCACGCCCCTTAGAGTCCTCCTAGAAATGTGGTGAGATCAACAGTGGATAGATTTTTAATAAAGCTTTTGGGGTTATGAGAAGAGACCACAAAGTCAGGAAATGCATTCCAAGCATAGACAATTCTGTTACAGAAATCGTGTTTTCTGCAATCTAAACTGGTGCGGTTGACATTAAGTTTAAATCTGTTGGTAGTTCTTGTGTTATTGTAGTTATTTATTTATTTATTTATTTAATCATATTTTTATACCGCCCTATCTCCCAAGGGACTCAGGGCGGTTTACAGCCAAGTAAAACATAAATATAAATACAAGTTAAAACCCCAATTTAAAAAACTTATTAAATACGGCCGAATATTAAAACCACAATAAAATAGTAAAACCCCATTAAAACCAAATTTAAAATTTAAAATTCTAGTCCAGTCCTGCGCAGATAAATAGATGTGTCTTAAGCTCGTGGCGAAAGGTTCGAAGGTCAGGAAGTTGGCGAAGTCCTGGGGGAAGTTCGTTCCAGAGGGTGGGAGCCCCCACAGAAAAGGCCCTTCCCCTGGGCGTCGCCAGCCGGCACTGCCTGGCTGACGGCACCCTGAGGAGTCCCTCCCTGTGAGAGCGTACGGGTCAGTGGGAGGCAATCGGTGGCAGTAGAAGGTCCCATAAGTATCATGGCCCAATGCCATGGAGCGCTTTGAAGATAGTTACCAAAACCTTGAAGCGCACCCGAAAGGCCACAGGTAGCCAGTGCAGTCTGCGCAGGAGAGGTGTCACATGGGAGCCACAAGGGGCTCCCTCTATCACCCGCGCAGCCGCATTCTGGACCAACTGGAGCCTCCGGGTGCTCTTCAAGAGGAGCCCCATGTAGAGAGCATTGCAGTGAAACTGAAGTAGTCATTGGCAGGAAGGACATTACAATGGATGATTCTATGAGCTAAACCCAGGTCCTGTCGAAGGCGACGAAGTTCCAGGTTTTCTAGACCCAGGATATCAAGTCTGGTGGAATAAGGTATTTTATTGGTTACGGAGGAGTGGAGAACTCTTCGCGTAAAATACCTCTGGACACGCTCAACTGTATTGATATCAGATATATGGTATGGGTTCAAACCCCCAAAATTTTAATCTTAGACTGGCTATTGTTGACCTCACCTTATTCCCAAGTGGTCTGAAAGAACCAGAGCATAAGAGCACCAGTGTGCCTACTGTCCCTGTCCTAATGTTTCCTTTAATTGTATTCATTTTATGTATTCAAGTCATGCTTATACTTATATATATTATCTAATACATACTCGACAAATAAATAAAAAATAAAAATAAAATATGGGTTGTTTTGTTTTTTAGTTTAGAAAAAGGTTGAAGGATATGGAATCATGCAAGATGTGGGAAGAATAAACAGGGAATTTTTCACAATCACCAATAATAGTGGAACCCAAAGTACTAAGGAAATTCACTGGAAGGAATACAGGACAGATATAATGAAAAATGTCTCAAGGCTTCTATCATATTAAATTGGGGGGGAAAATGATAGCTGCCAACTTGGACCGTTTAAAAGGGGACAAACACAGGAATATCAGACATACTTTGAAGTCCAGCTGTGGGGTATCATGAGCTGGCCAGTGCTATCTGGTCCTACCTGGCTATTGTGGGGAATGTTTTTTAACTAGATAATCCTTTGGATAGATTCAGTATAATTCATTTTATTATTAGTAGACTATATAAGCTGTACCTGTAGCTGAGCCTGTAAGGGAAGTGGCAACACTGAAGGTTCAAAATGTCTTTGGTTAGGTCAGCTTCAGGTTTGACAGCGTCTATTACTTGGAACCCTGACAGGAAGTTGAGACTGCAACAGAAGATAGAACCCAGGATCAAAACCAGATTAGAACACATGAGACATTCATGACACACCAGAATTCAGAAAAAAATCTTAACAAAATGGTCAACTGAAATAAAAAGTCTTTTATACTCCTTTCGGTCCAAGAAAATTGAAAAGCCTATGTGGGTGGGCCCTGTTAGTTCCCAGGGTTTGAAGGTTCTTCCTTAAGAAGAGATTCATCACACTGAGGAGTTGCACACATGTCCAGATACTTCAAACACAAAATTGCCCAGTTCACTTTCCATCAGCAGGTTGGAGAAAATGTTCTACTCTGCTTACTTTAACCATAAAATTGGTGATGGATGATGGATGGTACCTTTTGTCTTGTTAAGCAACAGCACAATCAACTTTATTATTTAATGGTATAGAACCAAATTTGAAGCATGTTGGCTATTCCATCTCTTTGACCTTTGGGCAATTTGAAGCAAAGCCACATTATTTTTTCATAAATATGAACAATAGCTCTAAGATCCATTGGCACATGAATTTGATAGGGTCCTGGCAACAGACAGCTTTCAACAAAGCTTGCCAATGCTTGTGTGCATATTTCTAAGAATAACTCAGTGTCCAAGAATTTGGCCCTGCTCCACCATAGGCTATGGCGGGCCGGCAGCTGTTTTAAATCACTGCAGACTGAACTGATACTAGCTTTATTATAGTTGGACTGACATCCGCTCTCTCTTAATCGTCTTACTGTTCCTCCTTTTGTTGCTTGGTTGGCAGCTTGCTTGGCACTTATTTATTGCACTCGGTGTTTTCAAGACACAAGTGACAGATTGGGGGGGGGAATCATCTTGTACATCTGGAACAGGATCAAAGAGAAGTCCTTTTAAAGGAGTGCCTGTATGGTTTGAAAGATGGGGTTTTCCTGGGATTGTAGCACAAAGAGATCTGTCTTCTTGAAACAGGTCATCTCATTTTTTTTTCTTACATGGTAAATGATATTCTCGTTATTAATTTTAGTTTGCCTTTGAGTTTGGGGAGATTTTACAAAGAAAAAGAATGGCTTTGAGGCCAAATCTTTCCCCTCATCCAATTGCCAACCCAGAGGTTAACAGTGGATAGTTTGGGCTTTTTAATCAGCTCATCAGTGCTGGGTTGCCCCCGGTTCGGACTGGATCTATAGAATCGGTAGTAAAACCAGCAGGAGATTCCGCCCACTGACCCAAACGTCATCAAAACTCTTCTCTTCTCACAGAAGAGCGTACGCACATGCGAGCAGAGCAAGAGCGTGTGCGTGGGCATGATGCAAACCGATAGTAAACCAAAAACTGTCTACTATTGACCTCACCCCATTCCTAAGAGGTCTGTAAGGGACGTGCATAAGAGCACAAGCGTGCCTACCATTCCTGTCCTATTGTTTCCTTTCATTATATCCAATTAATATAGTTATTACATACTTATGCTTATATATATGCTTATATATTGTATAGTTATCTCATGCTTATGCTTATATATACTGTATGACAAAATAAATAAATAAATAAAATAAAATAAAATAAACGTAAGTATGACCCACCCCTGCAGCTCATGTTGCAAATTTTAGCATCCCTCAGTCCCTTCTGGGGATTGATTCCTCATAAATGGCGAGAGAAAGTTATTTCCAGATTCTTATGGATTAATCATATAAAATAAAAAGAATCGGGAGCGAGTAGCATCATACCTGTAGCCCAGAGTTTCTCCACCATGGCAACGCGAAGTTGGAAACCATGGCAACTCGAAGATGGAAATCCCAAAATTTCCCAGCCAGCATGAATCCAGCCATCTTCGAGTGGTCAAGGTTGAGAAATACAACTAAACTCTAGTTAGTTGTGGTCTCTGCTCATTAATTGACTAAAATGGGAAACCTCACTTTTCATAGTACCATTCAAGGTCAGGAGAAAAATACACTCAGAGAACTAGACTGGTACTGTATATGTTTAAGGTATTGGACTAGGACAATTGGACTGGAAGACCCAATTGCTAATCCATCCTTAGCCAGGCAGACTCGCTGGTAACCTTCAGCCAGCCACATTCTCTCCACCCAACATATCTTATGGCGGTGGTGTGGGGGAAAAATGGAAGTGGGAGAGATTTGTACATTACTTTGCAGGAGCACTTATGAGGAGTTTTTTGTTTTTCTTTTTTTTTAAATCAAAATGGCAGCTGTGACTACAATGCATAGAAAAAAAGGATAGGGCTACAATTGCATGGTCCCAGCCACCATTTTTACTCCTTCTCCCTTCATGGATCCCTCTGCTGACCTGATCATCTGAATGAAAGGCAAGATAAAAATATAATAAATAAAGTCAGTAATGTTGAAAAAAAGTGTTCTCAGATCTCTTCAAAATTAGACTGCAAAATAATCAACTTAATTTTATTTTAGCATTTTGATACTTTATGATACTAAAGTAATTATGGTTCTAATATTTTGCCACAATATAGTTTTCTACAACTTAACATCACTACTTTATATCTTGCTCTTTTGGGATGATCAGAGCAGATTTGCTGTGGCATTTCTTTAGAATTTGAAAAATGTTTTTTTTTTAATTTTCCATAATAATTCCCACAATTTAACCAGTGTACAGTACAATCACTTATCCAACAATCGATCCTATACTCAGATTATGCTCAATCAGGCCTGCTCGGTCGCCACTCCCTTCCTTAATCCTTCCTACCCTTCTCATCCTTCTTCTACTTTCCCCACCATCCCCTCCTCGCTTTCCTACTTCCCCTCCTCTTTCCCACTTCTCTTCCATCCTTTCTAACCTCTATCTTCCCCTCCTTCTTCTCCTCCTATCCTTTCTTCTCCCTCCCTTCTTTCCTACCTACCTACCTGCCTACCTACTTTCTTCCTTCTTTACTCCTCTTTCCTTACCCTTTCCCTTCCGGAATGGTTACCGAGCAGCCCCGACTTTACACCATTCCAACTTGTTTAATTCTACCATTATTCCTGTACAATGGCAATCAATTTATAATCTTCCCCTTCCTTCCCCATTTCCCCCCTCCCACCCGAGACTTCCCAGAACAGAATACAGGGTATAGTAACTAACAAACATAATCTAAAATATAACATCAAACATATTCCATTTCACACCATCACACTATCAATTCCCTTCTTTCTTAAACTCTAATACATAGCAATTCCTAACTTCACTGAAAAAGTAATTTTTAATCTGATACTTATTTTGAATATAATCGATCCACTTTTTCCATTCCAAAATATATTTTTCTTGTGTATAGTCTTTCAAGTAGGCAGAAATTTTTACCATTTCTGCTAAATTTGATACTTTACTAATCCATTCTCCAATTGTAGGTAAGTCTTCTTTCTTCCAATATTGTGCAATCAATAGTCTTGCAGCAGTTATTAAATTCAAAATCAGTTTTGTCTCTATAACAGTGCAATCTGGAATTTGAAAAATGTTACCACAACCCATCGTCAGTTTTCTTTTCTCAGGGTTAAAGAATTCCTTCATCTCTCCATATTGGACTTAACTTCCCAGTTGTTGAGCATTTTCACTATCTTTTCTAAACCCTTTATCTAAATCCTTTGTAAATAGTGGTGCTTAGAACTGGAGACAGTATGCCAGATGGTGTCTAACCAACACAGAATAATATATATAAAGTATAATAGAATAATACAGTTGGAGGGGAACTTGGAGGTCTTCTGGTTCAACCCCTCTCAAGCAGGAGACCCTATACCATTTCTGACAAATGGTTGTCCTCAGTGGTGGGTTTCAATTTTTTTACTACCGGTTCTGTGGGTGTGGCTTGGTGGGCATGGCTTGGTGGGCATGGCAGGGGAAGGATACTGTAAAATCTCCATTCCCTCCCCAATCCAGGGGAAGGTTTCTGCAAAATCCCCATTTCGTCCCAATCAGCTGGGACTTGGGAGGCAGAGAATAGATGGGGGCGGGGCCAGTCAGAATTTTTACTTCCGATTCTCTGAACTACTAAAATTTCCACTACCGGTTCTCCAGAACTGGTCAGAACCTGCTGAAACCCACCTCTGGTTGTCCTATTTCTTCTTAAAAACCTCTGGTGTTGGAGCACCCACAACTTCTGGAGGCAAAAATTAATCATTCCACAATTAATTGTTCTAAGTGTTAGGAAATTTCTCCTTAGTTCTAGGTTGCTTCTCTCCTTGATCAGTTTCCATTCATGGCTTCTTGTTTTGCCTTCAAATACTTTGGAGCATAGGTTGACTGACCCCCTCTTCTTTGTGGCAGCTCCTCAAATATTGGAAGGTGCTGTCATGTCATTTCAAGTCCTTTTTTCATTAAGCTAGACATACCCAATGATTTCAAAACTATATTTCTTTCGACACATCTTAAATTTATGTTTGCCTTTTTAAAAAGCCACATCCCACCATTGACTTCTATTCAGTTTGTGGTCAGTTACAGCTGATTACAAGATGATTAAACATCCCTGAAGGCCTAACAGATTCTAGGCATCTGAAACTTCAAAAGAAAACACAGCACAAAAATCAAGATGATAATTAATTAAAATAGAAAAATTCAAAAAGTAATTTTTAAAATTAGCTATTAAAGTTAATGAATGAAATTTGATTGACATGCCACACCCAACTCAAACCTTTTCATACATATTTTTTGCTGAATCTAGCATCTCCCTTTAAATATCTGAGCATAATTTTCATATATAAAGAGTTTTGCATTTGTCTTTTTCTGTTTCATTTTTTAGTTTCTTTCCTCCAACTTGTCATGAGATCATTCTCATTGGGGTTTTTTCTCCATTTTCTAAGACATCAATTATCGGTTATCATTTATTTATCTTATTTATACCTCTACCTTTCTATTCTATGGAGTGCTAAAGAGAGGTAAAAAATTAAAACAAGCGATTTAATTTAATACTAATTAATAACACAATTAAATTCTAAATATAATTATTTATTAAAAACTGGTCATGAACTGTTTCCTTACAGCTGCACTAAATGGAATTAAAACTCAACTGTGATAGGGTGCAAGTCTGCAAGCACATACGTTCTATGATAGGGTGCAAGTCTGTCTCCTATATGCCAGAAGGAATTATCCCTTGCTATGGAAGCATCAAATTTATTATTATTATAAATAGACTCATTCTACAGAATACATCCTTCTGACAACCTAGCAGTTTGAAAGCACGTAAAAAAATGCAAGTAGGGACCACTTTGGTGGGAAGGTAACAGTGTTCCATGTGCCTTTGGCATTTAGTCATGCTGGCCACATGACCATGGAGACATTTTCGGACAGCCCTGGCTCTTCGGCTTTGAAATGGAGATGAGCACCGCCCCCTAGAGTCAGGAACAACTAGCACATATGTGCAAGGGGAACCTTTACCTTTACCTTTTACAGAGTACATCAATTAATGAGGTTTTTAAGAGAAAAAATAGTTGTGCTGATCATCAAGTTAAAAGTAATAATACTAATAACAACAGAGTTGGAAGGGACCTTGGAGGCCTTCTAGTCCAACCCCCTGCCCAGGCAGGAAACCCTACACCATCTCAAGACAGATGGTTATCCAACATTTTCTTAAAAATTTCCAGTGTTGGAGCATTCACAACTTCTGCAGGCAAGTCGTTCCACTTATTAATTGTTCTAACTGTCAGGAAATTTCTCCTTAGTTCTAAGTTGCTTCTTTCCTTGATCAGTTTCCACCCATTGCTTCTTGTTCTACCCTCAGGTGCTTTGGAGAACAGCCCGACTCCCTCTTCTTTGTGGCAACCCCTGAGATATTGGAACACTGCTATCATGTCTCCCCTAGTCCTTCTTTTTATTAAACTAGACATACCCAGTTCCTGCAACGTTCTTCATATGTTTTAGCCTCCAGTCCCCTAATCATCTTTGTTGCTCTTCTCTGCACTCTTTCTAGAGTCTCAGCATCTTTTTTACATCGTGGCGACCAAAACTGAATGCAGTATTCCAAGTGTGGCCTTACCAAGGCATTATAAAGTGGCACTAACACTTCACGTGATCTTGATTCTATCCCTCTGTTTATGCAGCCCAGAACTGTGTTGGCTTTTTTAGCAGCTGCTGCACACTGCTGGCTCATATCTAAATGGTTGTCCACTAGGACTCCAAGATCCCTCTCACAGGTACTACTATTGAGCAAGGTACCACATATATGGTACCTGTGCATTTTGTTTTTTTTGCCTAAATGTAGAATCTTACTTTTTTCACTGTTGAATTTCATTTTGTTAGATAGCGCCCAATGTTCAAGTCTGTCAAGATCTTTCTGTAACTTGAGCCTATCTTCTGGAGTGTTGGCTATTCCTGCCAGCTTGGTGTCATCTGCAAATTTGATGAGTTCCCCATCTATCCCCTCGTCCAAGTCATTGATGAAGATGTTGAAGAGTACTGTTTTAGGACTTTAAATTTCAGCACCAGCATCTTAAATTTTGCCAGATGGACAGTTGGTAACCAATGAAGAGCTTTCAGTGCAGGCATTAGAAGACTCTTATTCTTTCCACCATTAGCAGCCTTCCAATTTTGGCATAAATTGGAGGAGTTTCAGGATATTTTTCAAGTTAGCCCCAACCAGAGTGCATTATACAGTAGTAGATAATGTATGTAAGATGTAACCAAAATCTTACTTGGTTACATAACACAACCAAATCTGACCACATTGGAAAGAGTTTTAGCTCCAAGAACTTTATCACTTAATTTAACTCAGCAATTTCACATTCATCTTGAGTAGCACTGGAGATAAGATAGAACCAGTTCAACTATGGCCATCTCCCAGCACCCCTTCTGGACATAGCCTGAGAGGAAGGATCAGTGCAAGAAGTAGTATAGTGTCCCCAAGGCTCAATCCTTCCATGAGATCCAGAAAGAAGAAAAGTAATTAAGATAGATAGATCTGTACTTTATTAAGTATAGAATAACAGAGTTGGAAGGGACTTTGGAGGTCTTCTAGTCCAACCCCTAGCTTAGGCAAGAAACCCTATACCATTTCAGACAAATGGTTATAACAAATGGTTATGTTTAACTCAATCAAATCTAAGCAATTAAAAAAATCAAAATATAACATACAACAACAACAATAGTAATAATAACAACAACAACCACAATTCAATCATCTACAAATCTTAATCTTCATGAAAGCTATAATAAATCAGAGGTACTTAATTATCCCATCCTAATTTCTTGAATGTTGCCCTGCTTGGGACAAGGTTTTAGATTTTACTTTGATAACACAAAAAGTGTGAGAATCTCACATCCCTTCCACTGCTGTTTGATACAGCAGCAGCTGGACTCCCTGGCAAATATCCCATTACACAGTCGGCCAGTCTGTCAACAAAGGTCTTCAAATCAGCACAGGAGGAAGACTCTTTTATGAAATACAGGCAACTCCTAATTTCTAAGGGAAATAAAAAATGTTAGCCCAGCAGATGTGTTACCTCAAACTCTTATGTTGCTAGGGCTATTAGATAAGATGTAAAGGAAAAACACTTTATTACAGAAAAACTTCTCATCTGACTTATCAGGATCTGTATTAACTCTTGGGGATCTGAATCAATAAACTGATTTTATATCTTCCTTGAGATACAAAAGGCTTCTAGAAACATTGTTCCTACTACCATGCATGATGAAACTTGAAACCCCCTTAGGAAGGTCAGCAAGGCTATACACCTGCTATCCAATTTCTGGCATAAGTCATGCAATAAGGTAACTAGTTTCAGAACTATACCTTGGCTGAAAGCTGGGTTAGATTGGGATAGATAATAAATATCATTTGAATGAGTCTGAAATTGCAGAGATTTTCTGGCCAAGTGAATAATCCCCCCCCTCCAAGAGGTCCTAGCTGCCTCCTCTAGGCAGGGAGGGACAGATCCCACCTTCAAGGAAGCATTAGTCACCACATGAGGTGGTTGAGTCAAACCAGTTTAACGGGTTCTCCAACCGTGTAGAGCTTTAGTGTATATTATCTGTCAAGCCTTAAACTCGGATAGAGTGATATATTTGTGACAATTAAGTCAGATGGGAGTCCTCCACCTTCTGCTCTCCAGCTCCACCAGAACAGAATATTAAATCTAACTCTTTTATGTATGGTGCAACCTTAGCTGGACCCTTAGTTATCACAGAAGGTATGAAATCCTGAACCTCTCCTAGCTGTACATTGAAATTTTCTAAGAAGATACTGTTGATCAATTGGGTGAGCAATACCCTAATGATACTGGTGGTCTCAAACACCAGCAATAATAATTTTTAGGATGCAATCTGGACACCAGGACCAGAGGTTTAGTCTTCTGAGCTTTTGGACTCATGCTGGAGCCCATCCTCAGGGAACTTCTGTCTCACTAGAATGTGTGAATACTAGATCTTCAACCAAACCCTGTGATGTTATAGTCAGCACATTCTTTCATTTAGTTTGCTATGTGTTTAATTCACTCTGTAAGCATAGATATGGTGACTTCTGCATCATGGCTTATGCATCATAGATGACTTTAGCCAATGGTGTCTTATTCAATGTTAACATGGTTAATAAAATGTTATATTGCTCATAAGCAAGATTTATTTACTTGTCTTCTTTCACAGACCTCATAAGAGGAGGAAGATCTGATCTAATTTGTTTCTAGGATAATCAAGATTATTTCTATATATGATTACTGAGGTGAACGCACTATATGCACAAAGATGAAAAGCTCAGCATTATCCACCAATCAGGAACGGGTAGTGAAATTGACAGAATTTGCCTAGATGGACAAATTGACGTCTTTAATTAAAGAAAGCATACTAAAAAGCAAAGATATCACCTTGCCAACAAAAGTGCATATAGTCAAGGCTATGGTTTTCTCAGTTGCAATGTATGGCTGTGAAAGTTGGGCCATAAGAAAGGCTGAGCATCAAAGATTTGAGGCCTTTGAATTATGGTGCTGGAGAAGACTTCTGCGAGTCCCTTGGACTGCAAGGCGATCAAACCGGTCAGTCCTAGAAGAGATCAACCCTGACTGCTCTTTAGAAGGCCAGATCCTGAAGATGAAACTCAAATACTTTGGCCACCTAATGAGAAGGAAGGACTCACTGGAGAAGAGCCTCATGCTGGAAAAGACTGAGAGCAAAAGAAGAAGGGGACAACAGAGAATGAGGTGGCTGGATGAAGTCACTGAAGCAGTAGGCGTGAGCTTAAATGGACTCCAGAGAATGGTAGAGGACAGGAAGGCCTGGATAGGTTGGACACAACTTCACAACTAACAACAACTAATTAAAGAAAGGACAATATTTAGATCCATTGGGACTGGAAACCTCTTATGAATTTTTAAGGGAACAGCCATCACTTATTTTACTCTTTTCTAAAACAGGTATTCTTTTTTAAAATCTTTCTAAAAACCTTTTTTGCCTTTTAATCTTACTCTTGAACCAACTTTCTTAAAACATAATGCCCAAATTAAACCCTAATTTAATTCTTACCAATGGTTGAAGCAAATTACTACTACAGTCTGAAATCAGACCGATGCTTTGTGCCTATCTTGCCTTCACCATTTGGTGGCTAAATAGGTTGCAACTTTGTTTGCTTTTCTCAGGACATTTTGACCTCAAGTCCTAGTTTTTCTGTGCTAGCCCACCACTAAAAGGGATCTGAGAGCTTAATGTGGGTAGTATATTTAAATGAACAAAAACTATAGAATCAGCAAACAAATTTAAAATTTAATTAATCTTAGATTTAATTTAATTCTTAAAATGCCAGGGGAAAACTGAGTATTAAAAAAATTAGAGGTAGCTGTACTTTCAGTATGTGTTGGCTAAAATAAAACATGATGATTAAAAGCTACTATGAATTCAGAAATGTTTTAAATGGATTTGTACTTTATTCATCATAATAGCATTCAACAAAAGAGAGTATTACATATATTCAGGGATCTCTGGCATGAAGCCAGCCTATGAAGAACACAGAGATCAATGCCATGGTAAGAATACAGACCTTCTCCCCACCCTGGGCATGTTCCATCCTACCACTGCATTCTCCTGTATCATGAGTTCTTTATCCTTCTTGCTTTTTCCTGAGATAGAGGGAAGGCAGTTTTGTTTACAAGACACCAGCATTTCTTTCAACCTGAAAGCAAGGTGCATGTGATCTGTGCTGAGTTGCCACCAATTCTAGGACTTTTTGTCACATTGTCTTCTTAGCAAATCAACTGAGAAGCTCTGTTAAAGATGCTCTGCCTTGAATTGTACCTAGGCTCATTGAGTTTTTCATGAAGAGATGAACAGTGGGACCAATATAGAGGGCCAAAAGTCCTCTGTGCAACAATCAAGGGAGGAAAGGCAGCAGCTGCTTGGATATTTGGTGACTGTGACTTTCTGGAGGCTCTACAAGAGAAATCATTGTCTGTAATGAAAATAAGAGTGCATGATGAAAAGGAAAGCTTTTCCAATAGCTGCCCCAGGGTCTCACCAATGCCAGGCCAGCCAGTTGGCATCTCAGATACCTTCCCTCAAACTGGACTATCCTGGCCAAACTGGGTTATTTGGACACTCAAACTGAAGGCATCAACATCAATGGAAGAAGGAACATTTTAAGAAGGTACTAAAAGGAAGCCTTTTAAAAAAATAAAATCAATTGCTTTAATTCCTGATTTTTTTGTGGTTTTTATTGTCTCATGTACTCACATATATTTTTGTAGCTTATTTTAATTCTTTCTCATGAACGATTTTGAGCTGATTCAGGAATAAGAACAATGGAAGAAGGAACAACATTAAGAAGGTGCCATAGCAGGTAAAATACAGATAATCCTTATGAGATACCTGGTTAGCTCTGGGGAAAGAGGGGGAGAGGGAGGGAGGAGGGGAAGGCAGGGCAGGGCAGGAAAGGAGAGGAGAGGGAAGGAGAGAGGAGAAGAGAGGAGTAATTTATTATTTATTTATTATTTTAGTTTGTCAAACATGTACAAGATAACCTATTGAGTATACCAATCGATGCATTGGAAAGCCAGAAAGAGCAGAACTGGACAGAATAAAAGAAGAAGAGCCAATCAAAACAGGCTGGAATTGTTCCTTCCTGTCTAAAACCTCCCTTCTAGACTAGGTCAATATTTCCCTATCCCCCATCTCACACCCAGCTATAGGCTGCAATGCACATAAAAACCTGGCAGAGATTTGATCCCACTGTTCTGCTTGTCTCCTTGACTTTTTGACCACACCCTGCAGACATCTCTGGCAATGAAATGCCTTTTTGGTAAGTTTTTGTGCCAGAGGAAAAGCCTTCTGAGTAGATTACATCCTTTGGTACTCCGAGTTGAACTGCAGACTCCTTGAATTAATCTGAGAGATACTGTTTTGACTTTTCTTTAAAAAAAATCAATTATTTTAATTCCTGATTGTGTATGGTTTTTATTGTCTCATGTATTCATAGGTATTTTGGTTGATTGTTTTTATTCTTTCTTGTGCACAATTCCGAGCTTATTCAGGAAGAAGAACAATATGAAGCCTAATAGTAGAGGTGGTAATATAAGAATTAGCTTATTTCAAAAGTTGAGTTTGCTGGAGAAGCAAAAGAGAAGGAAAGGATGGCTTTTTCCTTTACACCATGAAAACCTTTTTTTTTTTTTGCTTTCAATTTTGAGGACAGCACAGACTTGCAAAAATCCATGCCAACCAAAGCTAACCACAATTGCAAGCTTTGAAAGTTTCCTAGAAAACAAAGTGGAGCCAACCATTTGCAAGTCGTCCCTGTTGCATCGTCACTTAATTCAATATTTATTTAGCAAAGTATATATTCCTCCCTTGTACAAAAAAAGTCGAATGCTCAAGGTGCTCCCAGAGTATAAAATAATCCATCAAATAAAAAAAAAACAAGCAGTGAAGATAAATAGCACGCCACACTCTGAAAGAAAACCGCAAATAGGAGGGTGAATTAGAAAAACAGCGAGGCTAATTAAAAGCCCATCTGAAGGACGGGATGGATGATCAACCAGACAACATAAAGTAACTTATGTGGGAGGTTCAAAACTGTGGTGCAGGAAAACCTCTCATTTATCTCAACCAGTCTGGCATCAGCTCTTGCTGGGATGCAGAAAAGTGCCTCCCTATTAACTCTGAAAGTGAAGGCAGGGAGAACAGAAGGAGGCAGGCCCTGGCATTCTGATCTCTCTACTCTATAGGTTTCATGGATAACCACCAATAATTCAAAGGTGCTTTTTCAGAAGGCAACTGGACATTCTTGTTTTTCCTTTTGAAGACATTTCGCTTCTCAACTAAGAAGCTTCTTCAGTTCTGACAGGATAGTGGGGAATGGAAGGATTTATATTCCTTGCAGACAGTTGGTCATTTGCATCCTTTTAGAGGGTCATTGAAGCACTTGGGACAACCATGACCTGGATGACTGAGAATCTCTACAGACTTTTAGCTATATAATTTTGGATGAACACCCTTTGAATGGCATGGGAGCAGGAATAGATTTTCAGAGGAAAAAATTGCAGACTATAGGAACCAGGAGCACTACTCAGGTGACCCTGTGGACACAGATAAACCTCCAAGTGCTTCAACAACCCTCTAAAACAGGGGTAGTCAACCTTTTTATACCTACCACCCACTTTTGTGTCTCTGTTAGTAGTAAAATTTTTGAACCGCCCACTGGTTCCACAGTAATGTGGCATGTATCGTCGTCTGCGCATGCCTCTTGCACATCGTGGATTGGGTTGGGGGGGGCACCGGCTACCAGCTCAACTTGTGTGTTACAGCTGGGTGGTGTGGGGGGAGATGCGCGAGCTATTCTGGGATGAGGCTCTTTTGTTTGCAGTCGCACTATAGCGCCATTTAGGTTCACTTACATAATGTGAACTAAACTTATGTGCGGGCGATACAAATAGTATATTTTCAGAAATTTAAATTGTCACGGGAAATTTTATGAAAACCTAATGAAAATGCTTTTAAATAATGCTATGAAATTTTTTTTAAAAGTCAATTAAATTAAAAAAAAGGAAAGTTTTTCTCACCAGACTGTGGAGCCTCTCTAGGAGTCTGGGGAGGGCGAAAATGGCCTTCCCCACCCCTGGGAGGCCCTCCAGAAGCCGGAAAAGGCCCATTTGCCAACTTCCAGTGAGACCCCAGACTCCTAGAGATGCTCTGGAGCCTGGGGACACCAAAAAACAGGCCTTCCAGTCCCAGTGGAAGTTGCCAAATGTGCCGTTTCTGGCCTCCGGAGGGCCTCCGGGGGGCGGGTGGGTGTTTTCGCCCTCCCCAGACTCCTAGAAAGGCTCTGGAGCCTGGTGAGAGAAAAATGGGCCTTCCCCAGCATCCGCCGAGGCCCTGTGGAGGCAGGAAATAGCCACTTCCCCACTGCTCTGTCCTCCCTCGCCTCCGTCCGAGTGATGGCTTAATTAGCCGGCACTATCAGCTGTGGCAGCAGAATAGCCAGCATCTGCCAAGAGCCTCCGTTATCTTCCACGATGCTGGTGAGTCACCCAGAAACAAACGTCAGCTCAATCAATGGATTTGCCTGTTACAAAGAGAAACAGCAGCTCTCGCTGCCTTTTATATCCTGTGGGGTGTGGCTCCATGACTCAGCATTTCCTAGGCCTGCCCCACCCCTGCTTCTGTTGTTCCTTCCTCTCCTGCCTACGAAACCTAGGGTTCAACCAATCCTGATTGCCGTCAGCTGGGTCTGAAGGCGTGGGACAGAGGCCTCATTATCTCTTCCACTTGGCCTGTTTCTGGCTCCTGGAGCTGAGCCAGGGAAGCCGGTGCTCCCGAGGTAAGACCTTACGGCCCTTCCCCCTCACTGTCCAAGTCACTTTCTGGCAGCAGGCCCGGCTCCAAGTCACTTTCTGGCAGCAGGGCCGGCTCGGGGGGGTACAGACACAACCCCCACCAATATGGCTACGCATGTCACCTGAGGCCGGAATAGCTCAGGCTGTTAGAGCCTGTTATTAGAACACAGTAGCCTGCAATTACTGCAGGTTCAAGCCCGGCCCAAGGTTGACTCAGCCTTCCATCCTTTATAAAGTAGGTAAAAAGAGGACCCAGATTGTTGGAGGGGCAATAAGTTGACTTTGTAAAAATATACAAATAGAATGAGACTATTGCCTTATACACTGTAAGCCGCCCTGAGTCTTCGGAGAAGGGCGGGATATAAATGTAAACAAACAAAAAAAAAATAGGTTCACCATCATGGTTATAGGGTTTTCTGCTTGAGCCGGAGGTTGGACTAGAAGACCTTCAAGATCCCTTCTAACTTTGTTATTCTGTTACATATTATACTATAATATCATTCTATATCTTAGAAAACTATTTTCCCAAAATGAAACCTGAAGATATGTGGAAATTTATATTCCAACATTCCCACTGTATGTAGCCATGGCCTTATGGATACTTTATTATGTATGTGTATCATAGCAATAGCAATAGCACTTAGATTTATATACCAGTTCATAGTGCTTTTCCAGCCCTCTCTAAGCGGTGTACAGAGTCAGCATATTGCCCCCAACAATCTTTTTCCTCATTTTACCCATCTTGGAAGGATGGAAGGCTGAGTCAATCTTGAGCCTGGTGAGATTTGAACTGCTGAACTTCAGCTAACAGTCAGCTAAAGTAGCCTTCAGTACTGCACTCTAACCACTGCGCCACCTCAGCTCATAAAGTTCATAACCCATAAGATGGGAACTTCCAGATTAGTTAAAAGTTGACCAAACATAGAAGTATTTATGCATTTGCTCTGTTACTTTATAGTAGCCCTAATGCAGGGGTGTCAAACTCATGTTGTCACAGCTGCATCATGTGATACATTAGGACTCCCCCCACCTTTGCTAAACCAGGCATGGGCATGGCCAATGCATGATGTATCTGGCCCATGGGCCGGGAATTTAACAGTCCTGCTCTAGTGCATACTTCAGAACAGTTGCTTTGATCTTGATCTACACTAACTAGCAGGATCAAGCATGATAACACAACCCAGCAATGGCAAGCTATCACTGATGTAACCAGTTTCTTAAATTCAGCTATATTTTTCCTTCTGCAGTTCAGTAACAGATGAATTCTGGCATTCCAGCTACTGCTTTCTCTGTGAGAGTTTGTTTCTCATTGAATAAACTGCTTATGAATTAGCCAGTCTATTTCACTAAGCCTACCTTAGGGGAAAACTGACAAATGCAACTTTGCTTGTTTGCTTAACCAATGAAGATTGACTGGGATAAAATGCTTTATTAGAAAAGTGTACAGGTAGTCCTCAACTTGCGACCACAACTGAGCCACAATTTTCTGTTGTTAAGCAAGACAACTGTTAAGTGAATTTTGCCCCATTTTATGACCCTTCTTGCCACAGTTGTTAAATGAACCACTGCAGTTGTTAAATGAACCACTGCAGTTGTTAAGTGAACGTGGCTTCCCCATTGAAGGTCACATAAGGTAATCACATGATCCTAGGACACTGCAACCATCATAAATATGAATCAGTTGCCAAGTGTCTGAATTTTGATCATGTGATTTTTATTTATTTATTTACATTTATATCCCGCCCTTCTCCGAAGACTCAGGGCAGCTTACAGTGTGTAAGGCAATAGTCTCATTCTATTTGTATATTTACAAAGTCAACTTATTGCCCCCACAACAATCTGGGTCCTCATTTTACCTACCTTATAAAGGATGGAAGGCTGAGTCAACCTTGGGCCTGGTGGGACTAGAACCTGCAGTAATTGCAGGCAGCTGTGTTTTAATAACAGGCTATCTTACAGCCTGAGCCACTCAAGGACCCAGAGATACTAAATACAATCACGAAATGAACTGTTGTAAGCCAAGGACTGCCTATAGTGTAGTGAGCAGAAGCTTTCGGAGGGAATTCTCTTTGTTTTATAGGGCTTTGGATAGAATTAATTGCCTGGTGTTTTCAGAGCTGAGCAATTGAGTAGCTTAATTGGAGCAAAGATTGGCTGAATGGGCGGAAAACTTCAGAACTATGCTAAAGGGTTTGGGATTCATAGAAGGTGACGCCAAAGGGATCAAAAGAGGATTGAAGATGAGGATGGTTTGGAAAGGAAAATGATGAAGGTGTAACAGAGTCAGAGGTGGGCTTCTGGGGGTTCACAGGGGTTCGGGAGAACCTCTAGCTAAAATTTTGTGCAGTTCGGAAAACCCCCAAATCCCACTCCTGGCTGGCCCCGCCCATCCCACTCCTCCCAGGAGTCCCCATGCGGCCCATTTTGGATGCAGGTAAGTGCAGAGCCTCCATCGTGGTGCAGGAGGTTGATTAGGCCACGCCTACCCAGCAACCGGGCACCACCCCTGAACAGAGTCCATCACTCACTATGGGATCCTTGGTTCAATGTGCTTGTGGGGGAAAACCTGATTTTTGCATAAGGGCTCCCTATCGGTTATTGCGTGCTGAAACCTGGGGAAAAAAGTTACATCATTCCAATTCCTATTTGACATGTTAATCCCCTTAAATGAAGGACTGCATTTTATTCCTTCATGCTGTCCCTGCCTGACCTCTTGTCCCAGTGCAATTGATGGATTCATTTGTCAGTTATAATCACAGAATCTGCCTGCCAAGTTTTCTTAGCAATCAGCTTTATGGAGTCAAGGGCAAACCCACAGGAAACCATTTTCCTGCCTTTTGAACAGGGTAATTCCAATCAAGAAGGAGATAGCCCTTTATCCTGACAGGGTTAGGATTGTGGCCTCTTGTGACATATGACGTCATTTGGTTAGTTAAACAGGAAAACAGATGGTTTAACCTGAGGTTTATACATGGCACTGAAAAAGCTGGGCTGGATTGAACATGCTCTTTAACAAAATCAAAGTGGAGATCCTTTTTAATGGGCCTGTCATCAGTTTCTCAAAACTGACTTTTAATAAGCTTTTTGGTGAAAAGAGATTTGTGTAAATATCTCAAGAGCCCCTTCCCTGATTCTCTGGGGTGTAGCAAGTCTTAATAATGTCCTGTCTCCTTGGTGCTTAAAGACTGCATGGATGAAAACTGTTTCCACCCACCCCGCCTTTTTCATCAGAACAAACAGAGAAAAGGGAAATGTGAACTAGATCTGACGAACTGAGAACAAATTATTCATCAGCTTATCATTAGCTGTGAATGCCCAGGTCATTTTAGCGAAAATATATTTATACTGCTTCTCTGTGCATTTTTATGGATGGCTAAGTTTCATGGCCAACTAATTATATGAATTCTACATGGAACTACCAGCTATTTCCTTCCAATAAACCTTTTCTGAGGTTTATTTTGTTGTAGCAGTGGCTACGGTAGCATGCTGAACCTCACAGCTGGATTCAGATGTTAACTAAGGCTTGTTTAATAATAATTCACTAAATAAATCACAATTGGTTGAGTTTGTACAATTAAACAAATCAGGTTTTTTTGTGAATCAGGACTTATTTCTGATAATGCACCCTTTAGCATCATGGTGTCCTCCAATGTATTGAACCACAAATCCTTAGATTCAGGGGTGGGCTGCTGGGGGTTCGCAGGATTCAGGAGAACCTCTAGCTAAGAATCTGTGCAGTTCAGAGCACCCCCAAATCCCAGTCCTGGCTGGCCCCACCACTCCACCCTCCCAGGAATCCCCATGCGGCCCATTTTGGATGCAGGGTGTGCGTGGAGGCTTCGGGAGGGCAAAAAATGGGCCTACTGGAAGTTCGGGAAGGGGGAAACAGGCCTATTTCTGGCCTCCAGAGGGCCTCCAGAGCCTGGGGAGGCTGTTTTCACTCTCCCGGAGGCTCGAAGAACCCTCTGAAGCCAGGGGAGGGCAAAAATACCCACGCACTGACCCCCGCCATGGTGCAGGAGGGGTGTAGGCCACTCCCACCATGGCCACGCCCACTCAGCAACCGGGCAGATAACCCCTTGCTAAAATTTTTGAAGCCCACCCCTGCTTAGATTGAAACAGCACAGCCACAAGCTCTTTTCGGTAGCTCATTTTTTATGGTCTTTGGATTGCTAAAAATATATATCTGAAGAGTATATAAATACTGAGTTACAAGACTCTCCCTAAAATGTGGTATTTATTTTTATCTTGTAGATTGATAAAAATATTCTCAGATATACTTTATTTTCACTGAAGTAATAAAAGAGATACTTATTTCACCTGAATATTGTCCAATACAGGCTTTTTGGGGGGAAAGTTCCATTTAATACATTTCAGAAACATCTGATAGCCCTGAATTTGAAAGTACTTTTGGTCAATTTAGATGGTTTATGCTCTGGTTCTATCATAAGGAAGCCATAAAATATGGTTTTGTTTAGGAGAAGAATTTATTGCAATCCTCATCAAAGCATTGTTATGAATTACTGGGAAAGAACAATGTAAATTGTTAAGTGAAAGCTATATGCCTGAAAATCTGAACTAAGTATGAACTACTTTTTCTTTAGGCTATTCATTCTTCTCTTATGTTAGTGACAATGCATTTAATCTGCATGACATAGTTGGAAATGTTGTTTTATAGGAAAAATAGGGGTTAGATTGTTTAAGAAAATAGATTTATATACATAAAACCATAGGATAATTTGTCTTTGCTACCATTAAGAGCATTTTGATAAGAAATTCCAAAAGGATTGTGCTCAAAGTTGGAAGAGGTACTGAAGCTGATGAGGTGAGAATTATTGAAAGAATTAATTATCAAAATTGCAAGCTACTTTTTAAACTATACTATGTAGGTGACTATCAACTGTCTACTTTAAAACTGAATTCTTTATCATCTGTATTGCTTCTTGTCGTTTTTAATGTCTTTTAAAAATATTGTTATTATTATTATTATTAATAATAATAATAATAATGATGATGATGATGATGATTTTGCTGGAGGTAGCTGAACTGAAGAGAAAGAACTGGCCATCAAAACTACACGGCTATGGATGAAATATGTAACAGTGATACCCATTTAATCGGGGCACTTGGTACCATGTCCAAGAATTTTATAAGATACATCAACAAATTGCAGCTTCCTGCAATAACACCAGCGGAACAGCAAAAAATCGTGCTACTTGGAACATTGTACATCTTAAGAAGATACTTGGTTGAAACCTAGGAGGCTGGCAGCAACCATGATGATTAATAATAGCAATAACAATGTCTTTGAAAGTATGCTAACTGGATTTCTTTATATTTTTGGACAGCTTTTATAAAGGTAAAAATTATTTGCTGAAATAAGCAAGTCAAAAATTATTTTTGTAAAAAAGCATAAGAATGTTACACTGGCTTCATGTGGATAGTAAGGGTGTGGTAAATTACCTTCAAACTGTATGTTTCAAATGCATCATTGGTTACCTGCCTGTTATTTGCTTGCTACATGTTTCAATAGGAGTATAATAACATTATCCATCAAAACAGAATCTATAGTATTATTAATGGCCAATAATGAACAACATTCTATGGCATTCATTATTCTGTTTAAAAACTGAAACACAAAATGTTTTGATGAACACATTATAAGCAGATTGGGTACCAGACATTTCTTTAAAAATATTTGGATAAGTATTCAGTGCTTATAAAAAAATTATGAATAACAACAAAATAATTAATTCTTAAATAATTTGGAATTCAAGAAACTGTCCAAGAAAAATGTTTATTACTTTAGAAGCCTATGTTTTTATAATGCTATCTGAAGCAATTAAAAGTTGGCAGTAGAGTGGCAGACCTGTACATATAAATTAAAAATTTGGAGGCTTCAAAATAACTTCTTGCCAAAGATCTTTGGGTCTATGTACCCTAGTTGGTTCTTGGTGTGCAGCTTGGCAGTTCTTATTACCATCACCAATGTTTTAGTGACAGTCACAGGAAGTTGTTCTCAATAAGCTTATTGTGTGTGAGAGATTGGGCTCCTACACCATGTGTCATTATATGGCAAATTAAAAGAAAAAAATAAATTTGAAATAATATCACCTCTTTGCCCTCTAATGAAAGATATATCCATTTCACAAGAGATGCATAAAATCAAACTTTATTAAAAAATAAAATCAGAGAGAGAAGAGGCAGGAAGGAAGGGAGATCAAGAGAGAGAGAGAGAGGAAAAGAGAGAAGATAAAAAACAAAATACACCGTTTCTGAGAAACAAATACTAGACACAGAATATTAGGTTTAAACGCAAATAAACACAATTAAAAATTTCCACAATATTTGTGCCTAGATTGTTTTTACAGCTTCTTCACCTGCTTTGAGGTTAAAAGACCTGTCTCTGTGGCTCAAGCTCAAAGGCCCTCTAATCTCCAGCCACTCACCCTGCATGAACATCAAGTGAGCGCTGTGCTGAAGGCCGTAAATCCCAACAAAGCTGTGGGTTCAGATGGGGTGCTGGGGAAAGTGGTGAAAACCTGCGCTGACCAATTAACAGGGGTTCTGACAAGGATTTTTAACATCTCCCTGCAATTGGCTAGAGTCCCATCATGCTTGAAAGCAGCCATAATCATCCCAGTTCTGAAGAAATCAGGCATAAACAGCCTGAATGATTATAGACCAGTAGTGGGTTCCACTTACCTTCACTACCGGTTCAGAACTGTGAGCGTGTGTGCGCTCGCGTGTTGCACTTCTGCACATGCGCAGAACATTCTGCGCATGTGCAGAACCTTCTGTGCATGTGCAGAGCATCCATAATGACATCCAGGCAGGTGGGTGGAGCCTCCCGCCGCTGCCATCACCGGTTCGCCGGGGCGAACCGGTAGAAACCCACCACTTCTATAGACCCATTGCACTTATGTCTATAGTGATGAAGTACTTTGTAATACTGGTCCTACAACACCTCAGGTCCTGTCTTCCACCAAATTTTGATCAACAGCAGTTTGCTTATAGAAGCAATAGGTCAATAGAAGATGCCATCACCACTGCTCTACATATTGCACTGAAACACCTTGAGAAATCTGGGAATTATGTCAGAATACATAATTCTTGAATACAGCTCACCTGTCTGGAACCCATACCACATCTCTGACATTAATACAATTGAACGAGTCCAGAAATATTTTACAAGAAGAGTTCTCCGCTTCTCTGTAAACAACAAAATACCTTATACCTCCAGACTTGAAATCCTGGGATTAGAAAATTTAAAACTCCGCCGACTCCGACATGACCTGTGTTTAACACACAGAATCATCTATTGCAATGTCCATCCTGTTAAAGACTACTTCAGCTTCAATCGCAATAATACAAGAGCAAACAATAGATTCAAACTTAATGTTAACCGCTTCAATCTTGATTGCAGAAAATATGACTTTTGTAACAGAGTTGTTAACGCTTGGAACAGACTACCTGACTCTCTGGTCTCTTCTCAAACTCCCAAAAGCTTCAACCAAAAACTGTCTACCATTGACTTCACCCCATTCCTAAGAGGACTATAAGGGGCATGCATAAGTGCACAAAAGTGCCTACCGTTCCTGTCCTATTGTTTTTCTGTCATTATATGTGCTTGTATATAATGTTGTGACAAAAATAAATAAAAAAAGTTAAAAAAAGAATGCTTTTTATAGACTATAGCGCAGCCTTTAATACCATCTTATTAGGCATTGTCATTGAAAAGTTGACTGACATGAATTTCCCTCCCCTCACTTGTGACTGGGTTAAAGACTTCCTGACAAACCATCCACAAACAGTAACATCCTGACATCTTCCATCCTGAAGCTCAGCACAGGTTCCCCTCAGGGCTGCATGCTCAGCCCCTACTTGTACTCGCTGTATACACATGACTGCATTTCCTTGAATCCATCCAACATCCTAATAAAATTTGCAGATGATATAAGGGTGCTGGGGCTTATAACTGGAGGGGACGAATCAGCATACAGGGAAGAAGTCCAGAAGGTATCCACATGGTGTTCAAAAAACATCTTACATCTAAATACTAGCAAGACAAAGGAGATGGTGCTGGATTTCTGGAAGCACAGAGTGGGACCTGCCCCACTGTGTATCAAGGAGGGCCGTGTGGAGAGGGTTTCTTGGAAGTGCTCATTAGTCAAGATCTCACCTGGAAAAACAACACATCCCTGGTGGTTAGTAAGGCTCAACAGAGATTTCATTTCCTTAGAGTCCTGCAGAAAAATCAGGTGGAACAACGGCTGATGAGTTCTTTCTATCGGTCCATGATAGAAAGTGTCCTCACATACTGTATAACAATATGGTACGCTGGTTTAACAGCTGTGGACAGGAAGGCACTACAGAGAGTGATCAATTTGGCACAAGAAACAATCGATTGCCCTCTAACACCATTGGGTTAGAGGGGCCTCTTGTGGCTCAACAGACTAATGCAGTCTGTTATTAACACAGCTGCCTGCAATTACTGCAGGTTCTAGTCCCACCAGGCCCAAGGTTGACTCAGCCTTCCATCCTTTATAAGGTAGGTAAAATGAGGACCCAGATTGTTGGGGGCAATAAGTTGACTTTGTATATAAACATACAAATAGGATGAAGACTATTGCTAACATAGTGTAAGCTGCCCTGAGTCTTCGGAGAAGGGCGGGATATAAATGCGAATAAAAAAAACCAACACCATTGGATGACATTGCCAGGTCTCGCTGTTTCATCAGAGTAAGGAAGATATTTAGGGATGATTCACACCCTGGTCAGTGTCTCTTTTCACTTTTACTATCAGGCAGAAGACATCGAAGCACAGTCAACTGGACAAAAAGGTTTAAAAACAGCTTTTACCAATGGGCTGTCAGACTCCTAAACACAATCAAAATCACTCCATATACATATGGAAACGAATGACTAGTTTTTTCCTCCCAATTACTTGTATAAGGATTATTCTGTATACTATTGTATTTTCTGTTATGGATTGCACCAGTAGAGGCGAAACCAATTTTGTTGTATACATGATGTACAATGACAATAAAGGCTATTATTATTATTATTTACCTATTTTTTCAGACAAAGCTATTTTCTTGAAACAGATATCATTCTGTCTCTATTTCTGGGCTTCTCCTACAGATTCTTGAGGATTTAAGTCAATTAATTCTGAAGCTTCTGGGGAAATAGAAAAAACTTCTGCTTTTCTTTTAAAAAGAGAAACTGTTTTTCTCTCTAGAACAGAGCTGTCAAACTCGCGGCCCACAGGCAAGATGTGTCACATGCTGGCCACATTCATGTCTGGTTTAACGAAGGGGGAAAAGTCTCGATATGTCACATGATCCCACCATGACGACGCAAGTTTGACACCCCTGCTCTTGAAGAAAAGGAGGGTTTGGAGAGAAAAATCCCTACTTACCTGATCTCAAATCATAACATAACATAACATAACATAACATCAGAGTTGGAAGGGACCTTGGAGGCCTTCTAGTCCAACCCCCTGCCCAGGCAGGAAACCCTACACCATCTCAGTCAGATGGTTATCCAACATTTTCTTTAAAATTTCCAGTGTTGGAGCATTCACAACTTCTGAAGGCAAGTCGTTCCACTTATTAATTGTTCTAACTGTCAGGAAATTTCTCCTTAGTTCTAAGTTGCTTCTTTCTTTGATCGGTTTCCACCCATTGCTTCTTGTTCTACCCTCAGGTGCTTTGGAGAACAGCCCGACTCCCTCTTCTTTGTGGCAGCCCCTGAGATATTGGAACACTGCTATCATGTCTCCCCTAGTCCTTCTTTTTGTTAAACTAGACATACCCAGTTCCTGCAACTGTTCTTCATATGTTTTATCCTCCAGTCCCCTAATCATCTCTGTTGCTCTTCTCTGCACTCTTTATAGAGTCTCAACATCTTTTTTACATCGTGGCGACCAAAACTGGATGCAATATTCCAAGTGTGGCCTTACCAAGGCATTATAAAGTGGTACTAACACTTCACGTGATCTTGATTCTATCCCTCTGTTTATGCAGCCCAGAACTGTGTTGGCTTTTTTAGCAGCTGCTGCACACTGCTGGCTCACATCTAAATGGTTATCCACTAGGACTCCAAGATCCCTCTCACAGGTACTACTATTGAGCAAGGTACCACATATACGGTACCGGTGCATTTTGTTTTTTTGGCCTACATGTAGAACCTTACTTTTTTCACTGTTGAATTTCATTTTGTTAGATAGCGCCCAATGTTCAAGTCTGTCAAGATCTTTCTGTAATTTGAGCCTATCTTCTGGAGTGTTAGCTATACCTGCTAGCTTGGTGTCATCTGCAAATTTGATGAGTTCCCCATCTATCCCCTCGTCCAAGTCATTGATGAAGATGTTGAAGAGTACTGGGCCTAAAACAGAGCCTTGGGGTACTCCACTGCATACTTCCCTCCATGTGGATGTAGTTCCGTTGAGGACTACACGTTGAGTGCGGTTGGTCAGCCAGTTATGAATCCATCTGGTGGTGGTGCTGTCTAACCCACATTTTTCTACTTTATCTAGTAGTAGGTTATGGTCTACTTTATCAAATGCTTTACTGAAGTCCAAGTAAATTATATCAACAGCATTCCTCTGGTCTACTAATTTTGTCATTTTGTCAAAGAATGCGATAAGATTAGTCTGGCATGATCTGTTTTGACAAACCCATGTTGGCTTTTGGTTATTACTTTGTTTGCTTCTAGGTGTTCGGTGATTCGTTGCTTGATTATCTTTTCCAGAATCTTCCCGGTATTGAGGTCAGACTGATAGGTCTGTAGTTTCCTGGATCTGTTTTTCCTTTTTGAAGATGGGAACTACATCAGCTCTTTTCCAGTCCTCTGGCAGCTCCCTGTGCACCAGGATCTTTGAAAGATATAGTTCAGTGGTTCTGAGATCACGTCTGCCAGTTCCTTCAGAACCTTGGGGTGTAATCCATCCGGTCCTGGTGATTTGAACTCGTCTAGGGTAGACAGGTGTTCACTTACCATTTTCTTCCCTATTTGAACTTGTGTTTCTAATCTGTTTTTGTAGTGCTGTTTTGATAGGTTGGATTGTTTTTCCTTTTGTGTAAAGACAGATGCAAAATATGAGTTAAGTAGATCTGCTTTCTCCCTGTTGCTTGTCATCTTCTTGCCACTTTCTCCCAGCAATGGGCCAATTGTTTCCTTGACTTTTTTCTTGTTTTTAACATGTTGGAAGAAGCTTTTTTTGTTATTTTTTACTTTTGTCGCTAGCCTTTGTTCATTGTGAGCCTTAGCTTTCCTCACTTCATCTTTACAGGCTCGGGCTGTTGCTGATATTCTGCCTTAGTTATTTGCCCCTCTTTCCACTTTTTATATTTGTCCTTTTTGTCTTTCAATTTGTCAGATAGTTCTTTATGCATCCATGCTGGTTTCTTTTGAGATCTACTATTTTTCTTCTTCATTGGTATTGTGTTAGACTGTGCTTTTATAATCTCACTTTTCAAAATTTCCCAAGCTTCTTGAGTTGTTTTCCCCCTGAGGATTCTCATCCATTGAATCCTTCTCAAGCTCTAAGTTTATTGAAATTAGCTCTCTTAAAGTCCAAGACTCTAGTTTGACTTTGTTCTACTACTTGTATTTGCTTAATGTCGAATTCCAATATTGCGTGGTCACTTGCCCCAAGGGTCCTGTAGCTTCATCACCTTCTATCATTTCATCTCTGTTAGTGAGAATTAAGTCCAATATGGCTGATCCCTTGTCGCCTTCTCTATTTTTGGGAAACAAAGTTGTCTGCTAGGTTTGTTAGGAACCTGTTGGATCTTCCACTTGGTGCAGAGTTTGTTTCCCAGTTGATGTCAGGGTAGTTAAAATCCCCCATTACTACTGTGATGTGCTTCCTACATACCTTAGTTAGCTGACTAGCAAAAAGTTCATCTACTTCCTCTGTTTGGTTGGGTGGCCTATAGTATAGACCTATGGCAATATCGTTTTTCACCCCTTTTATATTGACCCAAATACATTCAAGATGATTTTCATCATTGTTGTGCTCTATTTCTGTAGAGATGTAGTTATTTCTTATATATAGTGCAACTCCACCTCCTCTTTTATTTGGTCTATTTCTTTTAAATAATTTATATCCCTCTAGCTGTATCATGCCTTGGTCAATGTGAAAGTCAGAGGCTACTGTCTCTCAGAAAATGTGCTGTGGGGACTTGCCTGACCATTCACTACAGGCAATTAATATAATTAAAAACTGGGGCTGTGGGTTTTGAAGATCTTCAGGAATAGACTGGACTCAAATCTATTGGGAAACCCCTAGCTATGAATTCCCACAACAAGCAAGTGATTGTAAAGAGGCTGCATGGCCCTTTGACTTTGTAATACATTCAAGCAAGCAAGATTCCAAATTTACAAGGGATTTCCTTGGAGTAAATTTTTTTTAGAAGGCAAGTTGAATCTCAGCTGAATTTCTCAATTCCTGCTGCTGCCAGAAACTGTTGACAAAATTAAACTAAATATTTTGATGCTGCAAAAAACATATTTCCCATGTTCCTACAGCACCTTATTTATATTCTTTTAATTAATTTAATTAATTAATTAATTAATTAAATTTAACATTACATCCAAAGTGATAGATTAACCTTGATATTTTGAGTTTTTAAGTTGAAACTTGCTTCTCTGTTTCCTTTGCAATAGGCTATTTTTTTTCTTTTTTGATCTAGATATTTATAACACTTTAAATGGAACCATTTGTCACCTAAATGCTAACTATAATTTAGTTGTACATGTTTGCAGGATTTCCAACCACAGAAGACAGATATTTCACAATAATTCACGCTGGTTTGATGGAATGTCAGATTGATTACTCTTAGTCAACTGCAGTCAAATATATTATCACATAAGGGAAGTCTCCAATCATTATTTTTATTGTTGGACTCTTAATAATTAAATGAAAAGCATGGAACATTTATAAGTACATCAATCATTTCCAGATAAAAGAAAAGATAGTACATCTAAATCTATCTGTCTGTCTTAGCTTATCTACAATTCTTATTGACTCACTCCAAATGATTTCTTTTAGGCAGGTTTTGACATGAGGTAAATGGAGAACATTATTTCACTTGGTAATAAAGGACCTGCCAAAAACCCTCTTTACAGTTGACTGTGAATGGTAGGTGGGCTGGTACAATTGTGACTTGGAATAGTATGTAGATTGATACAATTTTTATTAGACTCTCCAAGAGGTAGCCATTATATGAAGGAGGGGTGTGAGGTTAGGCCTATAGATTTTGATTGATTTTGCACAATGCTACTTTCATTGTGGAAGGAAAAATATGTATGCCTGACTCCTGTATGCATTGATTTTTCCCTGTGATTTGGAACTCTGGTCATGAAGAGTTTCAGAAGATTCAAGCATTGCAGATATCCACCTATAAATCTTGAATATTTGCAATGGCAGCAAAACATGTGATTTTGTTGCACCCTTCCATTTCTGTGTTGCTTGTACACTCTCTTTATGCAGCGCAGATAGAAGGAGGGCCAGAGAGGAAAAAATAATATCTTATGCACCCAAATGAAGACTTGTGCTTTGCGCAGTTAAATACCATTATTTTACTGCCATGTTGTACATTTATATGATTGTGAAGGTTAGAAGGTTGGGATAGAATTCTAAGAAATACTGTAATTCAGTAGCATTCTGATATCTTTGCTTGAAGAAGCATACACTTTTCATTTAAAGAACTTCAGTCGGGACCAGACAACATCTGTCCATAAATTAATATGCTTCTGTATACAACAATATCCCATCTTTCATGGATCATTATGATTATAAGATTATAAGAGGTAAATGTGGCTTACAGTCAACTAGAGAGTTAAGGATAAATGGTTTTAACCCACAGCTATTCATGAATTTGACCTGGGTTAAAATACTCTCTTCTGACCTAACAAGTAATAAAAACATCAAAGCCAAGTTGAAAATGATGCAACTGCCCTGCTTCATTTAGTCCTCTTCCAGGAAAAAGAATCTGGGCTATGGAATGGATAGAAAATCCATCCCTGCTTATTATGGGACTCACTGATTGATTTCTGGGACTGACTAAATACACCTCCCTGAGTGGCTGCAGAGACTGTTTGCCTTCCAATGTTATTTATCAAATGATTGTTCTTCCAATGTTATTTATCAAATTTATATGCCAGTCATCTCACAGTGTAAGGCGACACTGAGCAGAACGTGAATGTTTTGTGCGAAACAGGGCTTAGAGCTCTGCCTTTATTTTTCTCTCTTTGCTCGGCCAAAGAGGGAAGGAACTAGAGATATTGGGAAGCTTTGCCAGTAACTCTCCTGGTGTCTCATGAAATACAGGCCCATTGCTGGAGAAAGCAAATGGGGATTCTGGGTTCCAAAAGGACAATTCTGTCACAGGGTTACTGGGCATGCTCAAAAATCCTGCTAAGAGGATCTGATTGGGTTAACAGTTAATTAGTTGATCATGCCATATGCAAATGGGCCATTAGAGGGAATGGTTAGGAAAGGGTACTCCTCGACTTATGACCACAATTGAGCCCACAATTTCTGTTATTAAGCAAGACATTTGTTAAGTGAGCTTTGCTCCATGTTATGGCTTTTCTTGCCAGAGTTGTTAAGTGAATCACTGCAATTGCTAAGTTAGTAACACAGTTGCTAACAGAATTTGGCTTCCCAATTGACTTTGCTAGTCAGAAGGTTGTCAAAGTTGATCACATGACCCTGGGACATGACAGAGGTCAAAAATATGAGTCAGTTGTCAAGCTTCTAAATTTTGATCACATGATTATGGAGATGCTGTAATGATTGTATGAAAAACAGTCATAAGTCACTTTGTCAGTGACGTTGTAACTTCGAAAGGTCACTAAACAAACTGTTGTAAGTCAAGGACTACGTGTAATATGCATTGTATCAGTGTACAGTTCTTTGTGGGGGGAGGGGAATGAACAGCTTAAAAAAGAACAAAGTATTTCACATTTTCCGACTGTCATTAGGTTACTCATCAAATAAAACACCGAAACGTAGAAAAAAACTGATGGCAGCAAAAGTCCTAGGAGTCCAACTTTGATGGTTTTTTCTTTGTTTTTATTTTCTTATTTATTCATCATTAGTTTACTTCTTGTCAGATGATGAACATACATTTGTCCCAAACATGTTTAAACTCAACACAGATTTACTCAAAACAGATTTATTTAAATATTATTTGAGTATGAGTTCTTCTTTGAAAGGCTGAAAATATTTCAATGGAAACATAAAGAGTCTGGTAAGATCAGCCTCAAATGTCCGAGCACTTTTGAACATCCCTGATCTTAAAATTCCTTTACACTGCATGGTTTCAAATTCATTTTTTCAAGCACACCTTATTTAAAGTTGAAAAAGGACAAAATAAGCAGCTAATTGGAACACCACACTGGAGCAAAACCTCAGCATTCTTTGCCTTTATCGGCAATGTTGGTAAGTGGTCACAGCATGAGGTCATGCTTAGTAAATGGCCACAAATTTATTACCCAATAGAAAAGTGAGCTGGTTGCCTGAATTGTTATTGTTGTCATTCTTGTAATGCTGCATCAGGAGCCCTGTTCCCAACTCAGCTATTTATAATCTTCCTGTAACATGTAAATAAAGCTTTCCTTCTGATAAATGAGATGAAATCCAGTCACAGCTAAGAAAAATAGAAGAGGAAACGGAAGCCCAACTTCCTTGGTGTTGATTGTTAGTCTACCATATCTAGTTCTGGAAGAGAAACAGGTTTTAAAATAGCATTTTAAAATCTCCATATAAGAGATTTTATGCGCCTCTTTATATTCACTTCTTTCTTCCTCTGTGAGTTAGGTTGTTCCTTGCTTCTCTCCCACCCTTTCTGTGGCTTGTAATTGTAATAGAATTACAGTTTGGGTTCTTGGCTTATGGTGGATAGCATTTCTGCATTTCATTGAACCTTAAGTTGTGGTTCACTGATGCAACACATCCTTTTTTTCTCCTTTTGGTGTGTTTTCTCCCTCCGCCTTTCCCTCTTTGTGGTTCTGGAAATAGAGATAGGATTCTATCCTCTGGCCCCAAGGGCCTTGAAATTTATTTCCGATTGATTGGTGTGAGAAGATATCACTGTAACATGGGGCCATTCATTACGTGCCTAAATGAAACTTCAAGAGATAGGCAACAGCAACAATCTCTTCTTAAATAGGGAACTCCAATGAAAAAAAAATTGAGCTTGTTCTTTGTGGAACATGTTTCCATGATTTCAGTTGAGGGAAACAAGTCTATGCCATATTTTTTTGGCATTTGTGTGACTTCTTCCTTGAAACTAAAGAGAAATGCTATAGGTTTAAAAAAGTCTATCTCAGCAACACAGTGATACAGAGATTCTTGCCATTTGTGACCCTAGAAATCACCATTTCAGTCAAACTCATTTATTCCATTATCCAAGGATATCTGTGTGCTCAGATGGATTTTTTTTAAACACATACACAGAGTGATACACAGAGATTCTCCTATATTAGTTTTATCTTAAATTAAATTCATTGACTTTCAGTAGAGATTAATTTTCTTAAATATGTTCCGGGAAAAGAGGCACATTGAGTCTTCAATCTCCATTCTTGTCTGGAATTTCTCCTTGTGTGGTCAAGACGTTGGGCAATTCAGTTTCATTGAAAACCAGATTTCTTACTGTTGTACTCTTAAATCATGCTGAATAATAAACACAACACTTTTCATTTGCCTCCTCTAACACTCTGCAGTTATTTATAATTTACCAGTTCAAAATGATAACAGTCTGTGGAGCTCATTTTGAATTCCTTTCCACTCTTTGGAAGACAGAAGACAATCTTTTTCTTTCTTCCTTCTTGTTTTTATTTAGAATAAGTATCTCAAGAGGGCAAGAGAAAGCCAGAGAAGAGCATATGCAGATAATCATTCATAATAGTTGAACTTCTCAGCTGGGAAGACCATTAAATTGCTTTCCAAAGTTTATATAAGAGTACCAGGAAATAGTGCTGTTTCTATTCAAGGGCCCCATTCATGTCTCAAAACCACAAGTCTTTAGACTTATCCACCCACTTTGGATGGGGAAGGGAGGGGTACCTTTGAGTCAGTCTTGATACTCGGTGACTGCCTGGATAAGTCCCTGCTGCTTTCTTGGCAACACGTTTGGAAATATCCCAAAGGTGTTTTTTTTAAAGGCAACTGGACTTTCTGGTTTTTCTTTGAAGATGTTTCGCTTCTCATCCAAGAAGCTTTTTCAGCTCTGACTGGAATGGCAGATTTACACTCCTAGCAGATAGTTGGTCACTGGCATTCTTTTAGCAAATGACCAACTGTCTGCTAGGAGCAGTGGTGGGATTCAAAGTTTTTTACTACTGGTTCTGTGGGCGTGGCTTGTGGTCATGGCCTGCTTGGTGGTCATGGTCTAGCAAGTGTGGCAAGGGAAGGATACTGTAAAATCTCCATTCCCACCCCACTCCAGAGGAAGGATACTGCAAAATCCCCATTTCCTCCTGATCAGCTGGGACTCGGGAGGCAGAGAATAGATGGGGGCGGAGCCAGTTGGAGGTGGTATTTACTGGTTCTTCGAACTACTCAAAATTTCTGCTACTAGTTCTACAGAACTGGTCAGAACCTGATGAATACCACCTCTGACTAGGAGTATAAATCTTTCCATTTCCCACTATCTAGTTAGAGCTAAAGGAGCTTCTTCGATGAAAAGTGAAACATCTTCAAAGAAAAAAACAGACAGTCCAGTTGAAAAAGCACCTTTGGAACAACCATGACCTGGATGTTTGAGAATCTCCATAGACATGTTTGGAAATAGTTTGTGCTGCGTCTTTCAAGGGCTGAAAGAAAGTGAGTCACCCAGTTGGCTTTGGGTCTAAGGCAGGACTACAACTCATGGTCTTCAGATTTTGTAGCCTGTTGTCTTTAACTACTATATCAAGCTAGCTTTCTTATATCACGTTATCTAACCAAAAATAAAATTTCCATCCCTGGTATAGAGCTAGTTACAGATATTCTTTTAACCCAGCATCTAGTTTCAAATTTAGTATATTAGAAACTTATAGAAAACCCAATGTTTATAACAATAGCATTTAGACTTATATACTGCTTCATAGTGCTTTACAGCCACAAGTGGTTTTACAGAGTCAGCATATTGCCCCAACTATCTGGCTCCTCATTTTATCAACCTTGAAAAGATTAGAAGGCTTTGTCAACCTTGAGCTGGTCAGGTCAAACCGGTTGAACTCCCACCTATAAGCAGAGTTAGCCTGCAATACTGCATTCTAACCATGGATGGTTTATGCATTTTTCTAGCATCATTCTTATTATTGTGTCTTTTTCCTGATTTTTTTTTTTCAGATCCATTCAGACATTCCCCAATACTACTAATCCAATGACACTGAACAACTGTTCTATCTTTCCTTTCTTAATGTAATTTTTTGAAAGTAAAACAAAACTTGAAACATGAAGATTGCTGTGGAAGATTATCTCAGGGCATTCTGTCGGTTTGTCTGTGGAACATACTGTTTCTCTTTCGGCTGAAAAATATGAAAGTACTATGCAGAGTGCCTATATAGAGGGGCACTTCTCAGATTTCCCTTTTATACTTTTCATATTTTACAAATGTTTAAAAAGGAGTCTATCCAGGAGTGGGATTCTACCGGTTTGGACTGGTTTGGGCAAAACGTTAGCTCCAACAATCACCCGGGAGTGAACTGGTTCGCTCCGACAAACAGGTGGGCCCACCTGCCCACCTGATTGTCGGAGCGAACCAGTTCACTGACTGGTTTGCTCACTGATTGTTGGAGCGAACCTGACTGCTTTACTGACCTATATCTTCTCAGTTGATTTGCGCGGCAGAGCGGATTGCTGTGCCTCAGCTGTGTTACTCCCCAGAAGTAATGTGCAAGGTAAGTATTCATAAAACTGCGCACATGCACGCAGCGATCACTGAATCAGTTTTTAAACCGGCAGGATCCTACCACGAGTCTATCTCTCTTCTTTTCTCTCCCTTCCCCTGAGCTTCTTTTCAGCCTTCCACCCCCTCCCATTCCTTCCTTTCTTCCCCTAACAAGCACCTGAGGCTGTTTGACTGCTGCACCTTCCCCATAGCTGCCCAATCCCTGCGATCACATGTTGGCAGGCAGAAGCAGAGTGGGGTCTGTCTGCCACCCAATTGGGCAGCAGCTAACTGTCCCGTGCAGCCAAAGGTGAATGGGCCGTGCCAAAGGGCGTGGGATGGAAGGGCTGAGGCCCATTGGCCAGGGCGAATAGCTAGAGGAGGGCCAGCTGAGGAGGAAAATTGGAGGGTAACAGGCAGAGCTGGAAGCCTGGAGGAGAAGGAGGCAAGGCCAAGGGTATGAGTCTGAAGGTCCCATTCCGTTAAAAAGTGCATTTGGATTGGTTGAAGCCTGTACATTCACCAAAATGTTATGAAGTCTGTTGTGAGACACTTGCACATCTCTTAAATTTGATCTTTCTATCCTTCATAGAAGGGTTTCAGGGCACGTGCTTTAACAAGAATTGTAAACCTCCATACGGAAACCAGTTGGATGGTCACATAGAACAGTAAAGTAGGGATAGGTAGTGTGTTAGTGGTTTACCTGTGACAACACTGCCTGAAGTAGCTCCTTTTGCTTTTTCCAGGCTTAGCGGCCCAGCTAAATTGAATTAAGAATAATATCAATGAACTGGTCTCCTGCAAGTCTATCTTAAAGAATGCTTAATCAGCACTCCTTAACCCTGAAGGCATTCTTGAAAAAAATAAAAAGATGGCTGGCTGCTGCCCAATCCTTTGAAATAATCTCATTTTTCCTCTGTTCTTTGAATCATTCAGTTAGACGAAAGAGAATTTGTGTTCATAATGTCTCCCAATAAAAAATACATTTTTCCTGAAATTCTCATGGATGGGATGTGTGGTTCTTCCCTGTTTTAGTGAAGAGATGTTTGAGGGATGTCTATGTGGATTGTGATTTTCACGGTTCAATTATCAGTCTGGAGATCTGTAACTTCTTTGGTTTTCCAGGCTTCAATTCTTCTCAAAGGAAGAAAGACTTCACCCAACTCAGTTTTTCCTGATTGAGATATGGAGGCAACCAGGAAGGATTCATAATCATGGAAGTTGCATAACACAAATTGTACCACAGCAGCAACAATCCTTGCCACTTTGAACAATAAAGAATACCAATATCAAGAATATCATCAAACAACATCAAGAATACCACCAAACATAATTTTCAGGCACTTTTAAATTACAATAAGTTGGCTTTGTCTCTATCTCAGCTTCCCTGAAAGGAGATCAGGAATAAAATTTTAGTTTTATGAATCCTTGTGAAGGAGGCAGAGGATTTACCAAAGTATTTTATAACTGTGTTATACCTTAGTTTATTACACTGACTTTACCTTACTGATTCTACTTTATAAAAAGTTAGATAAGGTAAAGGTTTCCCCTGTCCAGTCTTTCTAGTGGGCAGTGCTCATTTCTGTTTCTTAGCCAAGGGAGCCAGCATTGTTCAAAGTCATTACTGTGGTCATGTAGCCAGCATGACTATACACCGAGGTGCACAGAAGATTGTTATCTTCCCACCAAAATGGTACCTATTTATCTACTCACCTTTGCATGCTTTCATACTGATAGGAGGGCAGAATCTGGAGCAAGTAATGGAAGCTCACACCTTTGCATGGCAGTCAAGTCTCGAACCTGGGTAGTTAATTTTCCAGCTGATAAGCTCAGTGTCTTTAATTGCTGTATTTTATTTCCCTCTCTGTCACCAATTGGATAGTTAAGTGGTTTCAAAATATGTTAATGCTGTCTTAGTATAAACTAAATCTAAGAAGTGGCTTGTAATAAAACTGAGATTAAAGATCTCATCCTGGTACCAATTTATACATTTTCTGATTACAACTGTTTAAGATAGTTAATACTATATCATCCCTGGCAAGGCCTACATATACATAAATTTTACTGTTAACATTGGCTCACAAAAACTCCAAAACTGATAACTGAATAACTTTCTTTTATATTAGAATTACTATGGTATATGGTTTTAAAATAGCCATGCCAAATATCCATACCAAATTAAAAATATATTCTCACTCATTTATGAAAAAGGTCAGAAAGAACAATATCGTACAAAGTTTGGATAATCATTAAAATAGAAGAGAATATTTGTCACTCAGGACCGAACTGTGACATTCTTCATGCTCTCTGAAGAACGTACCAAGATGTTGGTTGTTTGATTGCAGACATTTTAGTACTCAACAAGGTAACATCTTAATCTGGGTACTGGTTAGGGGTTGAACCCTCCGCAAGCAAACAATTTTTAAGAGAAGCCTGAAGCTGCAAAACACTTATGTGCTTCTCTCCTGAACAGTGAGTGACTTAATAAGAATTGTTGAGTCTGGGAGATACATGTCTGAACACACACACACACACACACACACACACACACACAGAGAGAGAGAGAGAGAGAGAGAGAGAGAGAGAGAGAGAGTTTTCTCTCTCTACCAGACCACTTCTACAGCTAATCAAACATTCATCCTACTTAATCTATTTAGAATGGAGACATTCTCTTGACAAACTACTTGTCATCTGATAAAAGTGTTCCTGGACTGTAGCATTTCAGGCAGCAGGCAGATGACAGCATGGGTGAAATCTTTCCTGGCTACCCTCACCACCCCTTGTAAGTCATTAAGCAAATACATTAGACATGACAAAAAGAGCTTTTCACATACCTGACGAATGAATTGCAGGACATTATTGCTAGAGAAGGCAAAGGAGTAATATTGAATGCCACTGACTGATGTTGAAATGCAGACTTGTCAGTCTTGAAATGTTATTCATTTACTTCCACTTACTGTCTTCTATTATTGGGCTTATTTTGAATTTATGCGTTCCCTGGGTTTATTCTATTTCCCTGGGTTTATTCTATGTTGGCATTGTATTTCTTTTTATTGTTTTGAATGCTTACAATAAGTTAGCCAGAGAACATGGGCTGCTGAGCAGTGTAAAAATATTATAAAGAAACAAGTATATTAAGCAAGCAACAACAACAAAAAGAGGAAAGTTTTTGGATTGTAGTTTATACTGAACTAAAGAAGACTGAAACATTGACCAAAGTTAATTTTTCCCAGACCTTATCAAATCCTTTGGACAGTGTGGATTTTATTTATTACTTCTCAATATTTAACAAAAAGCATGCTAACTATGGTAAGGAAATTATTCCAGCAATTTCTTCAGGAACATGCGTTTATTACAGGATTAAACAATTAATTGCCACTTATTTTATTATTACATGTATCTACTCTTTCACAGCACCTCTCTATACAACAAATGTAATTCCTTCAGCAGAAATCCAGTGAACTGAAAAGAAATCATAGCTGACATGGGCATCATTCAAACATGTTCTTTGCTAACTGGAAACTGTCCATTCCAAGAACAGTATTGTGAAAAGGAAACGATCTTTTTACCTAGAAACTGTCTGAAATATTCTTCTTATTTAACTGATCAACATAACTGTATTAAATAGGTGTTCTCTTTATCAGAAAATGCAACGTTTTATTTCCTGGTACATTTTGAAAAATTACATTTTTATATTTTGCTGCAACTAACTTCCCAAATATAAGATCAGATTGGCATATTACAAAGGCCCTTAATGCCCAATTTAATGAATTTAACCCAAGGCATTGCCTTTTACAGTCTGTGGACTATCCAGTTCCTTTGAGCCACTGTCTGAGTGGCATATTTTTATTTTGCCAGGTTTTGGACTTTAAAAAAACCATACATTATTTTCCTTTCTTAAATCTAAACGCCATGCATTTTTAGTTATATAGAACTGCAAATCAACTCCACTCCCATGATGCTCTTTAAATATTTCCTGGCGTGATGGGAGAATTTCAAGATGACTTGAAATTTCAGAGCTTAGAAATGGATTTCCTGTGAGACGATAGCAAGATCACCCATAGCTTGAATAGACTGAAGAGAAACAGATTGCAGGGGTGGCTGCATTCCAGGATGAGTTTATGCTGGAGCAGACTTTCACACCCTTCAGATATATTGTGACTTCACCCAGCCTGGATGGTCAAAGGTCATGTTTGATGGCAAGGCTGGGAGTTGCAATTCCAACACATCTGGAGGGTGCCCTGTTGGAGAAAACAATTTTGGATGTTATTTATCTGCACCGATACAAAAGGAGCAGGGTGAGTATTTTGCTGTGCCCATTTGGCTTCTTATGCAGCAAATCTTGTAAAAGAGAAAAGGTTGGGGAACATAAACCCAAATTATGTTTTTTTTTTTAAAAAAAATATCAGGCAGCTATCACTATGGCCAGACAACCTAACTATAAGCATAGGTGGAAGATAAGAAATAACACTTGTACTTTGGGCTAAATACTGAACAGAAGTTAAGAAATCATAAGAAGAAAATGAGCTAAGATGAGTCATCTATCCTCCTGACTAGATGAAGTTAAAGCCAGGAGAAGCAACACAGAAAATTTCAAAATGTTTATGCCTTGAGAAAATACACACCAAAAGTGAGCTGTAATTTGGCCAAGCCTGTTTTTCAAATCCAAGTTCAGAATTCTCATGAAGTATGAATGAAAACATGAAGAATGAGGTCTACTAAACCATGTAACACGTGGTCCAAATTGTTTAACCCCTGATGATCAAGCTAGATGACTTGAAATCCAAAGGATTTAAGATAGTCAGATGGAAACTGAGTCGGTCCATTTACTTCAGTAGCACTACCTATAAGTAAGCTCTGTAAAATTTTCCCCGTATGACTGTCTTTACATTATAGTGTGAATAAAGGGCTCATACAAGGTATAAGAGATTCATCTAGACTTGTTTCACATTTGAAAGATACAATTAAAAAAGGGCATGGGAACAGGCTGTCTATGGAGATTCTCAGTCATCCAAGTCATGGTTGTACCAAAGTGCTTTTTTCAAGAGGCAACTGGAGTTTCTGTTTTTTCTTTGAAGGTCTTTGACTTCTCATCCAAGAAGCTTCTTCAGCTTGGATGGTGGGGAATGGAAGGATTTATACTCCTTGCAGACAGCTGGTCATTTGCATTAGTTTAGCAAGTTATTAAGGCCACCTAGAGGTTTATCTGTGTCATCAAAACAACCATTTCACAAACACATGGCACAACATAGGAGAACAAACCCATCAGGCCTAGATTCAGCCATCCATCTGCAGTTGAAAGAGAAAGGCCACTCTTCTTTTTTTTGTTTGAATTTTTTTTATTTTTTAAAACAAACATAAAAGCATCTTCAATCCAATTATAGTGTGTTGGTGGGCTGATTACAAATCTTTTGTACAGTTTCATGATATACATCTCTTTAGTTTATCTATCTTGCTATACATCCATCTGGTATCTATCCAAATAACTTAATCGATTAATCCTTTAATTAACCAATGGCTATAACATTTCATTCTCTTATTTCATGTGGATTTCCCCAAGTTAATATTTTATCATTCATTCCATCACCATATATCTATTTAATTCAATATATTCATTTTGTCCTTTATAATAACCTTTCCCAAATCTTTCCTAACATATTCTTCCTTCTAGCCATTGATAGAATAAATCCCATACCTTGTAGTATTGTTTATCTTCCTGTTCTCTGATTTCAAATGTCAATTTACTCATTTCTGCACCTTCCATCATTTTCCTAATAATTTCATCTTGCAAAGGCAATTTCTCATTTTCCCAAACACAATCCTAGCTGCTGTTATAACATTCACAATCAAGTATCTCAATTCTCTACTATATGTTTCAGGTATAATCCCCAATAGAAAAAGTTCTGTCTTAAAGTCTATATGTTTTTTAATCATTTTTTCCAACTATGTGTGTATTTTAGTCCAATATCTTTTAGCCACCACATATGGTAATATGATCCAGGTATCTGATGACATTTCCAAATTTTTCGGATTTATCCTTGAACATTCTAGCAATTCTTGTTGGGGGTAGATGCCACCTATAAAACATCTTATACAGATTTTCTTTATATGCAGTAGACATTGACATTTTATAGTTTTGCATCCACAATTTTTGCCATGCCTCTAAATCAATCCCATGTCCAAAATTCTTTCCCTAAGAGAAAGGCCACTCTTCTGAAGACAGCAAAGTTCACATTTTGGACAGAGAGGACCACTGGGTTGAAAGAGGGGTCAAAGAGGTCATCTATGTCAAACTTGAACAGCCGTCTCTAAACAGAGGGGGAGGAATGTGACATCATCTAACTCCAGTCTATAACACAGTCCTTTCATCTATTCGTGAAGGTTCCACATCCATTTTCACCACTCAGGTGACCCTGATGACACAGATCACACAATATACTTGGTTCCCACCAGTTTGCTGATTCTGCTGGAAAAACTAAACCTTCAAGTGGCCTTAATGACTTTATAAAAGAATGCAAATGACCAGCTATCTTCAAGGAGTATAAATCCTTCCATTTCCTACCATCCAGTCAGAACTGAAGAAGCTTCTTGGATGAAAAGTGAAACATCTTGAAAGAAAAAACAGAAAGTCCAATTGCCTCTTGAAAAAGCACTTTTGGGACATGGGAACAGGAGAAAGTTATGCACAATCTTTATATTGTGGAACTTAACTTTCTATAGGAAATCATTTTTTTAAAATAAAAGTATATCTAGTAAGCAGACGTCTGACAAAGGCCTTCATCAGTTTACTTTACTTAGGATCACTCATCCACAATAGTTTTTGGATGCAGATGCAAAACCCTGTCTCCAATGACTGAGTCAATGATTAGAGCTTTGCAGCAACAGCAGTACCCCATCTGGCCATCTGCTTAAATCAGGGGTGTCCAAACTTTTTGTAAGGAGGGCCATATTTGGTGAGGTGAAAATGTGTGGGGGCTGACCATTCAGCCTGACATTCTTTGAACCATTAACATTAAATGCAAATGAACTATTTTATGAAAGACTAAACAAATAATTTAACTGCACTGATACTGAGATCTTGGCCGCATTATATAGGTCAGATCTGGCTCAAAAACAGTGGTTTTGATGCGCAAGATGTCACGCAGGTGAAAGTCACTTAGTCTCGTCCTCATGCGGTTCTTGTTAATATTCATAACCGAGAATGTCTTCTCGCATAAGAAGGTCAAACCAAACAAGCTCAGCATTTTCTTAGCAAATGTTTGAATCTCTTGGAACCTGTTTTTATCCAGCTGGTGGTAAAAGTTGACAAGAGGGAGCTGTTGGTGCCAACTGCAACACTCGGCGTCACACTGCAGCTCAATGAGCTCCAGCTGCAGGTGGTCTGGAGCGTCTTCAGGGTCCACAAAGAAAGGAGAGGAAAAAAGTGTGATCTCCTTTTCAATAGCTGCAAAATCCCGAAAGCACTGTTGAAACTCCTCAGCCAGAGATGAGACGTCTGCTTCATACTTCCTTATTTGCACACTCATATTGTTCTGTGGAAAACTGGTCATTATTTCCTGCAGTGATGGGAAATGTGTGGTATTGGGCTGCATTTGTGACAGTAGCAGCTTGGTCCCAAAGGCTTTGATAGGTGAATACAGTTGGCTTACCACTGCATTTTGCTCCTGAAGGCTCATGTTCAGCACATTCACCTATCATGTTATGTCAACTAAAAATCCAAAATCAGCCAGATAAACAGGATCATTCTGGCATTGGTTGTCCCTTTTTTTGTCAAGAATTGCCTGAATTCCTCCCTAAGAGAGTAGAAGCGCTGCTGTGCAGACCCCCAACTGAGCCATCTTACCAGGGGTGAAATGCTCCCGGATCGGATGGGATCGTGCGATCCGGTAGCAATGGCGGCTGCTGATTCGGAGGACCGGTAGCAAAAATCCCTGGCCCCACCCATCAACTGGCTGGCTTTGCTGGTTGAGGAACTCTGGGATTTGAAGTCCACAATAAAATAAAATAAAATAATAAAATAAAATATTTGTGCAGCTTTCTGAGATTTGGTGTGTTTCTGTAGTGTTTTACTCTAACTTCACAAACACACAAAATCTCAGAAAGCTGTATGTGGCATATTGTGTGTGTGTGTGTGTGTGTGTGTGTATGTTAGTTGTGTGTAAAGTGTGAAAGTTGGTTTTTGACCTTTTTGTGGCTGTGTGAAGTGTGAAGTGCAGCTGCTTTTACATTGTGTGTTGTGTTGTGTGTGTAAAGTTATTGTTTATTGTTTTTTTATACTTTGTTTATTATTTTTATTATTTATTGTTATTGGCCATGCCCACCAAGCCAGCTGACCACCAAGCCACGCCCACCAATTAAGCCACGCCCACAGAAACGGTAGGGAAAATTTTTAGATTTCACCCCTGCATCTTACCTTATTGTGATACACAACATCTCCGTATTCAGCCTGGATGTTGAGTAGAAACTGTTGAAACTGGCAGTGGCACAGGGTTTTGGAGCGAATATAATTAATAGCCTTCATCACCGGTTTCATAACATGAACATATTTCAGATGTTTGGCACAGAGAACTTGTTGGTGAATAATACAGTGGAGTTTTATAGCTTTGCCTCCTTCTTCGCTGACTTTGTTACAGACTAGGGTTGATAATCCACTTTGTGCCCCAGCCATGGCAGGAGTGCTATCTGTAATAATCCCAGTGTCATTATTCCATGTTTCATGTCATCTACGGCAGAACAAACAGAAACAAATAAATCTGTTCCTCTTGTTTGGTCCTTAAGGCTCTGGAGGTCAAGTAGCTCTTTACTCACATTCATGTCATTGTCCACTCCTCTCAAAAAATCAATAACTGAGTGGTGTCACATGCATTCGTGCTTTCATCCCAGGCTAACGAAAAAAAGTCAAACTCCACTCCTATTGCCTCTAACTGTCTCTTAATATCAGATGAAATGTCTTCAATTCTCCGTACCACAGTGTTACAAGCCAGGCAAACATTGGCAAACTCTTGCTTCTTCTCAGGACAAATTTTCTCCACCATTTTCATCACGCAGTCTTTAATAAATTAAAGGGGGAGAGCCTTCTCTGTGGGGGCTCCTGTCCTCTGGAACGAGCTGCCTCCAGGGATATGACAACTCCCTGACCTCCGGACCTTCCGTCACGAGCTGAAGACGTTTTTGTTTCATCATGCAGGGCTGGCCTAATAGTTTTAATGGGGGCTTTTAAATAGAGTTTTAGTTTTTATAGTGTTTTAGTTTCTTAGCCTAATTGAATTAGTCTTTTTTTAATAATGCTTTTAATTTTTGTATCTCTGTTTTAGTTGGCTGTAAACCGCCCTGAATCTTTCAGCAGAAGGGCGGTATATAAATTAAAATAATAAATAAATAAATAAAATAAAAAAATTCACCCTTGGTGAAAGTGCTTGGCAATCAGCGTTGCCACCTTGTAGCTCGCCATTGTGGCATTTTCATTTGATTCATGGGCTCTTGTGAAAAAGTGCTGCTGTGCCATTAAAGCAGCTTCCAGTTCCTTCCATTTTTCGCTGTGTTCATTCCCAGTTAGCTTGTTGTAGTTAGCATGTTTCATCTTGATATTGAATTCCTTGAAAACAGCCACAGTCTGTTGGCAAATTAGGCAGACACAGTTGTTTCATATTTCAGTGAAAAAATACTCCAATTTCCACTTGTCCTGGAAGTGATGGCCCTTGCTGTCAACTTTCCTTTTTTTAGTTACAGACGCCATTTTAGAAATGGGCACAAAAGCTCACAAGGGTCATATGGTGAGAGTGCTGACTCAGGTCTACTGCCACCTTCTGGTGAAAAATGTGGCTGAAATGCTCTGCAGAGCAGGGTGGCTGTGAAGCAGGATGCAGCAGGGGACAGCTGCGGGAACCGCTGTGTGGTGAAGGGAAAAACGCCGGCCGGCGGGGATGAGTGACAGGCTGAGCCGGTGGGGAGAAGAGGTTGCGGGCCGCTCGAAATTTGAATACGGGTCGCAATTGGCCCCGGGCTGGACTGTAGACATGCCTGGCTTAAATAAAGGCTACCTATCACTTATCTTCACCCCACCATCACCTCGCCCACTTTCAGCCAATAACAACACAATTGTTGTGACTCCAGCCCCCGAACCTGGCCCTATGCCTGAAAGTGACTCAGAAAGTGAGGGGGAAGGGCCGGTAAGGCTTACCTCAGGAGCACTGATTCCTTTGGCTTGGCTCCAGGAGCCAGAACCAGACCAGTCAGAGGACGTAATGAGGCCGTCACCCCCTGATTCCTCCCTTCCCCAGGCTACGCCTTCAGACCCAGCTGATAATAATAATCAAGCTTAGCTTGACCCACGCTTCAGAAGATTAGAGAGGCGGCGTCATCAAAAGGAGGGGCTTCTGCCCCACCCCACAGGATATATAAGGAGCTTTGGGACTGCTCTCACTCCACGGGAAGCAAAAGTTTAGCTGAACCGTTTCAAAAAGAGCTGAAAGTCTTGCTACGTGAATCATTTGTTTGAACTTTGGCAGGCAGCTGCGATTTCTCTGTCAGGACTGATAAGAGCCATGAATCCACTGGCTGAAGGCCAGCTCGTGGGTCTGAAGTGGGGAAGGAGACAAAACAACAATAGAATTGGTCCCCACCAGTTTGCTGATTTTGCTGGAAAAATTAAAATACAATAGAGGCAATAAGCAGCAAGCCACTCACAGGACCTAAGACTGTTAGGATTTTACTCAAAACAGTAATTTTTGTCTTGTGTTCAGAAGAAAACCATTACGCCCTGTTCCAAAACTAGTGCAGGGAGTCGTTGACTTATATTGTTTAACAACTATTTGGTGTTACAACAATCTTGGGAAGGGTACTTTATGGTCCATATAGGACTCCTAGCTGTTGTAAAATGTTGTTTGCCAGCCCGCCCCCATAGATATATAACTGCAGTTTGGATATTTTGCGATTGACTCACATTTACAACTGACTGCAGCATTCTGCAGTCATAAGACTGCGATTTGCAAGGTTTTGTTTTTTTTTACAGTTTTTTTTTTGGGGGGGAATGCTCATTGGGGAGAATGGATTTGGTCTTACAATTGTGTGATTTGCTTAATAATCATTAAAAATAGTAGTAAAATCAGGTTTGGTCATGTGTGTGCTCAATTTATAATCAACATGATTTATGATTGAAAATCTGCTCCTAATTGCAAGGACTACCTGTGTTTCATTCAATGCACTCAGGCATTTTAAGCTCTAAATATTTTACACATTCCTATTTATATTCTCCATCTGCAATACTAATGCCGGATATTTTGAAATTCTCATGCAAAATCAGTAGTTTAATAAAAGTTCATAAGAAGTTTAGAAAGATGGGTTGTAAGAGATTGGATTACTTGTCCTTCTAATCTAGGGCGGCTTTCAACGTTTGGCAGATTTAGAAATGTGAAAAGAGATTCCCACTCCACCTCCCAATATCTGCATTCTCATATCTGCAGATATAGAGATCTTTTTCATGCAAAGTACATATGTTACCATGGAACTCTTGCATATCCTGAAATAGATAAAGCTGATCATAATCCAATTCACTGTGGTGGTTTCTCTCAATATCTTAGTACTTTATCCTCTAACAAGAGTTCAACTATATTTAACCGTAAAAATTGGACTGTGGAGACTACATAGCTGGGAAGAAATTCTGAATATAAATCAGGAAGAAAGTGCTAGCAAAAAATCAACTCTCCATCAGTCATTTTTATGAAAAGTGAAATCTGGCTGCTTACTACATTCTATCCAAAGAGTGAAGTTGTTTTTTTTCTAGGAAGTTTGTTCTGCAACATCTGTTTTTCGTAGTAAATGAATACTTGGAAGTTATATAAAACTCAGTGGCCAAATTCTCACCCCATTTTTCAAGGCAAGATTTTTATGCACCTGCTGGAGACAGTTCAAACAGACACAATTCATGGCAGAATCCCATTTTCAAAATGGGATTCTATTGCAGATGAGTCAAGAGGAGCAGGTTTACGACTCTTCTTTAAGGATTCCTGATGTTTCCTAATTTGTTATCTGAGCAGAGGAAGCTTACCCAAAAACCTGAGTACAAAAAGAATCAAGAGGATTCCTTCTGTTAGATGCACTTGTTTTTGGCAACGTTTAGAGCACTGGTAGTCAACCTGGTCCCTACTGCCCACTAGTGGGCGTTCCAGCTTTCATGGTGGGCGGTAGGGGTTTTGTCCGATACTGAAGCACTTTCCTTTTTTTAAATTTAATTGACTTTTTAAAAAAAATTCATAGCATTGTTTAAAAACATTTTCATTAGGTTTTCATAAAATTCCCTGTGACAATTTAAATTTCTGAAAATATACTATTTGTATCGCCCGCGCACAAGTTTAGTTCACGTTGTAAGTGAAACTAAATAGCACTATAGTGTGACCGCAAGCAAAAGAGCCTCATCCCAGAATAGCTTGTACATCTCCCCCCACATCACCCAGCTTTAACACACAAGTTGAGCTGGTAGCTGGTGCCCGCCCCCCAAACCCAATCCGAGAGGCATGCGCAGATGACAATACATGGCACATTACTGTGGAACTTTGGTGGGCGGTTAGAAAATTTTACTACTAACAGAGATACAAAAGTGGGTGTTAAGTATAAAAAGGTTGACTACCCCTGGTTTAGAGTCACAGGTTTATTGCTCATAATGAAGCTTACCAGATTTTCTCCCCACAACAAGTTACAAAACCCATGTTAAAATCAGAATTTGAAGGTTTGAAAGGAACACTACCTCCTTCAAATAAAGTACCTTGAAAATGCTTTTCTTTCTTTCTTTCTTTCTTTCTTTCTTTCTTTCTTTCTTTCTTTCTTTCTTTCTTTCCTTCCTTCCTTCCTTCCTTTCCTTCCTTCCTTTCTAATTTGAAGGTGCGAAAGGAACACTACCTCCTTCAAATAAAGTACCTTGAAATGCTTTTCTTTTTCTTCCCCTTCCTTCCTTCCTTCCTTCCTTCCTTCCTTCCTTCCTTCCTTCCTTCCTTCCTTCCTTCCTTCTTTCTCTCTCCCTTTCCTTTCCTTTCCTTTCCTTTCCTCTCCTCTCCTCTCCTCTTCTCCCCTCCCCTCCCCTCCCTCCCCTCCAAGCCTTCATTTTGGGTGAGGAATCCTGGGTGTGCTGACCCCACATACTTTTACATGGCTATAAACCATCAGCCCAGGGTTACATTTTTCTGATTCTAAGTGGAAACAACAGTGAAACAAGCTTAAACGTTTTGGGGGAAAGAGTCTCCAGCATTCTTTTATTTGACTGACAGAATTACAGGAGGTCCAAAGAGTTCACACTAAATGCATTATTATTCCCTTCCCACTCACAATGTAATCATGTTGTAGAATAAAGCAGCCTTTTATAATGTCCCCTCCTTGTATTTAACAGATGGTTTGGGGAACCACTTAAGTCCCTGAGGTGCTGATTTAATAAGGATGAAAAATGTACCAGGACAAAGAGAAACCTGACTAATTTCCATGTCCACTAAATGTTCACTATCAACTAGGGAAGAACTTTGTAAGATATGAAATATTTGCTGTCACATATATATCCTCCACACACTCTTTCAAATGTTTGCTTGGTAAACTTACTCAAAAAAAGATCACATCTGCTTCAGTCTGTGCGTTCTGCTCTTGGGAGGTAACAGTGCATGTTGTTAGGAAGAGTGTGTGTAAATACACACACACACACACACACACACACACTTCATTTGATTGGAATGAATCCAAAGCAGGCTTGGTTTCTCAGTTTAATAGACAGAAGGACTCTCCCAAAAGGGAAAAAACTCTCTGGCATTACATTTAATGAACTTTACTATACAAGTTAAATATCCTATAAGCAGTGGTGGGATTCAAATAATTTAACAACCGGTTCTCTGACCTAACGATTTCTTCCAACAACCAGTTCACCAAACTGCTCAGAAAGTTAACAACCGGTTCTCCCGAAGTGGTGCGAACTGGCTGAATCCCACCATTGCCTATAAGGCAGGACTGTGGGGGGAAATGCTAAACTAATCCTTATGCACTTCTACAAAGCTTGATAATAGGCTGTAAAAGGCAAGAAATTAATCTCTCGTTTGTAAATATAGAGTGGTTTAATGGGAAAAAAATAATTTGGTAAAATAATTACCAGCTTTAAAATTATTATTATTCTCTCATTGCATCAAATGCTCATAGAAGATTTCAGGCAGATAAACTTCTTGAGGCAAGAGGAAAATGTCACAGTAATCTTCATTCCACTTTGGAGTTTAGAAAGCTACTAAAATACAACTGTAAGATCAAAAGTTCATCCCCAAAATGAAAAGTTTTAGCAACAGAGGAAGGAATTGGGAAGTAGCTTTATAAATCTTTGCATCTCACTGAGATGGAAAACAAATTTAATCCCATGAAGATGAATGGATGGAACATCAGCCTATTAGATCTAATACCTAAGGATAATTTGAAATTTTTGCCTTATGTCTTCTGCCAAAATCCATTAGTGAAAAGCTAGAGATTGTTGTGGAAATATCTGTTGGCAGAATTTGATAGGGATAAAATGGTAATAAATGATTTACTTATTTACACCATTTATATAGTCACCATGGAACTCTGGACACAAAAATAAGATAAAACAAATCAATTAAAAGAACTAGGTGGAGGCTAATATGCTCCCCATGTATATTCAGGCACCATTAACATGGAGCCCTGGTGTTTGGAAATACACATTTGACAATACACATTTAATATCCAAAGCAGTGGTGGGATTCAATTTTTTTTACTACCGGTTCTGTGGGCGTGGCTTGGTGGGCATGGTGTGGCTTGGTGGGTGTGGCTTGGTGGGCGTGACAGGGGAAGGATACTGCAAAATCTCCATTCCCACCCCACTCCAGGGAAAGGATACTGCAAAATCTCCATTCCCACCCCACTCTGGGGCCAGCCAGAGGTGGTATTTGGTGGTTCTCTGAACTGCTCAAAATTTCCGCTACCAGTTCTCCAGAACCTGTCAGAACCTGCTGAATAGCACCCCTGATCCAAAGGCATTTATACTGACAAAGGAAAGTTTCTTTGAGAGGACACATCATGCATTGCAAAGATCGCTTGAAGGTAGGAGATATTTCTAATGTAATCTACAGGATGGGACATAGGGCATAGGGTTACATCTATAACTATGTAGGACAAGTGGGGAGGAAGCTAACCACCAGATTGCAAGAACACAAGCAAGTGGTCAGATGAGGAGATCCAAACTCATTGATAGTTTCACATTCAGTCAGTGAACAAGAACATACATTCAATTTTGCAGCTACTAAGATTGTTGGCCAAACAGGAACAAACATAGCCAGGGAAATGATTGGAGTCTGGGAAATGGGCCCCTTGTCAATCAACAGGAGTGCTAATTTACCACCAGTTTATTAAGTACTTAGGAAGACTTGGCAGTACAAGGAAACAATAGCCAATGACTTAATAGCTGGCCATCAAAACCCAAATGAACAACTAAAAAGCCACACACAACCAGACACCATGTAAACACCATGTAAATACTACACATGGAATAGCTAAAGAGAAGTTCCCTGAGGATGGGCTCCAGAACAGGTCTGAAAGCTCAGAAGGCTAAACCTCAGGTTCCTGTGATGGACCCAGATTGGATCCTGCAAAGAAAAGTTTCTTCCACTGGAGAAAGATTGGAACCCAATCAGTGGGGGAATGCTGCTGGTTTAACAACTGGTTCGGTGAGTGCGTGCATCACGCTGAAAATGGAGCATTTAGAAGCTCAGCTGCTTACCTTCCAAGTCAGCGATGGTAAGTAGAACAGTGAGCTGGGGGGGGAGGAAATCAGCTGGGCCGTGCGATTGAGATGAGCTAGAAAACAGGAAATAAAGGCCAGGATAGGGCAGGGGTGGGTGGGCGAGACCAGCTGATCATCGGAGCTACCAGTTCACCCAAACTGGTCCAAACCAGCTGAATTCCACTTCTAGACCCAATTCTCAGTCTTGCTTCTCCTCCCAAGCATTTTTAAATGGAAGTGAAGATTAGAAATCCTGAAAGCTGCAAGGTCATAGCCATATGCACACTAGTCACTACTATTCCTGTGATTTAATATTACTCTGTCATCCAGGGGTGCCTTAAAACATCGACCTCACAGCTTTCTCCATACATGATCTCCCCACCCCCATAGCTGCTTTTTCTGTTTCTCGACTTGTTAAAAAAAGGAGGGGATAAATATTTCTATTCATAAATGGCTATTGCCATAGAAGGCAAGTTAAAATGGCTCTTTTGTGTTTTGTCAAGTGTCAGGGCAATGATCAAGTGCCCAGGAAATTGGCTCTTTTGAATCCAGGGACAATAAGCACACCAGGAAATAAATAAAGGGATTTTAAGCTTTATTATTAGCTCAAGCAAGCAGATTGGAAAGCACAATATAAAAAGCACACATGCATACCAAGCAAGATGATACCCAAATCTCTTACAGGTACCCCAAGGACAGCTAATTTCCACAGTACCTAGTGATGGGTTCCATGTAGAAGTTCCCAGCCAACAACAATCCTGCAGTTTTTCTCAAAACATGGCATCATGACTTCATAGCCCTGCTACCGTCATGAGACTGCAAGATCTGACTAGCTGCCACATGACTCAGGGATGGGAATCCAAAGTTTGAGACTTTCACAGTGGGGAAAGCTTTGAAACTACATGGATATCGCCCCCCCCCCCGTTCTCCTTTACAGTAAGCAAGAGTGAAAAACAAGCAAATTGGCTCAGAACCCTGCTAAACCTTCTAAACTTGTAGAATTTTCTTAATATGAAGAAAATATCAACATACATTACTAAAAGTCCTCAAAATAACAATGGTCTTCTGCATGGCTACTACATCTCATCATTGCTATACAACATGTGCTGCCTCTAGTATGCGTCTAGCACCAAGCCAGTCAATCACATATCCCAAAAGATCTGAACTTGAAATCTTTGTCAGATTGTTTGAGACAGTCCATCTGATTCAAGTTCTATCTGCCAGACTTCCTTGCAGTCGGATGACTTGTTGCTCGGTCCCTCTCTTTCAGAATTGCTAGAGGGCTGGTCTGTATTACAGTGCCTTCACTGTCTGCCTATTAGTCTGACCATAGTCTGACCAAATTCCTGTCTGCCTATTAGTTTGACTATGAGACAATCTGGTTTACATGGATTCCAATAGTCTCTTTTTGATCATCTATCTTTCTCTTCATCCGGTCATCTTTCAGTCTGTTTTGATGTCTAAACCATGTTGCACTTTGGACACACATTCCTCAACAACTGTCCTCAAGCACATCTTCCAAATGTGTTGGACATCAGTCTTCCATACTCCTAACTCACATAAGAATCCAACACATTCAGAAATTGTCAACTTGGGGATGCCTGGAAATAAATATCAGCAAAGTCAAGATAAAGCAGCATCTTAATAGACTATTAAATGGTTGAGCTAAATCCAATTATTTGGAATCTTAAAGGAAGGGCTAGTTCATTAATGGGACTACTAACTATTCTTTACATAATTATCACTCCCAACCTGAAATACATAATGACAAGAGGAGGAAACATCTTTCTATGATGGAAAACTCCCCGTTTTTTATTTGGAATGAAAACTGCCTTTGTTGTTGGTTTGCTGGACATCCACCTAGTCATGATAGTGGGTTGGACAGATAATTTACAAATGGTAGATACCTTTTTAGTTGAAAGAGATTGACAAACACAACTGACAACTATATAAAATGCAAAAGGCATATCATTCTACATTTTAGCCATAGCAATAGCACTTAAATTTACTTATATACTGACCCATGGTGCTTAGAGCATTCTCTAAGTCAGTGGTGGGTTGCTACCGGTTCACCCCAGATTGGGCAAACTGGTAGCGGTGGCAATGGGAGGCTCCGCCCACCCACCTGGACATCTCTGCGCATGTGCAGACACTTCTGTGCATGTTCATGCCTATGAGCAAACCAGTAGCGAAAGAAATTGAAACCCACTACTGCTCTAAGTGGTTTACAAAATCAGCTTATTGACCCTAAGCCTCTGGCCTCAGAATATAACCTCAGAAGGATGGAAGGCTGAGTCAACCTCGAGACGGTGAGAATCGAACTCCTGGCAGTGGACAGAATTAGCCTGTAATACTGCATTCTAACCCCCTGTGCCACCGGAGTTTTTAGAATGGAAAATGTATGGAACAGCCATAAAAATATATCTGAATAATGAACTATTTTTTTGCTAAATAGCTTAGAAAGCCCTTCTAACACTCAAAAACTCTTTAAGATCATAATAAAAATAACATTTAATAAGAACAGCAGTACAATCACTAAAATAGATGTTCAGACTTGAGATCTTTGTTCTTAAGTGACATTTACAAGTCTGGGCAGGCAGTCAAAATAATGGCAGACCTTCACAAAGGAAAAATAAGGAGGGCTCTCAAAAGTCGCACTGCCTCAGTGGCATGATATTCCAAAATGCAGCATGGCACGCGATGGGGGCTAAAATGTGTGTGCTGTGGAGCAGTAACAATACTGGGCTTTTAACAAAGAAGCATGAATTCCTCTGCCTGCCTGCCTCCACCCTCTACTGGAAATGGCCCCCATCTTCTCATATCACGGCCATCCTTTAAATGTCTACCTTTGAAGGATACTGGCACCTAACAAATTATCTAATAAGATTGTCAAACATCTTTTGTTGGAACGAGAAAATATATGTGACAAAGGTAAATATCTGAAGAAAAAGCCCTGCACTTAAAGGGTTGATACAGTCAGTCCTGATAAAAGCTGACTGTACATTCCTTTGCTGTTAGTCAGACAGCTGCTTTCCTTAACCAATCATCATTTTTGGACCATTTTTTTTTCATTGCTGGCCTATTTACTTTTTTAAAAAAAATTTATTTTACCTTTTAGGCCTGCTGGGGATGTAAGGTTCTCATTAGCTAATTGCAACCAACTTCATCTTCTCTTTTTCTAATCCTGGGCTTTCTTTTTAGTCCTAGTTCACAGGCAAAAGAACACATCAAAGCACATCAAAACAGGCTAGCGATTATTGTTTCACATAATTTGATGCAAATCTGATTCCTTTCTGGACCGCTGTTTGTTCCAAAGGCCCATCTGGTTCAGATGTTAGGGAGCTGTGCTTTCAATTATAGGCTCCTAGTTATGTAAGGCTTTCTTAGGCATGACTGGCACAGAAAACACACTTACAAATAAGAAGGGAAATCTTAAAAGGAGACCTATAACCTTTCATATGTACGTTTTAGCCATTTACTGCAGTGAATTAAGAGCATTTAAAAAAAAATGTTTTAAGGCTACTTTTTTTTTTTTTTTGGTCCAGAAAAATGGTGCAATAGGAATAGGAAAAAAGAACCAAAGCAGAACTGGAGAAGATGTATAAAAGGATGATGACTTGGAAGAACGTAGGTATAGGTGTGGAGACAATAGTGCATAAAATTATGCACAGTTGGGGAAAATAATCATGACTATGTTTTTTCTTCTTTTCTTATCAGTAGCTGAACACCTCTTGCAATTCAACTCATGTAAAAGAAAGCCCTTCTTCACATAATACACTGGGTTTTTTTTTTCCAAAAAAGTTTTATTTTAACATTCATATCCAATAACATATTTAGTGTACCATCATATACAATTAATCGGACCTGCCCAGTCACCACCCTTCCTTTAACTCTCTTCCCTTCTCTACCTTCTTCTACTTTCCACGACCATCCTCCCCTTCTCTTATCTACATCCTCTCCTCCTTCCTCCCTACTCCTTTCTTCTCCCTCTTCTATCCCTCTTCCTTCCTTTCCTCTTCCTCCTCTTCTCTTTCCTACCTCCTTCTCTCTTCTCCTTCCTATCATTCTGAAATGGTAGCCAGGCAGCTCCGATCTTACATTAATTATACATCTTCAATCATCTCTGTACATTAACCATCAATCCATTTTCTACCCTCATACCCCCCTCCCCCTCCCTCCCCCCACCCCCCGGGACCTCCCAGAACCGAATACAGGGTATAAAACTAACAGTCAAAAATTAAAATATAACACAAATCATAATCCATAGTCACTCCTTAAAATCTCAACTCCCCTTCCAGAAACAAAGAAAATACATTTCTTCCAATCCATTATATATCAAACCATTCCATTCCTAGAGTTCTCAGAAATTTCCGATTGAGTTGGTGTTTGTTCTTCAATAAAGTACATAGTTTTTGATATCCAACCTTCATCAATCAATACCAAAAGAACGTTCCATCTTCCAATATTCACTAAGGATTCTTCTGTAATGTCTTTCTTCATTAGTCAGTCTCTCAAAAATAGTTCATATTTCCAACTTAATTTCTTAAATTTTACTGTCCAACCTCCAAAGGTAAAAAATAATCCATCTTTTCATATCTTTGGTATCATTTACATACATCAAATAATATTACAAATATTATTATTAATCCTATATTATCTCCACAATATATCAGTTGTAATAATTAAAATCTTCACTTTACCTTGCTTATATCAAATAACATTATTAAAAATACACCTATAACTTATCCAAAATATATCAGTTATAACAATTAAATTCTAATTAATCATATAACAACATTACATCCATCTCTCAAATATAATATTTAATCCAAATTCCTAAATTTTACTATCTATCCTCCAAAATTAAACAATATTCCATCTTCCTATTCCTTTATACCTCAAATATATCAAATAGTACCCCTAAAATTACACATTTATATCCAAAATAAATCATTTACAAAAATTAACCATAATCATATATAATAAAATTAAACATACATTAGCGTAGAAGTCTCGTGCTTTAAAAACTGTATTAAGAAAATACTTTCTTCCTTTATAATTCACTGTTAAGCCAGCTGGAACCTCCCATCTAAAATATATCTGGTGTTTCTTAAGCTCATCCACTAAAAAGGCAAATTCTTTTCTCTTTCTTAACATTTTAGAAGGAATTTCCTTCATCATTATTATATCTTGTCCTAATATTTGAAATTTATTTTTATAAAATGCTTTCAAAATTCCATACCTAATCTTCTTATTTGTAAAATAAATAACCACATCTCTCGGTAAACACTTCTGCCTTGCCAACCAAGAATTAACACGATAATTTTTTTCAATATTAACTTCAAAATCTTCTGGTTCCACTCCATCTATCTGAGCAAAGGCCTGAGTAAAAATCTCTTTCAAATTTTCTTCCTTACATTCTTTTAATCCCCTCACCCTTATAGCATATTCCATTAATTTATATTGTAATATAACCCTTTCTTCATCTGCCCTATCTACCTTAACCTAGATATCATCTATTTTATTTTCTAAATTAAAATTAATTTGAACCTTGTCTAACTTCCTTTGCAAATCTAAATTAATTTGGTTAAGTTCTTCCAGTCTTTCTTCGGTCTGAATACTAGATAGCAGTAATGGGGTAATTGATTCCTTTAATTTTTTCATCTCCCTCCTCTGCTCTTCCACTGTATCCTTAAAATCCAGTATTTCTTTCTCCATTTCATTAAATTTTTGATCTATTTCTGAAAGATGAGCCTCCATAAGCTCCTGTAAAAAATTCCTTAGACCTTCTTTGATATCTTCTTTCAATTTCCGTATCTGAATTGAAGAAATTTCCAATATTTTAGAAGTAGTTAAATCTCTTTGCTTAAGAGCCATTTTTAAACTAAGTAATACCAAGAAGAAGAAAAAAGAAAAAGAAAAAGAAAAAAGAAAAATTCAGTAAACTATTCTTCTTAGACACTGTAATAAAAAGATAAAAAAAAGAAACAAGAAAAAGATTCTATTTAAAAAAAATATATCTTGTTATATTCTTCTTAAAGGTTCCACGCCAGCAATTGTAATAAGCATTTCCTTAGCTTTCACTTCCAATACACAAAATGCCATTTACTTTCAATACACAAAACGCCATTTACTTTCATCATCTCCAGTCTTGACTACAAATACATTCTCTGTCAGGGAGTTAAAATCTTCTTACAATCAAATGCCAATGCTCCTGTTTCAACTCTGTCCGCGTTAGCAGTCCTTCAGTAATCCATTTCAGTCGCGGAGATGGACACTGCGTTTTGTTCTGCCATTTGGCAGAAGCGTTCCGGATTCTGGAGCTTTTTTCGGGCTATAGAAGGAGCGTTCCCAAGAAGCCACCAGAAATCTTCCTGGGGCTTTCCCTGGGGGCTCTACTTCAGCCCGAATGCTCACCTCTCCCTCTTTGCCCGAGGGAAGAGGTTTTCAAGCCACTTGACAGCAGATTAACGCTGTCTAAGTGGCTCTACAGAATCACACAGAACTGGCGGCCTGAATAGACTGCCATTAACGAAGCGGAGCCACCGGAAGTCATAATACATTGTTAAAGTATAACGTAACACCCTAGATCAGAGGTCTCCAACCTTGGTGCCTTTAAGACTTGTGGACTTCAACTCCCAGAGTTCCTCAGCCAGCTCTGCTGGCTGAGGGACTCTGGGAGTTGAAGTCCACAAGTCTTAAAACGACCAAGGTTGGAAACCCCTGCCCTAGATACCCTATATCAGTGACAGCTAACCTTTTTGACAAAGAGTACTGAAACTGAAGTGCACACGCCGGATGCCAGAGCGCCAAAACCCAGAAGAGAGCAGCTGGCCAGTGTGCATGTGTGCGACAGAACTCAAAAGAGCGGCTGGTGACAGTGTACGTGCCCAAAGAGAGGGCTCTGCATGCCACCTCTGGCACACGTGCCATAGGTTCACCATCACAGCTCTATATTATAGAGGATGTGGGAATTGTTGGAATACACAGATGGCTTTAAAAGAGAATTAGTATAACCTGCTAATCCTGGTATCCAATATCTGGTTCATCTCTGAGTGCCAATTATAAGGGTATATGAGTAGGAAGGTGCTCATAAGCTCATTGTGCATCTGCAAGAAGTGGGATGTAAGTGTGTGTAAAATGACCCCATGAAAATCTTTCTTCCTTCCTTCCTTCCTCTCTTTGGGATCATTAGTTGCAGGCATGTAAACATAAGATGTATAGCATGTAATGTTACAACTTATGGACAAAAATGCATCATCTTAAAAATAAGAGGAATAAAGCAGAGAGACATTCATCTAACAAAACCCAGTCTAGATCCAGCCCATCCTTATAGCAAAGCAAAGGTAAAGGTTGCAATCCAGAAAGGGTTTCTTAAATCAGCTTCATTGTCACCTGGTTTACTCCTGGGAGTCAAAGAGTTGAAAACTGCATCTTGGAAAAGCTTCTACCAGCTGAATTGTCACGAAAGAAAGGGAAAAGCTAGGTTTCCCTGGATAGATTATTTCCTTATCGTCTACTGCCTTTCAGTGGTTTTCATGCTGTCTGCTCCTTAGGGCCAGAGTCTGGTTAGGTGGACCTGCTTTTCAAAGCAGATTCTGAGAAAACACTGCAGCCATCATCATCGTCATTGTCATCATCATCTCTGAAATTCTGTCTTCAGTTTAAAATCAAGCCCTATTAAGGACTAGTTACTATATATGCGAACTGTAAAAATGTGGGCACACGTTCATTAGATGGGGCTTTACATGGAGGTGGACATTAGTTAGGATTTCAGTTCAGACAATGGAACCAGCTAATCTGCTTTGCTTTTTTTTCCCTCTTAGGCTTTCTCAGACATGATGTATAGTATATAAACTAAAGGTTATATGAAATGTGTTAAAATATGAACTGCTTAGAAAAAAGCTAGAACCCTTTAGTAAATTGTGAATTTAGATAGGTCAAGTCCAAAAGTATTCTTTGGCTTTCTAAATATTTTCCATAGTTAATATATTCTGTTGTTTGGAATGGAGTTGTCTCTTGTTACTGTGTTTTATTTCTCTCCTAGCAGCCATTAATATAAAGAGAGAAACAGAATATTTTTGTTACTAAAACTTGCAATAAAGTTAAATTTTCCAGTAAGCTGCAATAGAACATTCAAACAGTAAGCAGCATAGTTGTTCATAAAAGCTACAACTAATTATTTCTCTGCTGTGTACAAGAAAAGTGGCATCTAGCGAGCCACAACTTAGTTTTAATATGTAAGAAATATAAAAGAAGATAGTTTTATTCTATACTCCATCATATAGCGTGGTTCCCATTACATTACTCTTTGTGTTAACTTGGTGGATCATTTTCAATCTAGTGTTGAGGCTGGGGAGGAAACATTAAAATTTGGAAAGTGGATATACTAAATACATGCCTGTAAGAACACAAAACAGGAGATAAAATTATGTGGCCAAAGCATGAAAAAAGGATACTGTGGTAACTATGAATATATCTAGAAGATTTACTGTAGCAGATGAAGCAGCCTACAATGCAGTTGGATTAGGTGTAAGATTTCTAAAAGAATATAATGGAAATACACCCTTACATTTCTTGAGTTTATTTCAATTTTAAATCAAATTACACTAGATATAATCAATTTTATCTGCTTGTTCTCATTTTAGGTTATAACTCAATAAAGTAGTTGGACAAGGCTATGATGATTGTTCAAAAAAATGTAGGATCAGATCAGGGTAATCTATACTCAGGTAATCATTACTGTAAATGATTTGAAGAGTATGCTGTAAGTGGTATAGAAAATATAGTTGGCACAATTAAGGCTACAGTGCAGGTTACCATCAAAGCAATTAAAGGAACTATTAAATGACCAATCTGCCAATGCTATTTATCTACAGTGGATTCAAAAGTATAGGTGTATATTAGTGGAAAATATACAAGTGTAGTTTTAACAATTCAAATACTGAACAGAATCAAGCAGTACCAAAACAAGACAACTTCATTCCAATGGCTGCTTGTATCAGAGACACCATTTTGAGATGATTAGTAAGAATTCACTCCTGCAAGAAATAGTCACTCAAACTCTACAATCTGGGAAGGTAGATCAGATGGAAATAAAAAGATAAATATAACAGTTGCTGGGGTCAACGAAACAACACAGGAAGATTAGTGAGATGACTTTTAGCACTGTATAATAAAGCAGTGCAAGGAATTAGTAGATTAAATAGAAAAAGAGGTGATAAAATCTATCAAAATTATATAATACAAAAACAAAGCCAATCCACAAAAGAATTCCACTAGTGTTCTACCTACATTACCTTCTTTCTGACACCACCAAAGATTCAGTGTCATCTGTGATTTAGCACCTTCTTTATTGTTAGAATATACAGAACTAAGTGATCTTTCAGTATTCACTACAGAAGGGGTGTCAAACTCAAGGCCCATTGGCCGTATGCGGACCATGGGGTGCTTACATCTGGCCCTCAGGTTCAATCTGGAAACAGCGGACTGGCCTGCTTGGCCCTCCTGAGCTCCATTTTCACTGGCAGAGGGTTGCAGGAGGATGTTGCAGCCGAAAACGGAGCTTGGGAGCCCATTTTTGCTGATAGAGCGCTCGGGCCCCCACAGGCACCCCTGACACAAGTGACATCGAGCTGCCCATGCCCACCCTGGCCACGCCCACCCAGCCCCCTGAGGTCAAACACAACTGATGCAGTCCTCAACGAAATTCAGTTTGACACCCCTGCACTACAGGGTAATGCTACAGCCATATTCCACAATAGGTGGAGGTCAGCTAATTGGTTTATTTCTGTTTAGTAACAAAAGCATGGGGGTGGGGAATCAATATTTGTTTTCTAAGAGAAATTCACAGAACAACTCATCAACCATTTTGGAAACTTTCAAAGATTCCAATTTCCATTCAAAGAATAATTCACTTTCCTCTCATGTTTTCCATCTCAGGCTAAAGGAAAAAAAAATACTAAATACATTAGTTATTGTTACATATTGATTTTGGAATGCAGTTTTGTTATATTATGTTATATCAATATAGCTGCAGCCTGAATTGGATCTTGCGAGGTCCACCCCTTTGTGTTTTCCATCCCTGGATCTCTCCCCAGATAAGATACGGTTTCCCTCCCTTTTTTTTTTTTTACAGTTATACAAAGTCAATTAAAACTATTTTTTCCCAAAAAAATTTTTAACCAGGGCTTTTTGAGCCTGTAATCGATTAATGGCTTTATTGCCATTCTTGTTTTAATTGTTGTTGGCTGTTTTTACAGTAAATTGGGAAATATTATTATTTTTTAAGTCAAGATTTGTTCAGCATTTTTATAGTATAGATCAGTGATGGTTAACCTTTTTGGTGTCGACTGTCCAAAGTGTGTCCATGTACACGCGAATGCACGTGCATGTGCCACAATCACCAAAATGCAATGTGAACGACACCCACACACATGCGCACGTGTCTCCCGCGCATGCACCCCACCTCTCTGCGCCCAGTTTTGGGCCTGGAAAGCCTCCTGCACCAACCTGAAAGCCAAAATAGGGTGTAGGGGGGCCATGTGAGCCCCCCCACATCCTGTTTTGGGCCTGGAAAGCCTCGTGCACCAATCTGCACCCCCCCTCACAAATGCACCTCTGCCCCCTGCACATGTGTGCCTGCGTCCCCCACATGTACCCCTCCACAGCGCATGTGCAGCAGAGACCTGAACACCAACTGGCCAGTGGGAGGCGTGTGTGCAGTGGAGCTGGGCTGGGGGGACGCCTGGCGTCCCCGCAGAGAGGGGTTTGTGTGCCACCTGTGGCATGCATGCCATAGATTCCCCATCACGGGTATAGATTTTTGTAGTATAGATATTGAATGTTTAAAGAATAAAATAGTACATGTATCTTCTCCCGCTCCTAAAAATGAGTGTTGCAGATATCTGTGCTTCCCACAGTATTTATCTTCCTGGGCATTATAGACTAGATGGACCTTGGATGCATCACACTGGGTAATTTGCCCATTTATGTAAATACTGGCTAATAATTAATTTTGGCAAGGAATTAATATAGTGAAGAAATATGATCAATCTTTTAAAAAGCCTAAGAAACATTCCACCCGCCCATTCATGTTATAAATGAGTACTGTACATTGATATATCTATTATCTTTTCAACATGATAAAGCTGTTGTTGATATAAGCTATTTGAATTTAGGGCTTTGGGTTTCTGTTTATCTGTTCTGTTCTGTTCAAGTTTATCAAATCTGCTTATTAATCCCACGTACATATTCAACTGTTCATTCATCCAAATGTGTTTAATTTTTTTTATCCTTTCATCAAGGTTCATAATTCTTAGATGATGTCACAACACATCTGTCACTGGAATCGTAGATGACTGTTTGCATTTCTACTGAAAATAAATAAATAGATAAAACTCTGGGAAAACTGCCAGAATCAACCAACATGATTTTGCTAACAGAATCCTTGTCATGTCATTGAGACTGAGAAAACCATCTCCAAAATTAGATCACTTTAAATCACTGACTGGAGGAACAGTTGTCTTCTCACTTACTATAAATGGCATTTATTTGACCAGTGTTTTCAACAATTTGTCCCATCATCTGGTTGTGTTGAAATACTGAACATAGGGTATACAGAAGGAGAATTAAGTGTGATGTAAGTAAATCTGCCTTAATATAGAACTGAGAATAGTAATTTATCTACAGATATGAAACAGAAACTATAACTGTTGCTAAAGTCAGCATTTGTATCTCCTTCAATATATTATATTCATTTATATACCAAATGACAAATGCTTTTCCATTGTCTACGTACATAGGTAGACCATAAACAACAAAAAATTATTTTGGGCTAAGCATGTAGATGTGCATTTGGAGGGCACAGGATCATAAAAGGCTGCTCAAAATAAAGATGCAATTTCATCTTTGAAGTTTCAGTCCACAAACTTGGCAAGGAATGCTTAGTGCTTGGGAGTTTTTGTCTGCAGCTTTATGATGAGGTACAATCTCATACTTGTAGTTAGGAGGAGTTTACATGCCAGAAGCATCTTTGTTGTGGCAAACCACTTCCTCTTTTCCTGCTGTGCACTAGCTTGGAAGCAGAAAATAAGCTTTGAGTTGCATCCTGAAATAGAGTTGATCTGTAGATTTTGACATGCTCACCAAAAATCTACAATGCCAATTATGCTGACTGTATCTAAACAAACTTTTAATTCCACCAGTGGTGCAATTATGTAGATCTCAAATCACACTTCATCTTGCTCCATTGCCTCCTTAAATTCACTTCAAAGCCATAATCCTCCTTGCACTTGCCTGAGAGTGAGCCCCACTGAATTCAGGGAAATAAAGACACATTGCATTGTAGGTTTTCTTTTGAAGAGAAAGTAATGGACATTTGTGAAACATTTTAAACATTATAAACTAATGAACAAAGATGTTGTTTGAGCAAGCACAGAGAGTATGCATTCCAATATAGAATTTGAATCCTTGGAAAATAAATTAAACAAACCACAAAATTAATTGTTGTAACAATTTATCAGTGGAACAACTTGCCTCCAGAAGTTGTAAATGCTCCAGCACTGGAAGTTTTTAAAAAGAGATTGGACAACCATTTGTCTGAAGTGGTGTAAGGTTTCCTGCTTGAGCAGGGGCTTAGACTTGAAGACTTCCAAGGTCCCTTCCAACTCTGTTATTCTATTATATCCTATCGCTCTTTCTAATCCAATGATTCTGCCACCAATCCAAAGTGGTTATAGCCTCTATCAGTCCATTTCAAAATGAAAGTGCTTCTTAGTTGCATCTGAGCCTACATTGATAAATCAATGGCAAAAGAAAACAAAAAGCTGTGCAAAAGATAGTGAACACTGTTGCACAGAACATCTGTTTGTAATTACACTTGGACAATTGTATTATAGCTTGATCATGATATGAAGCTATAAAGTGGAACACACATTCCTTCTGGTCCTACATATCTTCAAGGTAACAGGCCAAGCAGTCTTCTGATAATTACAATTCTGATTTTGGAACAAACCAGAATATGAAATTATAATTTGAATCTGGGTTCCTATCCTGGTTTATTACAAAGCTCTCTGTCCTTAACAGATATATGTTAAAGTTCAGAATGTCCAAGATCCCAAACAAGAATTATATAATGTATTTGTGTTGGGGAGGGGAGAAGAGGGGGAGGGGAGGGGAGGAGAGAAGAGGAAAGAATGGAATTTCTTTGGATTTGGCTTAATGCATTTTATGTATACTAGTCTCTGTGGTTTAGATTTGTCTGTTCTCTGAATCCAGCCAATTGTGCTTTAGTCACTAACCCCAAGTAAACAAACAATAAATTGTCAGAGAGATAAGAGGAGACCATGATTTGAACTCCAGCACTTATTTTTTGGTGGAGATTTAGTGTAGAGCAGTAATGTGTATAATCTTTAAACTATCCCTGTTTCTTCATTTTGTATGTTTATAAATACCAGATCTGGGAGGTGGAACACACAAGGCAATGTTATTTTTGTGAAGTTGTCCGGCTAAGGAATATTGCTTCCTTTCTTCTAACACACAGGTGTTAGAAGATGTTAATGGTGCTTGCCTATTTTTAAGTTGTCTGCCTTAAAAAGGCAACTCCTGGATTTTCAAGAAAGGAAATAGGCAAATCGCCCTGAGTCCTTCGGGAGATAGGGCGGTATAAAAATTTGAATAATAAATAAATAAAATAAATAAATAAATCTGTCCATTTCAGTTTCATGATATGAGTTATTTTTATTGATTTGCTGTATTAGGAGAATTACAAATTTAGGATAATAGTTTAACGGCCTCACAAACTCAGAATAACTGCATCAGAATAACTGGAAATATATTTAGCAGCATGTTTGATTTAAACTGATTTAATACCAGCCCATATTCTTTCCCATTTTGGATTTAAAGAAATATGCATGGAGCTGGGCCTGCCAAGTCCCAATTTACAAACCATGTAATAATCTACAAGTACATTCTGAATGTCAACCTTGATGTCAGTCTTAAATGTGAGTTTTTAAAAAGGTTGAGTTATAGGACCATCTATAGATGGGCTGTCAAGTTGCCAGTGTGTTCACAGGAAAATGGAGTATGAAATGCTATAGCAGTAAACTAAAAAAAAAAAGGAATTCTAGACTTCTAGAACTTCCCCCTGGTTTACGCCAATTGCCTGATCTTCGGACCTTTCGCCGTGAGCTGAAAACGCATTTATTTATTCAAGCGGGACTGGCTTAAAAGTTTTATTTAATTTTATTGGGGTTATTTATGAATTTTAGGGTTTTACATTGATTGTTTTAAATTTCGGCCATTTATGTAATATGCTTGGTTTTAAGTTTCTGTTTTAATGTGTATATTGCGTGGTTTTATTATTTGGCTGTACACCGCCCTGAGTCCTTCGGGAGAAGGGCGGTATAAAAATCTAAATAAAACTAAACTAAAACTAAACTAAACTAAACTAGACAGATAATTGCCCTGCTGACTTTGAAAGAAATATACTTACATTGCATGTATAACTTGCAAGTTACTGTTGGCTCAGGCTGAATACCTTTTAGTTTTCCTTGTAATTCTTAGAGGCTTGTTAAAATTAGAACAAGAGGAAAATACTAATTAGAGATCATCTTATGATATTTGGCATCGATGGAGAACAGCAAGACGTTGATGTGGCAGCACACTTCCCTTGTAAAAATGGCTCCTCCTTTTCCCAGATGTATTGAGATTCTTTTGATCTCTGTAACAGAACAGCTCGAGACATGCAGCCACCATCATGTTTCATCTCTATTTTTAATCTTCTCAAAGCTGCAACAAGCAGAAAGTCAGAAAAAGAGACTTTCTTAAGTCAAGATTAAAGCAACAGAGGAAGGAGAGGAGAAACAGCAACAGGTTCCTGAACCAAAATGTCTTCATTTTATTTTATTTTTAAATATGCCTCTTTTTTTAAAGAAAAGAAAAGAAATTGCTTTGAGTGTCTTATGCTATTTGCCCTGAGAACAATGACCCATGGAAATGTTTCTTAATTAGTCTGTCTTAGCAAATAACAGTATTTTGCATCTTAAAGGCTGCCCATGAAACTTTTAGTATACTTGCTAGGGGAAAAAAATCCCATTGAATACAATTGATGAAGAAGCTGCTCTCGGCTCCATTCTGAAATATTTCCTGCTGCATAAACTTTTCTTCACTAAAGCCTGTTCATCAGGATGCTCTTGTGAGAAACATATACAGATGCCTATGTAAGTCTCTGTTCACAAATAATCAGAATGACCAAAATGCCACAAATCTTTAATACTTGCTTTGTACCAGGAAAACTGCTCTGCAGGGTAGGGATGAGGATGTTGTGGACTACATATATTGCTGCAGTATCATTTCCCCCAGCCAGGTCAGCACAGTGAGGAATGTTGTGTGCTGTACATTAGCAACATCCAGCCATAATGCCATCCCTATCTCCACTGTTGTGGTTGTCCCTGGAATTTCCAACTACCAGGGGAAATAGGGAGCCTCAAGAGAGCTTAAGTACATTTCTAATCTGATTTGCCAATTTTCCAAAAACATGGGAAAAGAGTATTTATGTATGCATCTGGAGGCTTTCTCTGTTGCTCTGTAACTGACAATTCAGCAGAAATTCATTAATCTAAAACACAGTCCTTCAAATACATTTTGAAAAGCAGAAGAAGTTAAGTTCCATTAAAAGCTTCCATATTGAGGGCATAGGATTTTCCTTGACTGCTTGGCAATTACATGGTCACAATTATGCAATTTTAGTGCAATAGTAAAGAAATGCTTAGCCATGGTTTTACTCCAGACTAACTTCCCAGACTAACATATAGTCTCAAGATTTCCTTATGGTCTTCCATCTGATCTTAATCAGTTCCAATTCTGCTTCTGAGATCATCTGAGGTTAGTTAGATGCTACCACCAAAACAACAACCAAAAAAAAGGGATTCAGCTAGTGCCAGAAGCTTAAATGCAAGCTAAGTAGGGATTCAGGAGCTTCACTTCCAGTGACAGTCATAGAAGGGCTTCTAACTTTTAAAATGATCCAAATACAATCCACAAAACTCAATATTTTTCCTATTCTGTTCTATGAAGTTCAATCGCCATCACTGTCTCTTCCATTTTGCAAAGCAAGCTCCCAAGCATATGTAGCTAATCTGCTTCTTGAGATAATGGGGCATTGTGCATGAGTATAGATCTCAAAGTTTGGAAGGATCATGCGGCTCAACCATATTGCAGAAATGAAGTCAAGGATTTGATGCAGATGAGCCCTGACCCTGAGTCCTGTGAAGGGGTCTCCTGAGGGTGCACAGCATAATGATTTGAGAACAGAAGAAAAGGTTCTTGTGAGGAGCAGCTAAATCCACTGAAAATGTGCAGTCTCCTCTGATTGTTGACTGGGCTGTGGCTGTTATCTAGAATTCCTGCTTCCTGGAATCTAAATCCAGGAAACTCCCTAATGTGGCCTTGGGAGATGACTATATTGACGGCTCAGGGGAGTGAAGAAAAGACAGAAAGGAGGCCAATGAAATATAGCCTTTAGAACTTTCCAATGGGTTCTCTTTGCTGTGAATGCCATAGGATAGATAAGGATGTTTCCAGCAACAGACGTGCAATAAAACGTTGCACTGTAATTTTTCTCAAGAAAAATTGCAGTTCTGTAACGATTTAAAGGGGCTTGAGGTCTGCACTCAAAGCATCCAAAGGCAGGACAAAAAGCAAAAGATGGAAACTAATCAAGGAGAGAAGCAACCTAGAACTAAGAAGAAATTTCCTGACAGCAAGAACAATGAATCAGTGGAATGACAACCATGATTTGTTGAAGCTGTGTGTGCTCCAACACTAGAGGTTTTTAAGAAGTGGTATAGGGTTTCCTGCTTGAGTAGGGGGTTGGATTAGAAGATCCCCAAAGTCCCTTCCAACTCTGTTGGGCTGGCCATGCAGCAATAAGGCTCCAGGCATATCTCTCTGCAATGAATGGGGCAGCAGTGAGAGAATAATATTTGGAAGCCTCCAGGTAAAAATTTCCAAAGAGTATCTTCCTATTGTCTAGAACTGGAGTGTCAAACTCAAGGCCTGCGGGCTGGATCTGGTCCACAAAGTGCTTAGATCTGGCCTCTTGGGCTGCTCTAGAAAAAAGCAAAGGACCGGCCCGCGGTGCCTCTGCCAGTGAAAACAGAACTTGGGAGGGCTGTTTTCACTGGCAGAGGGTTTCAGGAGGCCATCACAGCCGAAAACAGAGATCAGGAGCCCAGTTTCACTGGCAAAGCATTCGGGCCACCACAAGCCCCCCCCAACAGGAGTGACATCAAGATGGCCACGCCCCCCTGCCCATGCCCCCCTCCCCCTCCCCCAAGGTCAAACACAACCCTGATGCGGCCCTCAATGAAATTGAGTTTGATACCCCTGGTCTGGAATAAATCATCCAATTCCAACTCAATCCTCCTCATCATTTAGGTGCTTGATTTGGAGCATCTCTTGCCCCTCCTGGCTTTATATTTCCTGAAAAGAGATATCTGGCTATCAACTACATCCTGAGACTCCCTAAAGATAAAGGTTCTTGTGAGGAGCAGCTAAATCCACTGAAAATGTGCAGTCTCCTCTGATTGTTGACTGGGCTGTGGCTGTTATCTAGAATTCCTGCTTCCTGGAATCTAAATCCAGGAAACTCCCTAATGTGGCCTTGGGAGATGACTATATTGACGGCTCAGGGGAGTGAAGAAAAGACAGAAAGGAGGCCAATGAAATATAGTCTTTAGAACTTTCCAATGGGTTCTCTTTGCTGTGAATGCCATAGGATAGATAAGGATGTTTCCAGCAACAGATGTGCAATAAAACGTTGCACTGTAATTTTTCTCAAGAAAAATTGCAGTTCTGTAACGATTTAAAGGGGCTTGAGGTCTGCACTCAAAGCATCCAAAGGCAGGACAAAAAGCAAAAGATGGAAACTAATCAAGGAGAGCAGCAACCTAGAACTAAGGAGAAATTTCCTGACAGCAAGAACAATGAATCAGTGGAATGACAACCATGATTTGTTGAAGCTGTGTGTGCTCCAACACTAGAGGTTTTTAAGAAGTGGTATAGGGTTTCCTGCTTGAGCAGGGGGTTGGATTAGAAGATCCCCAAAGTCCCTTCCAACTCTGTTGGGTTGGCCATGCAGCAATAAGGCTCCAGGCATATCTCTCTGCAATGAATGGGGCAGCAGTAAGAGAATAATATTTGGAAGCCTCCAGGTAAAAATTTCCAAAGAGTATCTTCCTATTGTCTAGAACTGGAGTGTCAAACTCAAGGCCTGCGGGCTGGATCTGGCCCACAAAGTGCTTAGATCTGGCCTCTTGGGCTGCTCTAGAAAGAAGCAAAGGACCGGCCCGCGGTGCCTCTGCTAGTGAAAACAGAACTTGGGAGGGCTGTTTTCACTGGCAGAGGGTTTCAGGAGGCCATCGCAGCCGAAAACAGAGATCAGGAGCCCAGTTTCACTGGCAAAGCATTCGGGCCACCACAAGCCCCCCACAACAGGAGTGACATCAAGATGGCCATGCCCCCTGCCCATCCCCCGCCCTCCCCAAGGTCAAACACAACCCTGATGCGGCCCTCAATGAAATTGAGTTTGATACCCCTGGTCTGGAATAAATCATCCAATTCTAACTCAATCCTCCTCATCATTTAGGTGCTTGATTTGGACCATCTCCTGCCCCTCCTGGCTTTATATTTCCTGAAAAGAGATATCTGGCTATCACCTACATCCTGAGACTCCCTAAAGATAAAGGTTCCCCTTGCACATATGTGCTAGTCGTTCCCGACTCTAGGGGGCAGTGCTCATCTCCGTTTCAAAGCTGAAAAGCCAGCACTGTCCGATGACAGCTCCCTGGTCATGTGGCCAGCATAACTAAATGCCAAAGGTGCACAGAACGTTGTTACCTTCCCACCAAAGGTGGTCCCTATTTTACTACTTGCATTTTTTACGTGTTTTTGAGCTGCTAGGTTCAAAACTCTCTAGTCCAGTGTTTTTCAACCTTGGCAACTTTAAGATATGTGGGCATCAACTTGAATCCACACAGCTTAAAGTTGCCAAGGTTAGGAAACTCTGCTCTAGTCCAAACCTCCATATGCCTCAATTCTGCAGTTTCCATTACCTTGTTTGCATAAACTGGCCTTTAATTGCAAAGTGACTTTTCTGAGTTTCCATCTTCTTTCTTTCTTTCTATTTCTGGGCTCATTCTTTTTTTTTTTTTTTTTTTTTTATTCAAAAAGTTTTTATTAGTCAAAAAAAAGGTTTATACAAATACATATCAGGTATGGTAAATTTTCATTTTTCTTATCTAAAATAAGAATTTTACTCAAATTTTTTAACACATACAACAGCCATATGGCAAGCAGGTAACACGAAGTAGCTAAGTTTACAAATTTTAAATCGTAATAAAGAAGGGTCAACAATAAACAGAATATCGTACAAAAGAGAATAAGGAAAACCAAGACAATCCCAAATATCCTTATCACTTCCTAGTTTTGGATCTCAGAACTCTGCGTTCAGCCTGACCCAACTCCAGGGCAACAGCGGCAGCCGCTCCCCCATGATCTATAACCTCCCTTCTTCAATTCCTGGGTCATCTGATTCCAGGAGGGCTTTGTGTTCCTCCACATAGGCCGTAGCCTCCGCAATTGTACTGATTTTTTTCGTAATGCCCTCCCGGAAAATCATCAATCCCTCTGGCATCAGCCATCTGAAGCCCACTCCCTTCTGGTACAATTTGCTTGACAAAAAATAATATTTCTTTCTTTTTTCACGTACCTGTCTGGGAATCTGCCTCAGAATGGCTATCTCCCTGCCCCTGTAAATCAGTGCCCCACTCCTATGTTTTCTAAAATTTCATCTCTCGTCTCTCTTCTCACAAATTTGACATGAACCTCTCTGGGAACTGCATGCGTGCATATTGCGAATTAACTCTATAAACTCGATCCACATCCCAATTCATGAAATCAACACCTCTCCCAAGAAATTCTCCCAACAATTTAGTCACAACATCTCTCAAGTCTTCTTGGTCCACTTCTTCCAAATTTTGAAACCTAAGGAAATAAGACATTTTATCCATCTGTGGTCAAGCACAGCATTGCCTGTCGTCTCCTCTCTTTTCTGCACTGCCGCATCTCACCCTCAAACCTTCCACTTTCTGCTTGTTTTCTGCTGAAACTTGTTGAGTATCCTTTAAATCCTTTTGGATAGTCACAATTTCTGCTCTTATTTCATCAATTTCTTGTCCATATTAGATAACTTTTCCAAAATTCTCTCCATCTCTCCAGCAGTTGGTCTCTGACCTTTTGCCATTAAGGAAAAAAAAAATACAAAATCCTCAGGCAGGCACAGTATCCTTGTAATTTCCTCCGGATCCACCAGGGGGCACTCACAGGAGCAACGAGTCCAGAGTACAGTTAGTCAACCAGGAAGCCGAAGGGAAGTGATGTCATCAAAATTCTCATAGTGAAGGCGGAAGCTGGGCGCCACCACTGTTCCCCAGAAGGAGGGGCCTCAAACCTTCCCTCCTAAATTTCTCCATCACCTCTTCTCTCCAGAGCTCCACAAAACCGGTAATCTTCTTATTTTAAGTTCTCCTCTCTCCAGAATAACTCGTGCTCCTTCCAACCGCAGGGAGAAAACCCCCGCACTCCGGAGCACTCCACTCACGTTACCGATATTCCTTCCTTCTCCTCCTCAATTCTTCTCCGTTCCTGTTCACCACCAGGCTGCTGCAGTTATAAATCCAATGCCCGGTGTCACGGGCACAGCGCCCAGGCGGCGACCAAAATAATGGCGGCCTGTGGCCTCAAACCCGCCAAGCCTAGGGCCAGCGCCAGCATCGGTCCCCACAGTCCTGTATGTCGGCTGGGAGACCCCTGGCGAGCCGTCCGTGCGGCAGGTGTCCTTTTCGGAACACCTGGCCCCTGAGGGCCTCGGCGGCGGCCGGATTCGGGCGCTGGAGGCAGGAGACGCCTTCCAGACGTCCGTTGCCGCTGGACACCGGAAGTCGTCTCTTTCTGGGCTCATTCTTGTTCAGGCATCCCACCTAAAAATCATGCCAGTGCTTAATCCTTCAAATGAAAACATTTGAAACTGTTTATATCTTTGCAAATATTGTTTCCTCTGAAGTGCACTTTGTCCCCAAATGCATTTCAGAGGAGACTGGGGGGTAAAGTAAAATATGGGAACAGATATTTAGAGAAACGGGAAGGTGAATTTCTGAAGCAATTCTCTTTTCCATCCCAGCCTCTCCAGAGAATAAGTGGAACTTCAAAATATCCTAAGGCCTACTTTGTAGCTGGGAGGGAAGGTAAACGAAGCTTCAAGTGCATTTCAAAATGATAGCAATTTTTTTTAAAAAAGCTAGTCCTTCATTCTTTTCCTTCTTGGGCAATTATCAGAAAGTCAGCTCCTTTAACACCTTTGTGATGGAAATTGCCCTTTCCCTGTGAATGCCAAAATATGCCATTAAATTGCTGCTTTAATTAAATGTGGAATATTTCATCTCCTTTGTCCCATAGAAGGATTTCAACAACTTTTGTCAAAAAGGATGAAAAGCCGTTTCATTAAAAAAAAAAAAGGGAACTGCTCCAGTCATGGACTTTTTCCTTCTCACCATTGCTCTGCTGCCCCACAGAGCTGTCAACTGGGGCTGGGGTGTAATCTGCTCCTCTCTGACTATTAATTATTTCCATTCATTTCCATCATGCCCAAATCACAAGCCATGCTGGCAGTTTAATAGTCTGATACCAGCCGCAGGATGAAAGCAATGTCTTCGTTGACAAAATATTTGAACATGGGGAGGAGAGAAAAGGAAAAGTCTTCGTCCCTAGTACCATGCAACTCATTATCCTGTTTTTGTGATTAGAAGTTGATATTCCAGACATATCCAAAACTTAAGTAGATTTAGGTAGATAAATGGATCATTAATGGCAAGGTAGAGGATTATCTGTTTGCATTAGTGCTGCAAAAAAAAAAAAGCATTTTTTTTTTACGATAATTCCTGATGGAACTTTTATCCATCCACCAGACTGTTCATCAGATGGATATATGTCCAGCATCAGGAAAATCAGGAGATTCAGGCACTTCAAATGAGTATAAAGTTTTATTGTAAGCTTAAACTCTCTAAGAATCAGACCAACTAAGGTCAAAGCAAATGAAATGGAGATAAGAGAGGCATTCAGGATGAGCTGGACTTTGATCTCTTGCAGCACACAGGGACTCATGACTTATGACATGTTTGACCCCTCCCTCGGGCTCAGTCTGCTCGTCTCCTACAATATGTGGGAAAACAGTATCACACATCTGATTTTGGTACATTTTATATAATGTTCCATTTTTTTTTCTCTAGAAATGTTTATATGCATGGAAATGTCTTCTTCTATGGTAATGTGTAATCTGGCAATTTTGAGATGTGATAGGCTGCAGCTCTCATCACCAACTAGAATTGAAGCAAGGTGGGAGGTGTAATCCAACACATCTAAAAAGTGCCAGAGTTAGATTTATTTTATACAGTTGGTACACAGTTATTTTAGGCACCTGGCTGCATGGACTGCTCTATCTGCCTATACCAGTGATGGCTAACCTAATGCAATGCATGTGCAATGCAGTGATGGCTAACCTAATGCATGCACTCACTACTCCCCGCGCATGCATGTGTGCCCCACTCCCAGCGCATGCATGCACCTCCGTGTGTGCCCCACCCCTGCTTATGTGTGTATGGCCCTCAAAATGCAATGTGTGTGTGAGCCCCATGCATGCACCCCCACATATGTGGGTGCAGCCACCCGCATGTGGCCCCACCCCTGCACATGTGCGGCAGAGACCTGAAATAAAGAAAAGTAAGCCAACACAATTAAAGCATGAGTTAAAAAAATAAAAGCTAGCCAATCTGATTGTTACCAATACCATTGGTATTGTTATCACCAAATGCCACCAAATATTCTTTTTTTTTCATATTTCCCATTACTATAACTATGCATTTCTGTGGAACTCTGTAACACAATTCTTTTCATTTTGTTTCCTATCCACTTCTCTTATATCTAGTTGCCATTTATTTCTTGAAAGATTAATCTGCCTTTCAAATTTGTTTTTCATACAGGACTTCTAGTTGGTCATCCTGTGGCTGTTCAGCCTTTGCTCTCGCTTCTTTTTTGTCTCTATTCTCTATTTTTCCCAAAGATGTTCTCCTGACACTATCAAGCAGATTTGTCTTACATTCAGAAGCTCTCATCATCCTTGTACCTTTCCCTAATTCTTCCAATCTTTCATCATAAACAAATTTGTTATCTAAATCTGTATACATAACTAATATTTATTTTGCCATGTATGTGTATGAACAGATTTAAAGTATATATTTAAAACAAATGGACCTTGTGTCAGCAGATATTCATCAGTGGCGCCATCATTCTCATTCACTCTTGGGTTCAACTGATAATCACTTTTTTTTGTTATTTCTTATCTTATTCCCACCCATCCATTCATATCACCTAACCAGAATATTTTTTTCTGGTGGATCACATTAATCCAGATTGTGTACAGAATGTTGTACTGGTTCTTTCATTATTACCATCTAGCGCATGGGTGTCAAACTCAAGGCCCGGGGGATGGGTCTGGCCCGTGCTTAGATCAGGCCCATGGGGCTGCCCTGGAAACAGAAAAGGACCTGCCCGTGGTGCTTCTGCCAGTGAAAATACAGCTCGGAAGGGCTGTGGGTGGCCCTCCTGAGCTCCGTTTTCGCTGGCAGACGGTTGCAGGAGGCCATCACAGTAAAAAATGGAGCATGCAAGGGCCACCCACAGCCCTCCTGAGCTCTGTTTTCAGTGGCAGAAGGTTACAGGAGGCCATTGCAGCCAAAAACAGAGCTTGGGATCCTATTTTTGCTGGCAGAGTGCTCGGGGTGCCACAGGAGCCCCCAACACAAGCAACATCGAGTTGACCACGCCCACCCTGGCCACGTCCATCCCATCCCCCCAAGGTCAAATACAACCCTGAGGCGGCCCTCAATGAAATCGAGTTTGACAACCTGATCAAGAGGAATATGTTGGTGCATCTCTCACCAAACTAAGGATTCCCACTGTCACATGCACCCATAATAATTTGCATAATATCAATTCATAGTTTCTGGAATATGCTTTAGCCTGTTCGTTCATAATTAAAGCTATATCTTAACATTCCTGCTGATATTCATCCGCCAAATATTGATCCACAAGATCATCTTTATTCAGATCTATTACATCCTTCCCCTTTTTAAAAGTTTCATAGATGTACTTTTCTTCCTTCCTTCCTTCCTTCCTGTTCTTTATCATTTATTTGTCTTACATGGTATTTTGGGGCCAACTGAATTTTTACATAATGCTTGTCACTAAGATGGAGGCGATGCAGTCTATATTATTATTCTTGATCGCATTGCTAACGGCAAGCACAATATTTGTCAATTTTTGCACATTTTGGTCAGCACAGCACATGTAGAAACAAAACCCTATTTTATTCCAACATGCAGGCACACAGTTCTATACAAGCTCTCTAATCTAGATATTACCTGCAAAACAACATTCTGTTGCCCATGCCTATCAGCACAAAGGATCATGCTGAGGTTAGCTGTGTAATCCTGCTTTAAAGAGTTGCAATCAAGTGCTACATTCATGCTCCTGCATGCTCTAATGTGATTGCTCCAAATTATTTCTGAAGACCTGCATAGCCTTAGTTCTTAACTATGCGAGGAGTTAGGTAGTAAGGTAGATCTATATAATTGTATTCATGTTAGCAATGTCTCTTATTTAGTTTTACTGGCATGATAGATCTAACAGTGTATGGCTGAATGGCCATTTGATCTAGTACAAAGAAATGTATTATTTCAGCAAAAGGAAAAAGAAGAAGGAAAGTAAATAATAGTAACATTATTTATAGATTTTTGTATATGCCAACATCTGCTACAAATAAAAGTATGGTAGCTACTAAATGTGCCATTAATTTATTTAGCCACTTATTATGTTTGGGGCTTTCATTTGAAGCCAAAAAATAGTTTATGTATGTTTATATAACTTAAGGAATTAATGATCATGCACATGTATAATTTGGAGATGAGGATATGTTTTTTCTACTAGATAATAGGATAATGTGCTAAATATATTGCTTTTCTTATATAATTTCTCCATTTATGCTGGCAGCTCAAAAACATACTACAGTGTTCATTTTTCCATTCAGTCAGTCTCAAAAAAGATAAAGAATAATGTGTCACACACTTTCACTGACTAAAAAATGAAGTCTGATAAATGTTGAAGTAATGGTTGCTGTGTTATTTTTGGTTTATTATCCTGACACTTGATTCTACATGAAAATTTTTTGGCTTTTTCTTGTGCTGACTTGCATAACTAGACTCATTTCTTCAACATCCTTGCAAGAAATAGGTGTTCCCATTCATGCAAAATTGAAGTGGAGCTGGCATATTTTGCAAACATTTTTGTTCCCCATGAAAATGCCAGATTTATGCCTTTTGGCATAAAGTATCATCATCATCATCATCATCATCATCATCATTATTATTATTATTCTTGGATGAGAAGCAAAACGTCTTTGAAGAAAAATCAGAAAATAAAATTGCCTCTTGAAAAAAGCATCTTTGTGACAACCATAACAACCATGAGCTGGATGACTGAGAATCTCCTTAGGCATGTTGTTGTTGTTAACTTTTATTCATTAAACATGAAACTCAGTCAACTGAACATTTAAAAATGTATCAAAAATCTCATTGACTGACATTATTATTATTACTATTACTACTATTATTATTACTATTACTATTACTATTAGTAGTAGTAGTCACCTCTCGCCTCAATAGGGTGACTGGGCAGCTTACATTCAATTATTGTATCTTAAAAATTAATCCTAAACTAAAAGCTTAAAGCAACACAAAGAAAAGTTTCCATTCACTATGACCTGAACAGCTCATCCAGAAGGATTTCTGCTTGTTCTATTCTAATATATCTTATAAGGTGTCAGGGTTCCAAGTAACATCCCCAATGAAAGAAGACTCCAAGGCTTGAGTTTCCTCAAAGTTCCATTTTATTAGATATGTCATATTGGCACATCTGGGAAACCCCGAATCTGAAAGCTTCCAGGTTTTTCCCACCCAAAAGAAAGTTCAAGTTCCTGCCCAGCACCCACAAGTCCATCACAAAAGGAAAAAACAATCCAACCTATCAAAACCAGCACCACAAAAAACAGATTAGAAACACAAGTTAAAATAGGAAAGAAAATGGTAAGTGAACACCTGTCTACCCTAGACGTGTTCAAATCACCAGGACCGGATGGATTACACCCCAAGGTTCTGAAGGAACTGGCAGACGTGATCTCAGAACCACTGAACTATATCTTTCAAAGATCCTGGAGCACAGGGGAGCTGCCAGAGGACTGGAAAAGAGCTGATGTAGTTCCCATCTTCAAAAAAGGAAGAAAAAAAAAAAACAGATCCAGGAAACTACAGACCTATCAGCCTGACTTCAATACCGGGGAAGATTCTGGAAAAGATAATCAAGCAACGAATCACCGAACACCTAGAAACAAACAAAGTAATAACCAAAAGCCAACATGGGTTTGTCAAAAACAGATCATGCCAGACCAATCTTATTGCATTCTTTGGCAAAATGACAAAATTAGTAGACCAGAGGAATGCTGTCAATATAATTTACTTGGACTTCAGTAAAGCATTTGATAAAGTAGACCATAACCTACTACTAGATAAAGTAGAAAAATGTGGGTTAGACAGCACCACCACCAGATGGATTCGTAACTGGCTGACCAACCGCACTCAGCGTGTAGCCCTCAATGGAACTACATCCACATGGAGGGAAGTGTGCAGTGGAGTACCCCAAGGCTCTGTTTTAGGCCCAGTACTCTTCAACATCTTCATCAATGACTTGGACGAGGGGATAGATGGCAAATTTGCAGATGACACCAAGCTGGCAGGAATAGCCAACACTCCAGAAGATAGGCTCAAGTTACAGAAAGATCTTGACAGACTTGAACATTGGGCGCTATCTAACAAAATGAAATTCAACAGTGAAAAAAGTAAGGTTCTACATTTAGGCAAAAAAACCAAAATGCACAAGTACCGTATATGTGGTACTTTGCTCAATAGTAGTACCTGTGAGAGGGATCTTGGAGTCCTAGTGGATAACCATTTAGATATGAGCCAGCAGTGTACAGCAGCTGCCCAAAAAGCCAACACAGTTCTGGGCTGCATAAACAGAGGGATAGAATCAAGATCACATGAAGTGTTAGTGCCACTTTATAATGCCTTGGTAAGGCCACACTTGGAATATTGCATCCAGTTTTGGTCGCCACGATGTAAAAAAGATCTGGAGACTCTAGAAAGAGTGCAGAGTAGAGCAACAAAGATGATTAGGGGACTAGAGGCTAAAACATATGAAGAACGGTTGCAGGAACTGGATATGTCTAGTTTAATAAAAAGAAGGACTAGGGGAAACATGATAGCAGTGTTCCAATATCTCAGGGGTTGCCACAAAGAAGAGGGAGTTGGGCTGTTCTCCAAAGCACCTGAGGGTAGAACAAGAAGCAATGGGTGGAAACTGATCAAGGAAAGAAGCAATTTAGAACTAAGGAGAAATTTCCTGACAGTTAGAACAATTAATAAGTGGAACGACTTGCCTGCAGAAGTTGTGAATACTCCAACACTGGAAATTTTTAAGAAAATGTTGGATAACCATCTGACTGAGATGGTGTAGGGTTTCCTGCCTGGGCAGGGGGTTGGACTAGAAGGCCTCCAAGGTCCCTTCCAACTCTGTTGTTATATTATATTATTATTACATGGTCCAATCAGGCACCATCCAAAACTGGAGATACTTCTCAGTCACCTCATCGCAGCTGCAGGGCAAGGTGGCCTTGACTCTCTGAGAAAAGAATGTTATTTTCACGATATATCACCTACATTCTATACAGTCGCCCCTCCCAGTTTCCCACAATAGAAAATGTGGCAGGCCTGAAGGCCCAAATGCAAAAGATGGCTTCCAGATGTAACAGAAGGATCAGTATCATTTTAAATGGAGGTTGAGATGTCCCTTTAAATCACCTGAAAGCTCATGAAATTCTGTGAGATTTAGTGTTCATGAGATGTTGGCTGTGCAAACATTATGGCTGTATTGATTGCTCATGATTTTCACTTGCTTGCTTTTTATGTTTTCTGGTTTTTAATTAGATTTTTAATTTGGTTTTGAAGGCAGTTACTGTGTTTCATATTAATTATTTTGCTTATTGATTGTGTTACTTGGTTGTTTTTAATTATGTGAGCACCCCAGAATCACAGATATGACATGGGCAGCTATACAAATTGAATAAATGACTTGTTAATGTGTTAACATTAATATATTTTTATTTTTTATTTATTTATTTTGTCACAACAATATATATAAGTATCATACAAAAAGATTATATAGTATATAAACATATATATGATTTACATATATACTATATATAAATATTAGGAGGTATAAGCACACACACACACATATAGGAGGAAGAAAAGAAAAACAATAGGACAGGAACGGTAGGCACGTTTGTGCGCTTATGCATGCCCCTTATGGTCCTCTTAGGAATAAGGTGAGGTCAATGGTAGAAAGTTTTTGGTTAAAGCTTTTGGGATTTTGGGATTATTAATATGTTAATGTTAATGTTAATTTAATTTGGAAAGTGCAACTGCCTAAGTAATAAATACATGCCCAAGAGCACTTATGTCTAGGCCTGGAGCACTTCAACCATTATCAACCAAGTTTCTATCATGGCCATCACAAATACCACAGTTGCTCATGACCACATAGATGTGCTATTATCAACTTGGCATCACCCTGTTCTAGATCTCAGAATGCAAAGATTAATTCCAAATTTATGTGCTGTGTGATTATTTTAATTAATCTTATTTTTGCGCCTTTCGTTTTAAATGTTTAAATGATTTAATTTAATTTATTCTTAATTTAACTTTAGAGTTCTCATTTTAAATGTAGTATTTTTAAGCTGGCTTGGGAAACTTGTTTTAAAATGCAGCATACCTTTCTTAAAATAGGAAGGAAGGAAGGAAGGAAGGAAGGAAGGAAGGAAGGAAGGAAGGAAGGAAGGAAGGAAGGAAGGAAAGAAGCAGGGGTGAAATCCAGTAGGTTCTGACAGGTTCTGGAGAACTGGTAGCGGAAATTTTGAGCAGTTCGTAGAACTGGCAGCAGAAATTTTGAGTAGTTTGGAGAACCATCAAATACCACCTCTGACAGGCCCCAGAGTGGGGTGGGAATAGAGATTTTGCAATAGCCTTCCCCCAGGAATGGGGAGGGAATGGGAATTTTGCAGTATCCTTCCGCTGGAGTGGGGTGGGAATGGAGATTTTGCAGTATCCTTCCCCTACCACCCCCACCAAATCACACCACGCCCACCAAGCCACACCCACAGAACCAGTAGTAAAAAAATTTGGATTTCACCACTGGAAGGAAAGAAGGGTTGGAACAGCTGATTTAAGCTGGTCCTCTTTACAGCTTGCTCAAGCAAATTGTGTGTGTGTTTGTTGAAATGAAAACTATGCCTTTTGTGACTTGACTGACAAAAGTGTGATCTGGTCCTTCAATTAACAAGGAAAGTTGCCTTTCAAATCAAATTGCAGTAGTAGGATTATGAAATCTATGAAGAAGAATCTGGCACAATCAGACATCAGTCCAAGGAAGGAAGGAATTGTATATTCATCCTCCATGACTTTAATCCTCAACTGTTCAGATTCACATGTCAGGTGATCCCTTTTGGGTGAGAAATGAAAACAGCCAAATTAGCACATGCTTTTTTCTTGCAGAATTTGTGCTGCTTGCATGACAGAGAAAACCTTGAGCAAGAGGGAAGAAAAAGAGGAGACTGTATATGCGAGAGATGGCATTCATTTATTATTTATTTATTTATTTATTTATTCATTTATTTATGTCACACAGTATATATAAGCATAAGCATGTAATAATTATACAATATATAAGCATATATATAAGCATGAGTATGTAATAACTATATTAATTGGATATAATGAAAGGAAACAATAGGACAGGAACGGGTAAGCACTCTTGTGCTCTTATGCATGCCCCTTACAGACCTCTTAGAAATGGGGTGAGGTGAGTGGTGGGATTCAGCCAGTTCACATCACTTCGGGAGAACCGGTTGTTAACTTTCTGAGCAGTTTGGTGAACTGGTTGTTGAAAGAAATCATTAGGGTAGAGAACTGGTTGTTAAATTACTTGAATTCCACCACTGGGTGAGGTCAATAGTAGACAGTTTTTGGTTGAAGCTTTGGGGATTTTGGGAAGGGACCACAGAGTCAGGTAGTTTATTCCAAGCATTAACAACTCTGTTACTGAAGTCATATTTTCTGCAATCAAGATTGGAGCGGTTAACATTAAGCTTAAATCTATTGTGTGCTTGTTTATTGTTGCAACTGAAGCTGAAGTAGTCTTCAACAGGAAGGACATTGTAATAGATGATTTTATGAGTTAAATTCAGATCATGTCAAAGGCGGCGTAGGTCTAAATTTTCTAAGCCCAGGATTTCAAGTCTGGTGGCATAAGGTATTTTGTTGTATTCAGAGGAATGGAGAACTCTTCTTGTAAAATATTTCTGGACACGTTCAATTGTATTGATGTCAGAAATGTGGTATGGGTTCCAGATAGGCGAGCTGTATTCAAGAACTGGTCTAGCAAATGTTTTATATGCTCTGGTTAGTAGTGTAGTGTTTCTGGAGAAGAAGCTACGCAAGATTAGGTTTACAACTCTTAAAGCCTTTTTTGCGATGTAGTTGCAGTGGGCTTTGGCACTTAGATCATTTGATATGAAAACTCCAAGGTCTTTAACAGGGTGTGGGTCATCTGTAAGGTAATGTCCATCAAGCTTGTACTTAGTGTTTAGGTTCTTTTTTCCAATATGTAAGACTGAGCATTTGCTGGTTGAGATTTGGAGTTGCCAAGTTTTAGACCATTCAGATACAAAATCAAGGTCTTTTTGAAGGGTAGTTGTATTGTTGGTGGTATTAAATAGTTTGATGTCGTCAGCAAAAAAACACAACCACTTGTAATATGGTCACAGAGATCATTAATGTATAATATGAAGAGTGTTGGTCCAAGAACGCTGCCTTGGGGAACGCCACTTTTGACAGGAACAGGATTTGATAGAGCATTGCCAATTTTGACCACTTGTTGTCTGTTTGACAGGAAAGCTGTTATCCAATTTTGGAGGGGTCCTGAAATGCCGTAGGATTTTAGTTTTTAGGAGAAGTTTATCATGTACTACTGAGTCAAAAGCTTTACAGAAGTCTATGTAGATCGCATCTATTGCTTTGCCCTGATCAAGATTTGTAGTTCAGCCTGTTTTTAAAAATACATTGCCTTTGCTAAGTTACAGTCCATTATCCACAAAATAGAAAAGCAAGCCAAGGAGAAGAACTGTTTCCTTCTGCCCGGTTTTATTATCTTTCTTTGAAATGCTAGCACTGACAAACTGTTGGCATTTTTTTCAGGTTTTCCCAGAATGAACAACAAAAAGATAAACATTTGATGTTTCTTTTACAACAGTACGACATTTCAGATAACATATATACACAGTAGATATTACTCTAGTGGTTATTTGAAGGACCACCTATTTACTCCTGTGATGGGAAGTGGGTTAGGCTGTCCCATACACTGAGGTTGGGTAGAATATCTTCCCTAGGTTTGGAGGGTAGAATTGCCAGTAAATCTGCAGTAAATGATTTCATGGGATGAATGTGGTTATGGATTATATCCGTCCTTATTCTAAAGTAGGGCAGGGTGATGGCTTAGTGGTTAAGACACTGAGCCTATTGGCTGAAAAGCCAACAGTTGGTTTGAGAGCCGAGCATTACGTGAAAGCCTGAGCTCCCATTCTCACCTCAGATCCTGCCCAGCTAGCACTTCAAAAGCATGCAAATGTGAGTAGATAAATAAGTACCACTATGTGAGAACGCCATATGTCCACGGAAATGTGTTCGGACAACGCTGGCTCAATGGCCTTGAAACAGAGGTGAGTACCACCCTCTATAGTAGGAAACAACTAGTGGAGTAAAACCCGCTGGGACTCCTTTACCTTTTACTTTATTCTAAGGTGACCAATGGGATGGTAAGACAAAATTGAGGCTGTTTTGCTGACTCCAGGAAATTCACTCATGCTGCAAATTTCATAATGCACACCACAATGGCAGTGAAAAGATTGAACCAAGCGATTCAGTTCAATGAAGCCTTTCTTTCAAAACCTACAAATAAGTTTCAGCTCAGACCTGTAAAAGTATGCCACAATGAAATAGGGAACAAGCATGCCTTCAGAACATTAAATTACATTCTGCAGGAAATTATATCAGTGGCAAGAATCTTGAGCATAGCTAATCTGCATTTTGCCACACCTTGAAAATATCTGTCAGTGTTGAAATATTCTGTTATATCAAGTCTTGTTCAGCTTTGTAATAATACTTGTTTGATACAAATCTAGCACTGCTGCCAAATTCATGTTTCAACCTAACTAATAAGACGAGAAACATTTAGAAATAAACAAGCAGTCTCTAGAATGTATGAATGTGGAAAAACAACATGATAATTTAGCCTGTTCAGCATAAAAATGAACTACAACATTCTTAACAGGTGTCACTTACATGGCAATATTTAGCTGGGGGTGAGTCTATATAAGACAGGACTACAAAGAGAAAAACTGTAATGCCAGTTTTAAAAATAGAACCTAATATAGTTCTAGAACATTAAGAGGCAATCTGCTTAATATTTGTTTGAGGGAAATTGATAAAAACAGTATTCCAAAGCATTTCTAGACAAACAAGTTTTACTTTAAAAATCGACATGGCTTCTGCAAGTAAATTCTGCTTATCAACTTTTTGATTCAGTTTTTCAGAGTATTAAAAGTTGGATGGGTGGAGGTAACTGGGAATGTCCTGACCACTGGATCAGGTATAAAATTAAGAGAAAATTATTAAAGGATTATTTTATGCCACCCCGGGTCACTTCCTGTGAGATGAATAGACATACAAATTTTATAAGTAAGTAATTCAGTAAGTACCCTGTTTCCCCGAAAATAAGACCCAACCGGAAAATAAGTTCTAGCATGATTTTTCAGGATGCTCGTAATATAAGCCCTACCCCCAAAATAAGCCCCAGTTAAAATTGTAAGCCAGATGGGTGCATTTAGTACAGTATTTTTCCCAAAATAAGACCTAACCAGAAAATAAGCCCTAAGCAAAAATTAATATAAGACCATCTTATATTAATCTTATTTTCGGGAAAACACAGTAAGTAAGTAAAGTAAGTAAATAAGTAAGTAAGTAAATACATACATACATTTGTACATACATACATACGTACGTACGTACATATGTACTGCAGCAGCCTTATTATTGTTGAGTACTTTTTCAAGAAGAACTTGGCTCCTAAGGCCACTTGGAAAAAAAGTAGAAGAAGGCTGAGTTGCAAGTGAAGATGGATGTAGGAAAATTATATATATAACATTAATGTTCTGAATTTTGGTTTTCAAACTTGAAAGTCAGCATTCCCTGAAGTTTAGAAGTACAAAGCACTTTTATGGGAGTTGTATTGCTACTTGTACTTTGCAGTTTATTTATTTAGCAAATTTATATGTGTACCCACTTTGACCAAATAACCCTGACCATTCACAAAATTGGTTATTGGTCCTTTCTTCTAAAAATGTACATCAAGAGATAGAGGAGTAGCTAAGCTGTGCACAAATAGAATTAGTCTCAGATTACATTATGGGAACAGAATTAGGTCATTTTCATATTAGAATTCTATAACCTTCATAGAATCACATAACCAACATTGGAGTAACATAACATAACATAACATCAGAGTTGGAAGGGACCTTGGAGGCCTTCTAGTCCAACCCCCTGCCCAGGCAGGAAACCCTACACCATCTCAGTCAGATGGTTATCCAACATTTTCTTAAAAATTTCCAGTGTTGGAGCATTCACAACTTCTGCAGGCAAGTCGTTCCACTTATTAATTGTTCTAACTGTCAGGAAATTTCTCCTTAGTTCTAAGTTGCTTCTTTCCTTGATCAGTTTCCACCCATTGCTTCTTGTTCTACCCTCAGGTGCTCTGGAGAACAGCCCAACTCCCACTTCTCTGTGGCAGCCCCTGAGATATTGGAACACTGCTATCATGTCTCCCCTAGTCCTTCTTTTTGTTAAACTAGACATACCCAGTTCCTGCAACCGTTCTTCATATGTTTTATCCTAGTAATATAAAGCCCATTGACATTACTGCTATTTTAGCTTAAAGTAGGATTGCTAGTGCAGAAATGACCTCAATAATGAATGTAAACCAGGATTTGGAAATCTTTGTTAGCTTGAATAGTTTTTAATATGTACATAATTTGTGTTAAGACTCTGATTATTTGTGGAGACCTGATGTTTTATATATACCTCCTATTTACAGGAAGAACAAGTGGTCCTCGACTTACAAATAGTTCATTTAGTGACTGTTCAAAATTACAACGGCACTGAAAAAAACTGATTTATGACCGTTTTTCACAGTATGACCTTTGAAGCATCCCCATGGTCATATGATCAAAATTCAGATGCTTGGCCACTGGTTCATACTTATGACGGTTTCAATGTCCTGGAGTCATGAGATTCCCTTTTGTGACCTTCTGACAAGCAACAGCAATGGGGAAGCCAGATTCACTTAACAACCAGGTTACTAACGTATCAAATGCAATAATTCACTTAACAACCGTGGCAAGAAAGGTCATAAAATGGAGCAAAACTCATTTAACAATTGCCTCACTTAACAACATAAATTTTGGGCTTAGTTGTGTTCCTTGGGACACTGCAACTGTCATAAGTATGAACCAGTGGCCAAGTATCTGAATTTTGAGGTTGAATTTTCAAGTCGAGGACTACCTGTACCTACAATTTCTGTATGATATTAATCTAGGAAACAACTTAGAATCCACCAAACTCCAAAATATAAATATGAATATTTAGTGAGATGCAGATAAATAAACCATCTCTTTCTAAATTAAACCAGTATGGTTCTTTTTCTTTGGCTACCAGTACCAAACATAATTTAAATTTAAAATTTCCCTTTGTATCAACAGCAACTCTTCCTCTTAGTTGTCCAATAATTTGCAATTGCCTTTTCTCTTCCTCTTTTCTATTGTTTAAAATAAACACAAAGCTTTAGAAGAAGTTAATTGCCTTATACGTTTCCTGAATATTCTGCCAGTGTAGAACATGTCCTTAGCAACTGATGAACTACAGCCTTTTATTTAAAAGCAAAATTGCATCAGGTTCCTTTGTTAATCATTATTTGCACTCTCTAAAGAATGAAAAACGAGTAGGCATATCAGAGCATATCAGAGCCACATGAAAACCAACTGTGGTAGTGTCAGAACATACCTTTGTTGCCCTCAGGCTCTCAGAAGCAGGTTATGATATAAGTGGTATCACATGGCCAGTTTTAGTACTTTGAGATAATGTATCAGTATCATCCAATCCATATTTAGTGAAAGAAAATCCTTTGTTCCAAGCATCTACAGAGTAGTTCCAGGCTCTGATGTGTGCTGTGTTATATATCAAACAGCGTAGATGTGCTCATCCATCATAGTTTGGTTTTAAAAAAAAAGAAGAGTGGTCAGGCCAGAAAACGAACAGAAGTACCCAGATGTTCAGATAGCTGCACAAAACAGACACAGCTGGTTAGTAGATAAAATAATTGTGCAGAGCCGCTTCCAATTCTAAGCTCCTCAGATCCCTCGTGAGTTTCAAAAGACCTGATTTTGCAAAATATGACTTCAAGACAAGCAGGATAGAGAAACAAGATGGCATTGAACAGGAACACTGAAACATCTCTTTGTGGCTCTTACTGATTTTTGTTATGGCCGTAGGTGTGCTACCTCACATCCTTATCTTATGCAGTGTTGTCTTCTGAAATATATAGACGGATCATAGGGCATAGGGTTCAGGAGATGGTAGTCACATTTCCCAGATGCCTGTTGGCTGAAGAACTTGCCAGTTCTGAAGACAATTAATAAGATAAGGTGTCATCACACTCTCAGATAGCTTAGCAATTTTTATTAATTGCCCTTAAATAAAACATGGGAGGGGCATATTTGAGTTTAAACATTTCAGACTACACCCTTATATGCACATCACATGTTTTATAATATTGAAATGATCTCTTTTATTTTAAAAGATAAGAAAAACATGTGACTTTGATAACAATCATTTCATTACAGTATTCAAGTTTGAAAAGACAGCTTAATACTTCAATCCTACAGTCTAGATAGAATAATGCACAACTGCTTATGGTATATACCCACGAACCATTTTTTGGCAATTATTTGTGTATGTTTAGCCAGAATTAAACCTCACTAAATTCAGTCATATTTGTTCTCGGGTAACCTACAGAATTCAGCATTTATACAGAGTAAGGGGAATATATGGAATTTAATCAACCAAAATTAGACTTTCAGAAGATATCCAATTTGAAGGTGGTTTCATCCCAGAGAAAAATGCATTTGAATCTGAACTTTCTCAGAGTTTTATTTGAAATGGATTGAATGATTCACAAGGGTTGGTCATGCTTCTGTAAAAATTCCCCATATTAGAAAAGCATAAGGCGAAACAGGAGGGAAAGGCAGAGTGTGATTTTCAAGACAAGCTTCTAATACCAATATATAGTGTGAGCAGGGATTTCCAGTAACAGTGCACTGGGGAAGAATGGAGAAATTTAGATAGACTTCTATGTAATTCTTATTCTATGTAAATAATTCTATGTAAATTATTCTATGTAATTCTTATTCTATGTAAAGTATTATGTATTGTTTAGTTATTTCATGCTTATGCTTATATATACTGTGTGACTAAATAAATAAATAAATAAATAAATAAATAAATAAATAAATAAATAAATAAATAAATAAATAGTATATCACAGGTGCTTTCCAGAACTTCATGCTCCATGTCAGTTCTTAATTCTAAATTGAAGAATTTGTTGTTGTTAGTTGCAAAGTCGTGTCTGACTCATTGTGACCCTATGGACAACTTTCCTCCAGGCCTTCCTGTCCTCTACCATCCCCTGGAGACCATTTAAGCTCTCGCCAACTGCTTCAGTGACGTCATCATCCACCTCATTCTCTGCCGTCCCCTTCTTCTTTTGCCCTCAATCTTTCCCAGCATTAAGCTCTTCTCCAGTGAGTCCTTCCTTCTCATTAGGTGGCCAAAGTATTTGAGTTTCATCTTCAGGATCTGGCCTTCTAAAGAGCAGTCAGGGTTGATCTCTAGGACTGACTGGTTTGATCGCCTTGCAGTCCAAGGGACTCGCAGGAGTCTTCTCCAGCACCATAGTTCAAAGGCCTCAATTCTTTGACACTCAGCCTTCCTTATGGTCCAACTTTCACAACCATACATTGTAGCTGGGAAAATCATAGTCCTGACTATATGCACTTTTGTTGGCAAGGTGATGTCTCTGCTTTTTAGTATGCTATCTAGATTTGCCATAGCTTGCCTCCCCAGGATCAAGCATCTTTTAATTTTTTGGCTGTAGTCCCCATTTGTGGTGATCTTGAAGCCCCAAAAATAAAATCTGTCACTACCTCCATTTCTTCCCCATCTATTTGCTAGGAATTGAAAGGGCCGGGAGCCATGATCTTAATTTTCAAGTTGAAGAATATTAAAAATTTTTGGAGGTTTGAGAGAGCTGGGAAAGAGATGCATTGTGATATAGCAAGAAAATGTTGGTTACGTAAATTCTTCTGTCTCATTCACATCTATAATCCACCCCTTCCTATCAGATGATGTGGTCTTGAACAGAAAAAAAGAACTTTGAATTTCATTTTGTTTATTATTACTTCAGAGCTCCTGATTGTATCATTGCTGAATTTCTTAAATAGTTGCTTATCTTCTGAAATTGTGCAGACTCGTTGCTTAGGAATATGTTGCTTATTTGTGCCCTTTGAAAACAATTTGCCATTTGCAGGAGTGGGAAAAGTGAGTTTCGTCATTCTCTCCTCCTTAATGTTTAAAGATTCTTCATAGACTGTCACACCAGCTAATTGGAAATCATCATCATCATCATCATCCAATTTATTGATATCTCTGTACCAGGAGAAGCCAGAGTCAAAGAAAGAGAACTGGAAAAAAATCACGAAATATCGTGACCTGGCCATCGAAACTACATGGCTATGGATGAAACATGCAACAATGATACCCATTGTCATCAGGGCACTTGGTACCATGTCCAAGAATTTTACAAAATAAATCAAGAAATTGCAGCTTCCTGCAATAACACCAGGGGAACTGCAAAAAACTGCACTACTCGGAACAACGCACACATTTTAAGACGGTACTTGGTCGATACCTAGGATGCTGGCAGCAACCTGTATCAACCATCAGTGCCAGTCAATGATATTTGTGATAAATTATTAAATGTCCAGTGGACTGTTTCATGTTTAATGAATAAAAGAGATAACAACAACAATAAGAATGTAGTTTTTATATAATAATAATAAGAGTTGGAAGGACCTTGGAGGTCTTCTAGTCCAACCCCCACACCCAGGCAGGAAACCCTACACCACTGCAGACACTTTATCCAACATCTTCTTAAAAATTTCCAGTGTTGGAGCATTCACAACTTCTGCAGGCAAGTTGTTCCACTTATTAATTGTTGTCAGGAAATTTCTCCTTAGTTCTAAGTTGCTTCTCTCCTTGATTAGTTTCCACCCATTGCTTCTTGTTCTACCCTCAGGTGCTTTGGAGAATAGTTTGACTCCCTCTTCTTTGTGGCAGCCCCTGAGATATTGGAACACTGCTATCATGTCTCCCCTAGTCCTTCTTTTCATTAAACTATACATACCCAGTTCCTGCAACTGTTCTTTATATGTTTTAGCCTCCAGTCCCCTAATCATCTTTGTTGCTCTACTCTGCACTCTTTCTAGAGTCTCCAGATCTTTTTTACATCGTGGTGACCAAAACTGGATGCAATATTCCAAGTGTGGCCTTACCAAGGCATTATAAAGTGGTATTAACACTTCACGTGATCTTGATTCTATCCCTCTGTTTATGCAGCCCAGAACTGTGTTGGCTTTTTGGGCAGCTGCTGCACACTGCTGGCTCATATCTAAATGGTTGTCCACTAGGACTCCAAGATGAAGTTTTTCAGTTATCCATTGCTGCCTGGTTCTCTAGCTAATAATAACAAAACAAAACAAAATCATTCTTGCTTACTATCAGAAATATATAAAGACTGAAAGTACAGAAATAATGATTTGCTATTACAAATCAAGTTCCGTGAGAAGAGCATATCACCATCAGTCAGTTGCAAAAGGCAGCTTTACTTGGAACATCTTATACTCTGCAATAATACTTTAATACTATCAAATAACATCGTCTTCCCATCCCAGTTCTTGGGAAGAACCCAATAAGTGGACAAAAATACCAAATTCAGTATAAATATCTGTCTGACTGTGTGATCAACCATAAGAACAATAATCATTTCAAGTTGATTTGGTTGTGAGGCTTGTGTGCTTTGAGGAAGAGGAGAGCCATGCCAGAGGTTTAACCATACTGGACAGGTCTCATCAAGGGAGCCAGACAAAGTTTGCCTCATGCATAAACCATATGGTGAGACATACAGTAACCCGACAAAAATCTATTCAGACTGGTGGATGCCCAAGACAACAAGGACTACTCTAGGTTGTAAGATATAAAAATGGTTGTAGGTTGAGGACTATCTGTCTTTGATTTCGACTGCTCCAGGTTCCTGGACATCTGGTGACAAGTAATGAGAGAGTCAAGACTGTCAGCTGATCAATCAGGGACAGCCACTCCGGGACTACTGGAAGAAAAGTTGCTTACACATTGCAAATATACAAAGACTGAAAACAAATAATGGACTGCTGTTTTAAAACTCACATTTACATTACAGTTATGTTATTCAGTGGGTACGTTAGCCTGGACTGGAAATTACAGTCTGACATATTAATAATGAACACTGTAAATTGTATTGTGAGTTTTAGAAGTAAAGGAGTTCTAAGTAAAGGACATGAAAATGTGAAATAAGACAAAAAGGCAAAACTTGGAGGTTTAAAGGCTAGAGTAAATCATAATTCATGCTGGGCAACAATTCTGAAAAATATTGGAAGTAAAAGAGATCCTCTTCCTTTAGATATTTTAAAAAGCAGTAGAGAATGAAATATAAAGATCCTGCTCATAATTTCCAAGGATTGTGAATTGCTGAGATTACAGTTTAGATTAACCCAGCACTAAAAGCACCAGAAAGGATCAGTAGAATGTTTCCTATTTGTGGCAACTGCCTAATGGTTACTAAAATATTAATCTGTCTTTTTTTATTTTATTTTTTTAAAGAACAGAAGCAAAACTAAACGACCAATTGCTTTAGAATCTTATTATAACTGAAATGTGTTTTAACTCTACAGAGTTGTGGTAAGGAAATGGAGGTCTGCAGATGTTGTCACATTCCAGTAGCCCCAGCCAGCATGCTCAATAATAATAAAGGGTGTTGTGAATTATAATTCAGCACATCTGGATGATCCGAGTTTTCTTGCCTCTTCTGTAAGGATATGCATGTCTCTTTCTTTTGCGGAGGCTGAATTCAGAGCAGGAATGTTTGAGAGGAAGCAGCCTACCTAATTACTTTAGACAGCCTATTATATTACAGATTCAAACGTTAGCTATTTCTTTTTATTAGGTTAATAGAAATATTTAGAAAATTCCATACCACTGCACTACATTGCATATTTTAGTGTGTTTTTAATGGCAGAAAAGAAAAAAATTCTTTCTAATTTCTTGAAATACAAATATAATAAGCACTTCAAATATTGGTTCTGTGGTTGCAGTTCTAGTAATACACATGGTAAATTAACAATACCTTTTTTTTGTAGTTTGGGGCAGAAGAGGGTTTCAGCAGGTTCTGACCAATTCTGGAGAACTGGTAGTGGAAATTTTGAGTAGTTCGGAGAACTGATAGTAAGAATTCTGACTGGCCCCCGCCCCCATCTATTCTCTGCCTCCCAAGTCCTAGCTGATTGGGAGGAAATAGGGATTTTGCAGTATCCTTCCCCTCCCATGCCTACCAAGCCACGCCCAACAAGCCACACCCACAGAACCGGTAGTAAAAAAATTTGAAACCCACCACTAGTTTGGGGGACCTTACTTTGTTCTACAAAACACTGTATCATGCATTTAAGTAGGTTTCCAAATGAAGAGGAGTCAGTTTTGACACTGCCTATTCCTCTGATAATTTAACAGTCCATAACCCCTCAGTATAGGTATGGGCAGAATATAGTGGTTTTATTACTGTATTGAGGGTTACAGAAATACCATGCAAAAAATTAAATGCCAGAGACCATTTCATTATATCTGATTCATGGAAAAAAGAACCAATTGTCCTTCAGTAATTACCAAAGTCTCATTCCCATGCTAGTTCTTTTTTTTTTTAAAGAATGTATGTAATTTTGTCCATGTGTTCTCCAAACATGCTTTTGTTTACAGTTTTGTTTAGTGTACAGAGTATATGCAATCAAGCTTAATATAATGCTTTCTGTGTATGGTGTTTCTGAATTCTGTCAATTGGAGAATGTGGTGAACAACCAAATTGTTATTTGCATACCCAATTAAAATTGCAAAATTAGGTAATCTTACATTAAAATACTGGGTAATCCATTTTCTTTCATCCTCATTCCTAATGTTTACCAGTCTTTCCAACACTGGATATATTTTGTTCTTTGAAAGGAAGGGCAGACTAACTAAAATATTTCAGGATTCCAGCTGAAATAGTTAATGAAACAAAGTATTTGCTGTCTTTAATTCTGAGTCATTTATCTGGAAAGGCACTTTGAGTCTGTCAACATAATTATTTCTTAACTCAGCACTGGACGGAGATGCTCAGTGAGACTGTAGCAAATTAATAATCAGGGAGTTCTCCATTCCTCCAGATAAAACCCAAATTCAGAAAAGCACTGTATCAGCCACCCTCGCTATTATCTAAGAACACAAAGCATGACTTAGCTCACTGTTTCAGTGCAAATCCATCCTTGTCACCATGGAGATAAAATGAATCTGGAGGAGTTAGATAGATCAGAAAACTGGAAGGATTAATCTTTTATAGTACAGCTGCAAAGGGATTAATTTAAATTGCATTTGAAATGCTACATTTTTATTAGATCGCTAGACAACCTGTGGGTCATTGTTTCAGAGATATTTTCTTACCTAAACCAAAGAACAGAATGATCAAGGGTGGGCAAAAAAGCTGTGGGAGCAAAAGACCCTCCCTCCTTTCTTCTTTCCTTCCCTCCCCTCCCCTCCTTTGCCCTGCCCTGCCTTCTTGTAACACTGGCTGGAATATGTCACAGAACATTGCAAATGAAGCTCATATGACCACAGAAGTAGTCCAGTAGCACAGCAGCACTCTAGTAGCAGTGAAACAACCACAACTTCCCCAAATTTCATTCTCTCATGAGTTATGGGTCTTGGATTTTGGACAGATTCTGTAAATTAGTGCACTAGGTACCTTGGTTCAAAAATTGTTGCCACATAATGCACCTTTTCAGCCAGTTAAAGATCATGACAATAAGAGTTTTAATAGCATATAAATATTTTCTGGAACAAAAAAAATCTATTAAACAATGCTATTTAAGGGGGAATCCAAATGAAGTGATGTTATTCCTCTATGAGAAATTGCTTTGGCAACTTTACCGTATGTACTTTGCTGAAGTGAAGAGACAAAACAAAACAAATCCTCTCTTACTGCTTGTCTAACTAATAATCTAGACTGGGTAATTTGTTTGTCTTCATCTGAGTTACAAACTTCATTATAAATATTAATAACAAGTCACCCTGGCTATCTCCTACCAGCCCCATTTTTATGCTCTTCATGTATAGCAGGGAGCATAGTTTGCAGATAGAAGTTTATTTAAGTTTCAGCCCTAGTGGTTCAAGATTATCGGGTAATCTTCACTCATTCGCAAAGCTTTCTTATTTCACATTATCCTCCAACATATGGATAGCATAGGTTTAGAGCCTGCAGAGAACAAGGTTCATTCTAATAATATTTGGAAATTACAATCCTAATTTCCTTCAATTAGCTGGTGTTCGAATATTTGAGCTATATATTATCTAAAATGAGATTTATTTTAATCATGGCTTGGAGAATAAACTGTAATGAATGAATTCATACAACATGTTAAACTATAAATCTTGAAATACAAATCATATGTACATGAAAATATTACAAGACTCTGAATACCCTTATTGTTGTCTTATCACACTAATTGACTGGGATGTGAAATATCCTTGCAGGTTTAAGAATCATCAAGAAATGAATTAATTCCAAAAAAGCCTTCATGGATACTCCTAAGATTACATCTTTTAGTAATATAAAGGTATACATGTATTCATGAATATTCAAATACTTCATTGTTTGTTGTAATTAATCCCACTCAAGGTAACTAGATTTCAAGAATGTCTGATAGTTTGTTTAGGTTTGTTTTTTAATTTGCATTTATATCCCGCCCTTCTCCGAAGACTCAGGGTGGCTTACACTATGTTAAGCAATAGTCTTCATCCATTTGTATATTATATACAAAGTCAACTTATTGCGCCCAACAATCTGGGTCCTCATTTTACCTACCTTATAAAGGATGGAAGGCTGAGTCAACCTTGGGCCCGGTGGGACTTGAACCTGCAAGCAGCTGTGTTAATAACAGACTGTCTTAGCAGTCTGAGCCACCAGAGGCCCCTGAGCCACCAGAGGCCCCTAGTTTGAATATATTGTCAAATTATTCTTTATAAGTATACCTTGTTGGCAAACCACTTGGCAATTTGGAAGGTTGAAGCCTGAAGAGATCTGGAAGTTTCTAGATTGGAGAAAGCTGAGTTAGTATCAAGCAACATAGAAGAGAAGTGATGACTATTGGTATGTTGTTAAACCACAACTCACTGAAGTTTTGATCAGCCATGGTCAGTGATGAGGGATGCTAGCACTTGTAGTTTAGCAATAACTGGAAAATCACAGTCACCATCCCTTGCTTAAATTTATACTGATATATAGCTATGCAAGATGTCCTGTTGTAATAATGTTTTCAAGTCCATTGTCATGGACAGAATGCCTGTTTGGGGCCCATTATGTCCTTCAAGATGATCAGGTTAATATAGATTATCATTCAGCTCTGCAATTTAATCCAATGGGTAAAGTGAAACCAACAGCTGAAACCTGGATGAAGATAACATTCATATTCAGAACAATTTTACACAAATTCTCTTTGATCCTTTTTTTCCCCTCTAGTATTGATATCTAGATTCTTTTAAAATTTGTCTATTATACTCCAAATAGCAGAATTCTGGGTGATGTAGTCCACACAACTTAAAATTGATAACAATGAACAAGGCAGGGGTGTCAAATTCAATTTCATTGAGGGCCGCATCAGGGTTGCATTTGACTTCGGGGGGTGGGGAGTGGGGACAGGGGGCAGGGCCAGCTTGACGTCACTTGTGTCAGGGGCACCTGTGGTGGCCCGAGGGCTCTGCCAGCAAAAACGGAGCTCATGAAGGCCACACACAGCCCTCCCAAGCTCTGTTTTCACTGGCAGAGGCACGATGGGCTGGTCCTTCCCTTTTCTGGCCCCGTAGCCCAGATCTAACACTCCATGGGCTGGATCTGGCCCATGGGCCTTGAGCTTGACACCCCTGAACTAAGGGAACTAGGTATGATTAACCTAAATGAAGAGAAGGCTTAGAGCATGACATGATAGCCATCTTTCAATACTTGAAGGGCTTTCACAGGGAAGATGGGGTCAATTTAATCTCGAAATTACAGGATAAGAAGCAATTGGTGGAAGCTAGTCAGAAAAGAGATCCAACCTGGAACTAAGGAGAAACTTACTTACCGTGAGATCAATTAGTGAATGGAACAACATGTCTCCTGAGGTTGTGGATTTTCCATCTCTGGTGGGTTTTAAGAAGCAATTGAACAGGGGGCTAGATTAGAACACCACCAAGTCTTAGGTTCACACAACCCTTAAGATGTGTTTTAAAACTCTTTGAAAACACAAGTAAACAGTGTCCGCCAAATTAGTCCAAAATTTTTTTTACAAGACATAACTTTTGCAGAAAGCATGTCAGCTCTTCCAGTGCTTGGCTTTCTGTATCAGAAATAGAAATGTGCATTACTCGAAATCTAGCCAGCTGCTCAAGGGTAAGGCTGATAGTACTTGGAGTCCAATAATAACTAGAGGCCAAATATTCTTTAGCTATATATTTGTACGTATTTTATAATTTCATCATTAAAAATCTTGTACTAGATCACACGCACAAATCTTCATGGACCACACATATAATCTGATTGTATTACTACTGATTAAGCAGTAGTAAATAGATAAGGCCCTTTCTCCTGAATAAATCCTTCAGGGATGTCATCTAACACAGAGCTCTTTGTCTGAGACCAATGTGAATTGAATGAGCTTTACAGATGTGATGCCAAACCTCTGTAAATCACTATTTATACCTGTACCCATTTCCACTGTGCTTTCGTTAGGTTTCTGATGATTGCCCCATTGAACATGAAATCATAAGCTACAAATTTAGCAGCTAACAATTGCTAACATAATATTGTTTTAAGCGTCACACACACACACACACACACACACACACACACACACACACAGTCATACACAAAGGCACTTGGCAAAATTTAATGGCATTCCAGAGAAAACATGCCAGGATCACTACCCCAAACAGTCCTTGGAGTCATAACACCACAAAATGCAGACATTCCAAGTGGTGTAACCCAGGGGGACAGGGTGGGTATGGCGTCTGAAGTTCTTTTGATTCCAGAAATTATAGCTGTGTTGTTTTTTGTCCATGGCTGTTTTCCAGGGCCAAAAGCCAAATCTCTCTGAATTTCCTTTCTGTGACCACAGTACTGGAGTTAAGTGCCACAGCTGGTTAAGTCACTTTGACATCACACTGATGGCTTGCTAAATTTGAAAACATTGGCTATAATTGCCTGCCCATATGGAATGAATTCCACATTTTATTTAATTAGCAATGGGGGCCTTGTGCCTTTCCTCCTTGTAAATACTGACACATCTAAGATACGGAAAATATATATTGTTAAGTGCAAGAATGGACGGTGTAGCCCAACCAGCTTCAAAAATCTTAATTTGACATATTTTGTTTTCTTCTAGGACTTTTAGGCTGATTTGTGTGACTCTTAGACCTTCTGTAACTTGAGATAGGCTCAACTTACAGAAGGATCTTGACAGACTTGAACATTGGGCGCTATCTAACAAAATGAAATTCAACAGTGAAAAAAGTAAGGTTCTACATTTAGGCAAGAAAAAGAAAATGCACATGTACCGTATATGTGGTACCTTGCTCAATAGTAGTACCTGTGAGAGGGATCTTGGAGTCCTAGTGGACAACCATTTAGATATGAGCCAGCAGTGTGCAGCAGCTGCTAAAAAAGCCAACACAGTTCTGGGCTGCATAAACAGAGGGATAGAATCAAGATCACATGAAGTATTAGTGCCACTTTATAATGCCTTGGTAAGGCCACACTTGGAATATTGCATCCAGTTTTGGTCGCCACGATGTAAAAAAGATGTTGAGACTAAGAGTGCAGAGAAGAGCAACAAAGATGATTAGGGGACTGGAGGCTAAAACATATGAAGAACGGTTGCAGGAACTGGGTATGTCTAATTTAATGAAAAGAAGGACCAGGGGAGACATGATAGCAGTGTTCCAATATCTCAGGGGCTGCCACAAAGAAGAAGGGAGTCAAACTATTCTCCAAAGCACCTGAGGGTAGAACAAGAAGCAATGGGTGGAAACTGATCAAGGAAAGAAGCAACTTAGAACTAAGGAGAAATTTCCTGATAGTTAGAACAATTAATAAGTGGAACAACTTGCCTGCAGAAGTTGTAAATGCTCCAACACTGGAAATTTTTAAGAAAATGTTGGATAACCATCTGTCTGAGATGGTGTAGGGTTTCCTGCCTGGGCAGGGGGTTGGACTAGAAGGCCTCCAAGGTCCCTTCCAACTCTGTTGTTATTATTAGACCCTATTTTAACTCCTAAGATTAATGTGGTGTAGGGTTAGGCCTTGCTAAAATCTCAAGTCTTCAGGAAGGAGACATCTGAATCTATGCCCTTCTAGCTTAAGTACATCCTATGGACAGAGACATTATTGAAAGAGGGTGTTAGTGGTATCAGTAATGTGTAGAGAAACACTATTTAAAGAGGTGGAAGGACTTGCATGTTTCATTTATAAATACATCCACAGTACCCTCCAAAAGGTACTTATGACCCACTTTTGAAGTTCTGACGGCTGCCCCCCCCAGGTCATGTGACCATACTTTGAGTATTTGGCAACCAAACCACATTCCCTGGAGTTTGCAGCATCTTGCAATCACGTGACTACAATTTGATGTTTTCACTGAAACCTGGTCTTTACTTCCAGTGAGTTTGCTTGACAATTGCAGCGTTTGCTTAATGGCCATCACAAAAAAGGTTGGAAAATTGGGCACGGTCACATGATCATGGTATGATCATGATTTATGACTATAACAGCAGGGTCAATTACTACTGTAAATTGAGGACTGCCTATATCTGAATATCCTGAATTAAACAATGATAATGGGGACTTTAGTCGTCTAAATGCATATATTTCTTGCATTAATAAGTTCCTTTGATTAACACAATTCCTTTTTAATTTCTTTTTGCAAATAAACTTGCTGGAACTTGGATTACCTCAATGGTATCATCCATGTGAAAGGGATAGGTTTTGCTGGAAAAATGCCCTGGCTTGTAGAAATATAAAATTATAATAATAAAACATTCCTCTGAAAAGTCAGTTGGGGTCCTCTTGTGTTCTGACTTTCCCTCAAGTCTAGTTCTGGGCATCACACTGTAGAAAATCAAGCTCTGTGACCATTGATTAAAGGAGCTTAGTCACAAGAAAAGACGATTGGCGGTGGTGATGGTAGGGAATATGGATTTAATAGCATTCTTCAAATACCTGAAAGGACGTTACAAGAAAGTCTATGTTTTGCTATGTCTTTAATAAAAGAGTATAATCTATTATTCCTGAGTTCAAGACATAAGAAAAAAGATTTAAGTTGAAGGAGGCGAATCCTGATTGAATGTTATTAAAAAATACTTCCTAAGAACAGTGTGGTAGTAGAATCATTTACACTTCTCCCCCTTCATTTAAACCAAGGCGTGATTAGATTAGATTAGATTAGATTAGATTAGATTAGATTAGATTAGATTAGATTAGATTAGATTAGTTGTAAGGGACCTTGTAGGTCATCTAGTCCAACCCCCCACCCAAGCAGGACACCTTACACCATTTCTGACAAATGGCAGTCCAATCTGACCAATCTGACAAATGGCAGTCCAAATAAAAACTGAATGTAACATTTACCACACCAAGCAAGAAGAAGACCTTCTACGCACTAATTCCAATTGTGCTTTTTATAATTTTGTGAACAATAAACTTAAAGAAACAAGATCCATTCCACCACTAAAAGAATCTAACGGCAAAGAATGTACTGATGAAACACTTAAAGCAAACCTCTTTAGCACATTCTTCGGCTCAGTCTTTGTAAACAGTGATGGCCCATATCCGACATTCCCCAATCGTACTAAAAATATTAACAACGACTTAACACATATAGACTTCACAGAAGATAATGTTGAAAAAGCTCTTTGCAACCTGAAACCATCATTATCTATTGGACCTGATGGACTATGTGCATATTTTTTTAAAAAAACTTTCAATTAATATAGCAGAACCCCTAAGCATAATCTTTAATAAAGCTTTCACAACTAGTTCCCTTCCCAAACTCTGGTCTCTAGCCACAGTCATCCCTATCTTCAAAAAAGGAGATCCCAGCATAGTTGAAAATTACAGACCTATCTCTCTATGTTGTGTCTCATGCAAAGTAATGGAATCTATCATAAACCAATGCATTACACTCCACCTTGAAACAACCAACCTACTCTCTAATAAACAATTTGGTTTCAGAAAAAAATTATCATGTAACTTACAACTTCTCCACTGCAAAAACATATGGACTACTAACATTGATCAAGGAAAAGCAATAGATGCAATCTACATAGACTTCTGCAAAGCTTTTGACTCAGTAGTACATGATAAACTTCTCCTAAAACTAAAATCCTATGGCATTTCAGGACCTCTTCACAATTGGATAAATGCCTTCCTGTCAAACAGACAGCAAGAGGTCAAAATTGGCAATGCTCTATCAAATCCTGTTCCTGTCAAAAGTGGCGTTCCCCAAGGCAGCGTTCTTGGACCAACGCTCTTCATACTATACATAAATGATCTCTGTGACCTTATCTCAAGTCATTGTGTTCTCTTTGCTGACGATGTCAAACTATTTAACACCACTAACAATACTTCTACCCTTCAAAAAGACCTTGACTTTGTATCCGATTGGTCTAAAACTTGGCAACTCCAAATCTCAACCAGCAAATGCTCAGTCTTACATATTGGAAAAAAGAACCCCAACAATAAGTAAAACCTAATTTTACGCAGCTTCTTTTCCAAAAACTCTACACCACTAACCAGAGCATACAAAACATTTGCCAGACCTATTCTTGAATACAGCTCACCTGTCTGGAACCCATATCACATCTCTGACATTAATACAATCAAACTTGTCCAGAAATATTTTATAAGAAGAGTTCTCTGCTCCTCTGAAAACAACAAAATACCTTATGCCACCAGACTTGAAATCTGGGATTAGAAAATTTAGAATTCCGCCGACTCCGAAATGACCTGTGTTTAACACACAGAATCATCTATTGCAATATCCTTCCTGTAAAAGACTACTTCAGCTTCAATCGCAATAATACAAGAGCAAACAATAGATTCAAACTTAATGTCAACTGCTTCAAATTTGATTGCAGAAAATATGACTTCTGTAACAGAGTTGTTAACGCTTGGAACTCACTACCTGACTCTATAGTCTCTACTCAAAATCCCAAAAACTTCAACCAAAAACTGTCTACTATTGACCTCACCCCATTCCTAAGAGAACTATAAGGGGCATGCATAAGAGCACAAAAGTGCCTAACGTTCCTGTCCTATTGTTCCCTTTCATTATATCAAATTAATATAGTTATTGCATAATTTTACTTATATATATGTTTTTCTTTTATGATGTGTTGTTGTTTTATGTCGATGTTTACGTATACTGTTGTGACAAAAAAAAAAAATCTCTTCTTGAAAGCCTCCAGTGATGAAGCTACCACAATTTCTGGAGGCAAGCTGTTCCATTGGTTGATCGTTCTCACTGTCAGAAATTTTCTCCTTATTTCTAGGTTGAATCTCTCTTTGATCAGTTTCCATCCATTATTCCTTGTCTGGCCTTCAGGTTCCTTGGAAAATTGCTTGACCCGCTCCACTCTGTGGCAGTCTCTCAAATATTGGAACGCTGCTATCATGTCTCCCCTGGTCCTTCTCTTCACTAGACTAGCCATGCCCAGTTCCTGTAACCGTTCTTCATATGTTTTAGTCTCCAGTCCCCTAATCATCGTGGTTGCTCTTCTCTGCACTTTTTCTAGAGTCTCAACATCTTTTTTATAGCATGGTGACCAAAATTGGATGCAGTATTCTAGGTGTGGTTTTACTAAGGCTTTATAGGGTAGTATTAGCACCTCACTTGATCTTGATTGTATCCTTTGAGTAGGATGCTTTAAATGCAAATCCCTGCATTGAGAAAGGGTTGGACACAGTAGTCCCTTCCAAGTCTATGATTGTATTGTAATTTCTAATCATAAAAATACAATGATTTGAATTTCACAAAGAGTGATGCAATTCAACAATAATAAACTTATAACTATCAACTGCCTGTCTTTTCATGATGCTAAATGTATGGTGACTGAAGCAATAATTTCACCTCTCTCAAGCCCTGTTATTATATATCCATAAATGATTGCTATTGCTAATTAAGACCAGGCAGATTTTACAAACCTGATAAGACCACTTCCTCCTTCCCCTAAAAATTAAATAATATTTTTCAAAACACTTCTCATTGGCTCTAATGAAGGCAACTGAACTCCAATGAAGAACATTCACTCGTAGAAGAAAAGAGACATCACTTGTTCAAGAAGCTTCATCCAACTATTTCTGAAATTATGATGGGGCACAACTTAAGGAAGGAAACAACTGTGCACAACTGTACAATATTATGTGGGATTGCATAGTTTAAGAGCACATAACTCTGTTCCTCTAATTACAGCAAATTATGTTGCACTTCAAGGAATCTAATATACAGCCTGTCTGGCCTTATTATTCCATGTGCCCTGAAAATGAACTTAAAATCTGGCATGGAATATTTTCCTCAAGTTTACAGTACAAATGGTTAGTGGAAATAAAATGGCAGTAAGAATGTTTTTGTTAGCTGTGCCAGCTCAAACCCATATAACTCATGCACTGAATTGTTATGGTTTTGCAAAGAGATGTTTGCTTTATTTTTTTAAATGCATTAATTAAACAGCAAATAAAGCTACTAACATTATGTGCCGGAATGGATGCCAAAATGGACATTATAAAAATGCTAACTCCAACATTAATTCTAATGTTTATGGGGCGTCTCATGTCTCTTAAACCTCCCTAGACCATTATTAATCATAACCTATCAAGTACATTGATCACATTTTTTTCTGTCACACTCCAAAGAATACTTTTATTAATTAAAGGGAAGAAAAATTATAAGTAGGACTCTTAAAAAATCTTACTATTTTCTTTGAGAGAAAATGGTCTTATTCTCTGCTTTCCAGCTCTATTACTTACACTTATTCTCTGTTTAGGAAATATTGTATCTATTTACAAACTGAATTTACTACGGGTGTAACATAAGTTAAGATTATAAGATACTATTATATCAGGATAATCAGATACTAACCTTTGAGAGCATATGGTTATTTATATTTAAATGCATCTTGTTTATCATTTTCATTAAAACTTTTAAACAAGATGATAAAAACTTGCATGAACTAACATAAAGTAAGCAAGAAAAAAGAAAAAGAAAGAAATCAAAGAAAAACCAAATCATGCAAGAAAAGAAAACAATTGAAGAAAAGTAAAAAGTAAAAAATAAAAAAGTATAAAGAAGCGGCTTCTGTTATTCTTGACAGCAATTATAAGTGTAAATAAATTTTAACCTCTCTCTCTAAAGTTACATCATATTACTCTTTTTCTTCTACAGTCTATCTTGTCTAATTCTCAAAACCATAAATCACAAGTTCTTTTTTTTATGCAAAAGGTTGGCAAGAGGCTTCCAGTCACCTATAAATATAGATAATGTCTGTCTCTAATCAGAAAAATCAGTGTATTCATTCAGCACTATCTGTCAACTTAACTAGCCATTCCTCTAGAGTGGGTGTGTTAAACCTACCGTATTTTTTGGAGTATAAGATGCACTCCCCCCCCCAAAGAGGCTGAAAATTTGAGTGCATCTTATATTCCGAACGTAGCTTTTTTAAAGCTTTTTTTCAGTCCTAACGAGGCACTAGAGAGTAAAGCATCTCTGTGCTTTGCCTGCTCCCTCTGACTCTCAGCTGTTTTTTAGAAACTTTTTTCCAGTGAAGTGATCTTCCAGGCTTTGCCTGCTCCCTCTGACTCAGCTGTGCTTTAGAAGCTTTTTTTCACCGCTAAGAAGGTACTACCAAATGAAGCATTTCTGTGCCTTGCCTGCTCCCTCTGACTCTCAGCTGTTCTTTAGAAGCTTTTTTCCAGTGAAGCGATCTTCCGGGCTTTGCCTGCTCCCTCTGACTCAGCTGTTCTTTAGAAGCTTTTTTTCAGGAAAGCGATGCCTGCTCCCTCTGACTCAGATGTGCTTTAGAAGCTTTTTTTCAGTCCTAATGAGGCGCTAGCAAGTTAAGCAATCTCTGTGCTTTGCCTGCTTTTCTCATTGCTTCTTTCTCCAAAGATCAGCTGTTCTTTAGAAGCTGTTTTTTTTTATCCCCAAGTAGAGGATAAAAAGCATGTGCGTGCATTCAAAACCAGCCAACTAATGTATTGAAATTGATCAGACTAAGGACGCTAGCCAGATAAATACCTGGTAGGCAGATTTTTTTCCTTATTTTCCTCCTCAAAAACTAAGCTTCATCTTATACTCAGGTGTGTCTTATATTCCAAAAAATACGATAAGTGCATATGCATCTTAACCATAGGTGCAACCAGGGGTGAAATGCTCCTGGTTCAGACCAGCTTGCCCGATCCGGTAGCGATGGCAGCTGGTGGTTCGGAGAACCGGTAGCAAAAATCCCTGGCCCCACCCCCTGCCTCTGCTGAGTCACACCATCATCAGAGGTTTGTTTTTTTTACTTTTAAAAGCATCTTTTCTTCAGCCAAAAACATGTCTTTAAAAGTAAAAAAAAAGCCTTTGATGATCCCACGGCTCAGCTGAGATCGTCAGAGCCTTTAAACTCTTTTTTTAAAACATTGTGAATAAAAATAATAAAAAGGCTTTAAAAATAAAAAGGCTTTAAAAGGCTCTTCTGGCAATCCCAGCTGAGTTCCTCATCACCAGAACCTTAAAAAAAACATGTTTTCTACATGTTGAAACAATTATTTTAAGAGGTTCTGGGCTGCTATGAGGGAACTTCAGCTGAGATCGTCAGAGGAGCTTTTAAAATCTTTTTTTCCTCTGGCAATCCCAGATAAGTTTCCTGATCATCACAGGCTTTTAACATCACTTTTTAACAGCCCCCACTTACAAGAGCCCCCACCCATGCCCACCCAATGCCCCCTCCTCACTTACCTATAATTACTGCTCCTTTCGGGCTGGCAAAGCCATGCTTTACTTCAGCTACTGTAATCAGCTGCATCAACTAGCAACTGACTCTGCCTGCCTAAAATCCATCTCCTCGTGAGCAACTGAATCTGCCTGCTTTGCTGGCTGAGGAACTCTGGGAGTTGAAGTCCACAAACCTTAAAGTTACTAAGGTTGGAGACCCCTGATCTAAATAAAATAAAATAAAATAAAATAAAATATTTGTGCAGCTTTCTGAGATTTGGTGTGTTTCTGTAGTGTTTCATTCTACCTACACAAACACACAAAATCTCACAAAGCTGTATGTAACATTTTTTTTTGTGTGTGTGTGTGTGTGTGTGTGTGTATGTGTGTGTGTGTGTGTGAGAGAGAGAGAGAGAGAGAGAGTCAGTTGTGTTGTGTGTATGTAAAGTGTGAAAGTGTGAGGTTCCTGCTTATTGCAGGGGTCATTTTGGGTGAAGTGCAGCTGCTTTTACATTGTGTGTGAATCAGTTGTGTTGTGTTGTATGTGTGTAAAGTGTGAAAATTGGTTTATGAGCTTTTTGTGGCTGTGTAAGGTTCCTGCTTATTGCAGGAGCCATTTTGGGTGAAGTGCAGCTGCTTTTACACTGTGTGTGAGTCAGTGGTGTTGTGTTGTGTGTGTGTAAAGTGTGAAAGTTGGTTTTTGGTACCTCTTATTGATTTGTATACTTTGTTTATTATTTTTATATTTATTGTTATTGGCATGCCCACCCAGTCATCTGACCACCAAGCCACGCCCACCACTTAAGCCACACCCACAGAACTAGTAGGGAAAATTTTTAGATTTCACCCCTGGGTGCAACCATTGAAAACAGCTCCCAAAATGTGCCAAATCTACATCATACCAATTAGAAAATAAGTAAGTGACAAATGAATTAATAGCACACAGCAGAGTGAGTCTGCTAATACATGCTAATGATTGTGGTTATATTCTACTTTCAGAGTGTCCAAGATATTACAATTCTCTATCCAAGTGACTAGGCTAGGGCATATGGCTGGAAAGATCTTATTAGATTCATGTCTTACATGAAGAACTTTCAGGGACATCAGATTGGTCACTGCAGGAAAAGCAAACTGGACCACGTAGACTCTAATACATGGGTCACCAACCTTTCAGATCTCAGGGACCACTAAATTCATAATTTTAAATCCCACGGACCACTAATATGAATTTTTTTTAAAAGATAAATATCATTCAGTGCAATATAAAAAATGCAAATAATTTTTCTGTGGACCACCAAAATTTTCTCATGGACCACCAGTGGTCCACGGATCACCAGTTGGTGACCACTGCTCTAATACCTAAACATAGCTTTCTATTAAAATATCCTATTCTAGAACATAGATCATCAGATTGGAAGGGACATTGGAGGTCTTCTAGCCCAACCCCTTGCTCAAGCAGGAGAACTATGTCATTTCAGGCATATGGCTGCCCAGTCTCTTCTTAAAAGCCTTCAGTGATGGAGCACCCATAACTTTTGAAGGTAAACAGTTCCACTGGTTAATTGTTCTCACTGTCATGAAATTTCTCCTTAGTTCTAGGTTGCTTCTCTCCTTTGTTAGCTTCCATCTATTGCTTCTTGCCTTGCCTTTTGGTGCTTTGGAAAATAAGTTGACCTCCTCTTCTTTGTGGCAGCCTCTCAAATATTGGAATACTGCTATCATGTCACTCCTAGTTTTTCTTTTTACTAAACTAGACATGGTCAGTTCCCGCAACTGTTCAGCATACATTTTAGTCTCCAATCCCCTAATCTTCTCTGCACTCTTTCTAGAGTCTCAGCATCTTTTTTTAAATATTGTAGATATCAAAACTGGATGCAGTATTCTAAGTGTGGTCTTACCAAGGCCTAATAAAGCAGTACTAATACTTCATTAGTATTAGTGATCCTGATTCTATCCCTATGTTAATGCAGCCTAGGATTGCATTGGCTTTTTTGGCAGCTGTAGTACACTGCTGGCTCATATGTAAGTGTTTGTCTACTAGGACTCCAATATTTCTCTCACAGTTACTGCTATTGAGCCACGTTTTGTGTAATCTATACTTGCATATTTGGTTTTTTCTTGCCTAAATGTACAACAAATGTATTCTTTACGAGCTGTGGTGGTGCAGTGGTTAGAGTGCAGTACTGTAGGCTACTTCTGCTGAGTGCCAGCTGCCTACAATTTGCCAGATCGAATCTCACCAAGCTCAAGGTTGACTCAGCCGTTCATCTTTTCAAGGTGGGTGAAATAAGGACCCAAATTATTGATATGCAATATGCTGACTCTATAAAACCTCTTAGAGAGGGCTGTAAAGCACTGCAAAGTGGTATATAAGTCTAAGTACTATTGGTATTGCTAATCAATAACATAACCTCATGAGATATCTCTAGCTCACTAGTCCTAGTGACATGGATCACATTTTGCATGAATGGATTCAAACAGTTTATCTATATCAGACACTTTACTAATCATTCATAAAGGGATTATGAATCTCAAAACAATTTTTGATTGAAATGCAGACAGATATTGTAGTTCTGTATCCATTCTTTCTGTTCTAGTGTTCCTTCTCAGCTTTTCCAGGTTTTGGGATGATACAAGTAGAAAAGGAAAGGTGAAAAAAACCTCTGTATGATATCTCAGACCTGGCTTTCTGAAAAAGTCCTTCTTTCTAGATTCTAATTCTTTCAAGAACTTGCAAAATCCCTTTTGAAATGATGCAAGAATATGTTTATTTGGACTTAGGTTGGTCTTTACTACTTTGGGGGTCAGATTTGCAAGCTGATGCAGAAACTATTTGCATTGAATTTGCACGTGTTGTTTCCTTTGGTCAAATTTGTGGATTCCCTACAATAAATGTCAAGACAAAATTAGCATCTACACTTTTATTAGTGCATATTTTCATAAGTATTTTCCTAAATAGAATACACTTTATTCTTCTTCTATCCTTGTATGTGAATTTTAATCACTTCTTTTGAATTATAAATGGCACCATCAAATTCTAATAGTTGCATTTTGATTCAAATGTAGGTTAAGAAAGTAAGAACTGGATTATTTGGTAGAAAAAAACAGACCAAATGAACATCTCCTTCACCTTTAATTCAATTCATTCCCCATCAGAATCTTGAAAGAATATACCAGTGGAATTTCTGTGAGATATTTTTAAAAGCCTCTTTAAAGTCAACAGAGATGGCACTCATAAAAGTACAAATTCCATGTGGATTGCTTTAACATTTTAATAGCTGTAGCATTTCAAACAAAAATCTTATAAGCTATCCCTAACTACTAATTTGCAATAAGAGTTTTATCCAACCTCAAAAAGACTTGTTTTGATGATACACTATATTTGGTTTTATAGCTTTAAAATCCTTGAGGCTAACTTTTCCAGGAAAAAGGTTTGTTTTTAATGAAGGAAAGCCCATTGTTATTTCTTTTAGATATTTTGTATCCCGCCTTTATTATTTTTATAAATAACTGAAGGTGGCAAACATGTACTATATTTCTTCCTCCTAATTTCTCCACAATTACAACCCTGTGAGGGAAGTTGGGGTGGACCACAGAGAGCCTGGTCCAAAGGACCCAGTTGGTTTTCTTGCCTAAGGTGGGACTAGAACTCATAGTCTCCTGGTTTCTAGCCTCATGCTGTAGCCATTTGACCAAACTGACTGTAACAATTTTCTCCACTGTTGAACAACTTTTAATATCATGTGGTCTTTCATACTATTTATTTAAAATTTGGTAGATGTATCCTCATTCTGAAACAGAACAATTAATCAGTGGAATGACTTGCCTCCAGAAGTTGTAGGTGCTCCAACACTGGATGTTTTAAAGAAGAGATTGGACAACCATTTGTCTAAAATGTTGTAGGGTTTCCTGCCTAGGCAGGGGATTGGACCAGAAGACCTCCAAGGTCCCTTCTAACTCTGTTATTCTGTTATGTTATGTCTGTTATGTCTTCTGCACACTGGATCTTCAGAGATTTGAAGACAATCATATTCTATAAGAATAATTGCTTGTCTTTGTTTGATAGGGTGTGAAAAGTATACTAAGTAGACAATGGTACCTCTCCATTTATTTTCGCTTTCCATTGAATTTTTTATATTTGTCAAGAACACAATTCTGGTCTAATTACAATTCGTGGAAGATACTTCTTGGTCAGGGAGTGCAAGCCACTAGAAAATCGACCCATGTCAATCTGACCTTTGTTTCAATCTATTGCATGGGCTGTTGAGAGCACAATTGAGTTTTAGCTGTTCCCAAGGATTCATTGTACTTCTGTCTGCAGATTGTAGCTATGGCTGACATGCGTATCTTGGTGTTCACAGTTTGTTGTCAACCAGTGACACTGGTTCTGTAATTCACATGCAAGGAATGTGGCAGACCTCCTGTTTTTCCTAGCTAACTGCTCTTATTATATCATTGTTTTTCAAAATGATCTTTTGCCAAATTTTTGGCAATTTGATTTCCAAATATTTTTAAATTCAGCAATAGTTGTTCAAGGCTTGCTTTTCAAAAAGAGAGAATTCACTTCATTCCAAATGATAGTGTTTGAGTTGCTTTGTACCATTCTTTGAATAACATTTCTGTCATCAGAAAACTTCTCTTGCCTCTTCTGTTTCTCTTCTCTTTTTTTTTGTCAAATAAAATGTGGCAGATCCAGTCTCAGATATCACTTGGATTCAGAACTGTTTATGGAATATTCAGATGAATGTAAAATACAGAATTTGCAAGCCGCTGTAAGCTTCAAAGTGTTAGGCTGGAATTTCCTTCTTTTAAGAAATGCCGAAGTACTTTACTGACACTGTGAGATAGCATGTGAAAGATTTGCTAGATAGGGCTGAAGAATGTGGACTCCTTGCTTAATATAGTTTTTTTGTATAAATTTGGAATTTATTTGGCCAAAGGATTTCTTCCAAATAACCACCCTTCTTCAGACCTTTGGAAGATCTGAACATAAGGCCCAATGAGACAAAGTTTTAAAGCTATTTAGAGGTCAGTTTCAGAACAGAGAGTTTATTGGCTGCAGTATCAAATTTGCTCAACAAGCAAAGGAAAATTATTTTGCTATATTGGCAAAGAACTGTAATATTTGTGATAGTGAGTACATAGTATTGCAATTTCTTAGCTTATAATCTTCTCTCAGCACTTATTCTTTAAAACTAGAGAGTCATGTCTCTTTCTAGCAGAAGGACCATAATTTCACCTTTGAGATGCTGGTGAGAGAACCCATGGCCAGAAACAGAGGTATCCAAACAAATCTAGTTATGTTTAATTTAATATAATTAACTCTCCCATTACTCTTTTGCCTACCACTTTAAAAATTGCCATTTGGAAGGAATAGTTTGCAGTTTTCAGGGGTTGCATGTAAATTACACAGTCAATTGATGTTTTGAACTGCATTTTTCCATCCAAAATTAAAACCTCAAAGCTGGTAATGACATTATGCAAAAGTAACATTATGCCAAGGGATAATTCAACAATGGTTGGGGATTGTGGAAATGAAAAGCAATGTATCTGGAGAGCGTTAGGAAAACTACCTTGTTGCTTTAAGCAACCTAAGAAATGTTCTTTTATGCATATTTCTTCCTCCTCTTTTTTTCTATGTGAGTGCATACTGCAATTTGCTAATGTCCTTTGGAAAGGGGGAAAAAGCAATTTTTAGGAGCAAATGTACATAATAGCAAGTGTAGGACTTACGTTAAAATAATAGCTAGTGGTAATGCAAAACCCTGTTTAAATGACATGGAGGATAATACACCTTTAGTCATTTCCCTTGTGGTTCTAGGAAATGTAAGCCTGATTCTATCCACAAATAAAATATTCCATTTGCTTTCATCAGTGATTTTGCTGTGTTTAAAATTGGTGTTCACCGTTCAGGGCCGTTTGCCTGGATTCCCGTGTACTCCTTTGATTCTGGAAGAACAAATAATATACTCAAGAATAACTAGTATTCTGTTGCTGCAATGTTTAAAAAAAGAATAATAATATCTGCTCGGTCCTTGGAACCCCTCACCCCACGCATATTTCCCCCCCTCACCCCACGCACATTTTTAAAAAGTGAACCAACCTAATTTGCATATCTCAGATTGTTTAGATCAGAGTAGAATATTTTCACATGCCAAGACTGCATCTAATTTGCTTGGCTTTATCTAGACAGTAGTCTACAACCTAAAATAGGGTAAACTACTAATCTATACTCCTGTTCAAATCAACTGAGGAATGTGTGATTGAGTTCAATAGAACCTATTGCCTAATATATTTGCATATCATGGCAGTTTAAAGCTCAGATCAGATCAGAAGACAAAAGTATAGCCTTGTATTATCAGGAAAGACAATGATCTGAATTTGGCTAATCTGTCATTCAGAGAATGGGAAGGGAGAAGAAATATCCCATTCCCTCTAATATACAGCTGAAGAGATTTTCACATAATCTTGAGGTTTAGAACTCAAACTGGGGCAGATTTTATTTATAAGCCCAAATATCCCACAAGGTTTAGACTAATTTAAAGTATTAAATCAGTTCAGACAGATTTGTGGATGCTTTCTGCACATGTACAGACGTTTTGATGATCCAAATCAAATGATATCTGATTCAGATATTCAAAACAAGTAGAAGCAGTGGTGGGATTCAGCCAGTTTGCACCACTTTGGGAGAACCAGTTGTTAACTTTCTGAGCAGTTTGGCAAATTGGTTGTTGGAAGCAATCATTAGGGCAGAGAACCGATTGTTAAATTACTTGAATCCCACCACTGAGTAGCAGTCTTTTCTGAGATTGAACATGGTAACCAAATCCTACCTTATCTTCTTCCCTTGGTCCTTTTTCATCTTGATTAAGGCTTCAGGCTAGAAATCGGGAGACATGAGTTCTAGTCCTACATTAGGCATAAAGCTATATAAGTGACCTTGGACCAATCAATCCCTCTCAGCCCTAGAAAGCCAGCAATGGCAAATCACTTCTGAAATCTTAGAAAAAGACAACTGCAGGGATCAGTCCAGGCACTTGCCAGAAGTCAACACTGACCTATGTGACCTATGACCATTTTTCACAGTTACAACCTTTGTAGCATCCTCATAATCATGTGATCAAAATTCAGATGCTTGGCAACTGATTCATATTTATGACGGTTGCAGTGTCCTATAGTCATGTGATCACCTTTCGCAACCTTCGCACAAGCAAAGTGAATGGGGAAGCCAGTTTCACTTAACAGCCATGTTACTTAGCAACCAGAGGTGGTATTCAGCCAGTTCATACTGGTTTGGGCAAAGAGGTAGCGGAGATCGCGGGTGGGCCCACCCTCCCATCCCATCCCGCCCACCCCCACCCCCCGGCCCCAGATTTATGCCATCCTATTTAGGCATGTTTTTGAGGCTGGGCACATGTGCGGAAGGCACGCGCACAAAACGAGCGTGTGCGCGCAGGGCAAACCAGTGGTAAGAATATTGGAAACCCACCGCTGTTAACAGCTGCAGTGATTCACTTAACAATGGTGGCAAGAAAGATCGTAAAATGGGACAAAACCCACTTAACAAATGCCTTGCTTAACAACAGAAATTTTGGGCTCAGTTCTAGTTATAAGTCGATGACTACCTGTACATATCTACATACACACATTCTTTCTCAGGCATGAGATATGAATCTTACAGAAGAGCCATATCCATGCCAGGTGGAGTAAAACTGAAACCCTCAAAACTCAACCATGAGGCTGCGTTTGGGCAATTTTGGATATTTCAGTCCCAGCATTTCTGCATATCACTATGAAAGACATGGGGAAGAGATTGTTGTTTTATCTTGGCATTTTAAAGCTGTTCATGGTTTTAAGCACATTATTTTTAGTTTTTACAAAGCTATTGTTTTAATGGCTTTTAATTTATCATTATGTGTTCCCAGTTTGGAATTTATTTTTAAGAATGAAAAACACTTTTTAAAATATAAATAAGTCAGTAGCAAAAATGTAGATAGAAGAAGTATCACTAATCTTCCTGTCAGGGATAAAGCTTATAAAAATGTTTTGGATAACAATAAGATGGGAATCAAAGAGTAATCATCGCTCCAATATTGTTTCTATTCTTCTACTCTGCTGTGCTCTTTTCTTCCAGCTGTAGTATCAAATCTACTGGGAACTGGGTGATGACAGTGTCCAAGCATACACTGCCTTTAGTAATAATTGTAACTACTAATGTTTAGTAATAAACATCTCCCACGTTGATACACTGGGACTAATTTTCAAGGTTGCCTAGCCATTAAGTGTACTATCTGGGGAATAAATAGGAATTGTAGTCCCACGTAGTGTATCTGGAAGGTTGCAGAAGGTTACGGAGGCAAGGAAATCCACTGAACTTGTCAAACATTTATACAACTTGAAACGCGTGAGAAACATATCCTGTACCTTAATTTCCAATCAACTAAAAAGGTGCCGTAGTTGGCTAATAGTTTTCATTTCCTTTCAATTCTTTTGTCCTAAACCTTGATTTAATGATAGATGGAAAAGGAAGCAGCTTTGTTTTTCCACCTTTCCACCTTGTCTGAAGATTTATACTCCCAAGAATTATGTTCATATTTAAATAAATTCAATTCTTCATCCTCCAACCCCACCTTAGTTCTGTGAGGTTGGTATTGTTTGGGGTGTGTGTTCTTTTAAACATTTTATATCCCCGGTATAAGTAATAAAATACAAAATCATTCTTTATATTTCCCTTTTCGAGAAGCACCACATCTCCAATGTCCTTACATTTGACAGTGATTGAAGTTCAGGAAACTTAAAATGAAAATCCCACCCTTTTCCTATTTCCTTTTGGCAACGGTTTCTCATCTGCAGGGAGGCAAAAGCAAGATCCAAAATATGGCATAGGAACAACTCCCAGGCCCCTGGGAATACTCCTCTGCAGGCCGGCTTGTAGGCAAGCTTCAGAAAGAGATGGTTTTAGAGAGATGTTGGAGACCATTTAGTTCAACTATACAGGCAGTGGGAAATCTGCAGTGCAGGAAAGCAATCCTAGTTTTTCTGTGGAGAAAATCCTCTTGATCAGTGGCACTGTTACAGCATTTATCCTAAAGCTAAAGTTAACTGAAATGTTAACTGAAAGAGTTTAGAGATAGGAATTAATGATTCGGGGGACCATCATTTTTGACACAAAGAGGGAAGAGGTTTCTAATCATTTTAGAAAGGACAGGGGTGAGTAATTTATTGAGAATATATCATATAAAATGGTAATGCTCAATTTTACCTAGTTCACCCTTGCGAAGCTGCAATATGTGAAGGGACAGCAAATTAAATATAGAGACCTAGTATCAAAAAAAGGGGGGGGGAGGGAGAGCATCAAGAGCACGTAACCCTAAGGAGTAATTTGGGGCCCTTTATGACAAGAGTTTTGTTAAAGCCATGCAACCAATAAAGGAGAATATTTAGCTCGGGGTTAAAATGAGGGGTCCTTGGTGCTCTCTGAGTTTGGTTGTTTTCTTGCAGATATTTCATTATCCCAAACTAGGTTACCATAAATCAGCACTGCTTGCACACAAAGCACCAAGGACCGCTCAAGCCATGCAGTCCAGGAGCTGGAAGGAAAAAGGAATAGTATTTGGATGTTGGTGCTGTAAGCCAGCACAAAGTGTTCCTCCTGTCAGAGAAATCAATTTTCTTTCCTACTGTCAGTCCAGGGTGTTGTCCAAGATTGAGGAGGCATGATGGCCTTTTCCATCTTCAGTCCTTTGCCCCTTCCCAGCCTCCACCATATCCATGGAAACTGAGAGCTCCAAATGGGGCCGGAGCTTTCCCACAGAAACCAAAGCTGAAGAGTCAACAATCCTTTGGACTGTAAAGATTGACCAGTAAGTCAGGCAAGTGAACCACTCAGATTCTTTTATGTTTCTCATATGGATAAACAGTTGCTGTAGCACACAATATGAGAACTTCCAGCATGTAAGGCAAGCTCCCTATTTCTCCTTCACTTACTCTGATATGAAGATAGAAAAACAGCAAGACTCAGCCTATCTCACTATTAAGAAGAAATTAGTAGTTCAATCTCTAGGCCACATATATTAGTCTCTTTTCCAAGGGTCACAAGATGTCTGCATGACATGCTATATTCAATTGGACTACCTGGGATCAGTTTTAATGGTGAAAAAAGTGAGATAAACATTTTATAAATAGTGCAAAAAAATGACTGAACTCCTGAAAGGACATCTGCTAGAGAACTCCTGAAAGGACATCTGAACTCCTGAAAGGACATCTGCTAGAGATGATGATTACATTCAAGTGGCATAAAAGAATTTTGCTGTTAAGTTTGTTTTAGACCAGGGCTGTCAAACTCGCAGGCTAGATGCGTCATGTGCTGGCCATGCCCACACCCGGTTTAACAAAGGAGGAAAAAGTCGTGATAGGTTACATGACACCCCTGTTTTAGGCAGTAACAAGGCTAAAGACAGCAGTGAAAAAGTACAAGGAACCATCAGGCATTGTCAGAGACACTGATAACCGATCTGGAGGTATCTACAGCCTTTGCACAAAGTCTTGGGGGCTGCATTTATCAGTGATCCAAGAGTTAAACAAAATTACCTTCTGATAAACGTTTGTACCTACAATGTATTTACCAGCTCTCAAAATCAAAGCTCCATTAAAATACCATCTGGCGATGCATTTAGATAGCATTTATTTTTGCAAAAAGAAAGCCGTTATCAACCAGCTGCTTGTAAACTTCCTCTGCAATACAAGAATCTTTGTGCTGGGTAATTGCTCTGCCTCTCTAAGTGCATATTCCACTGGTTTGCATTAACAGCTAACTCTCTTTATGATTATGCCTATCAGTCATCTCCAACAATTTAAATCAGGTTTAGACTTAGCTATAGTGACATCACCCTGTTAAGAAAGAAGCCTGGAGGGACTTACTGTCCTTGAGACAAGGCTGGACCTGTGCTGAGCCTATTCTTCAATCTTCAAGGGTAGATGAGATGTGCCAGCTGGCACAGCTTCCCTTCAAATAATTTTGCTTTTCCATTATGAATCCCATTCATATTATTAAGTGTCCCTTGGGGACTTGGGTGTTGCATTAAAATAGCTAGTTGCTTCCATTTCCAAATGCACTTGCATCAGAATGCATCTAACCCAATAACATTTGCAAAAAGCATTCCCAGTGCCCATAGATGTCTTCTTTTTAACATCTGTGACCCATTATGCTATATTTTTTCCCCTGATGCTTAAGTAAAGATAAGCCCATGAATGTTTAGTGTAAGCAAGCCTGCCTTTTTACCTTCCCCCAATCCTGCTCCTGAACTTACTCTACAGTATTCTTCTTGTGCACTTTTTTGGAATCACAACCGTCTGACAATAGAGAAAATCTTCAAAGAAACTGATTGTAATGATTGTAGAAGAATAGTCTGCTAGATGGGGGTAGATTTATTCTTCCTAGCACCTGAAGGTAAGATAAGAACTGAATGTGGGGAAGCTTTACAGTGAGAGATCCAAACTTGAACTAAGGAGGAATAATATCTTGGATTCTCTGTAAGCATATTGCCATTCCCATCTCTAATACGATTTCATTGATTACATCTAGCCCAGATGCTACTATCTTTAAGACAATTTAGAAATTTTATCTATACCAAATGTAACATGTTGATTCTATTACACCAAGACTGTGCCAACTAAGTTCACAGCGGGCTGGGGCGGGAGAGAGATCAGATTTGAAATATTCATGTTGACATTTAAGTCTTGCTGCTTTGAATCCAAACTCACCTTCCCTCACATACCAGAAATGAGACTTATAACAGCAGTGATGGCGCAGTGGTTAGAATGCAGTACTGCAGGCTACTTCTGCTGACTGCCGGCTGCCAGCAGTTTGGCAGTTCGATTCCCACTGGCTTGAGGTTGACTCATCCTTCCGAGGTCAGTAAAATGAGGACCCAGATTGTTGGGGGCAAAATGCTGCTCTGTAAACCACTTAGAGAGGGCTGTAACACATTTTGAAACAGAAGGGGGCATGCATAAGCACACCAGCGTGCCTACTGTCTCTGTCCTAATGTTTTCTTTTATTCATACCCTTTACATGTGTTTATAATTATGTTTACACTTGTATCTGTCATAAAATACATGCTTGGCGAAAATAAAATAAATAAATAAATAAATAGAATACAAGCATAAGTGCCATTGCTATTGCTAACACCTGCCTACCGTCAATAATCATGAAAGTCGCAGATGCCAGTGGGTTTTTAATGTGGAATGCTCTAAATCCATGATTTATGAAATCTGCTATTATTTATATTGGCTTTTATGTGGCCTTTGTACATTTTCCATTGCATTTGGAATGTTACTAGCTATTGCTGTCTTCATTATTTTCCAATATGCTTCAGTGACATTAGTGTTTGTTCTCATTTTATAGTTCTGTAAAGTGTGTTGAAAGGTTTCTCCCTAAAAATGTAAAATGATTAACTAAATAGATGAAAACGCAATGAAGATCAAGATTATATATATTTATAATTTTTCAACAAAATTATTTGCTCATTTCCCCAGTCTTTCATTAGCTGATTTGCTTTAGCTTCTCCCTCGTACATCTTGACATCTCTGCATATTTCTTACTAATCTTGAATTCATGGATATAAAATTTCTGTCTCATGGTGATGGAAAACATCACTGCGCACCACTTTCTGTCATTTGGAAGTCTACTGTTACAAGTAACCTGTTGTCTCCTTTCTTCAACAGAACCCTTCCCCCCTCCCTCCATTTCTCTCTTTCTTTCTTGAGAAGAAAAAGAGAGAAATAACAAGGATGACGGAGCGCAGCAGAGGAAAGCTTACATGGAATTGAAAATACATAGGGCTGGCCCTCCCTAATTCAAAGCAACTGCCCCATGTTAATAGACGGTTGGGGCAGCAACAAGCTAATGGATCTGTCTAAACCTTTAGAGCGGTTGCGTTTGCTCACCCATTGCAATTCTCAAAGATTGATTCAATTGCCAATCAACTGGTTTTTAGTTGTTAACCTAATCTTGCATAGCTTCTTCTCTGGTAATATTGTACTACTAACTAGAGCATACAAAACGTTTGCTAGACCAATCCTTGAATACAGCTCATCTGTCTGGAACCCACACTGCATATCGGACATAAATACAATTGAGTGTGTCCAGAGATATTTCACAAGAAGAGTCCTCCACTCCTCTGCTTGTAATAAAATACCTTATGCCACCAGACTCCAAATTTTGGCCTTAGACAATTTAGAACTACGCAGACTTCAATCTGACCTAAGCATAGTACAAAAAATTATCTATCACAATGTCCTACTTGTCAATGACTACTTCAGCTTCAACCACAACAGTACACGAGCAAATAATAGATACAAACTCAAGGTAAACTGCTCCAAGCTCGATTGCAGAAAATATGATTTCAGCAACAAAGTGGTCAATGCCTGGAATGCACTACCTGACTCTGTAGTTTCTTCCCCAAACCCCCAAAACTTTCAGCTTAAACTGTTGACCTCACCCCATTCCTAAGAGGGGCGTGCATAAGTGCACCCGCATGCCAACCGTCCCTGTCCTAATATTCCTTTTTTACTTACTCTTTTCATGTATCCAAATTATGTTTATACTTTTACCTGTTATCTTATATATGATTGATAAATAAAATAAATAAATAAATAAAATATATGGGAGGAGATATCCTTTGCTCAAAAAGCAAAATCAGAGGTGGTATTCAGCAGGTTCTGATCAGTTTTGGAGAACCGGTAAATATCACCTCTGACTGGCCCCACCCCCATCTATTCTCTGCCTCCCGAGTCCCAGCTGATCAGGAGGAAATGGGGATTTTGCAGTAATCTTTCCCTGGAGTGGGGTGGGAATGGAGATTCTACAGTATCCTTCTCCTGCCATGCCCACCAAGCCACATCCCCCAAGCAATGCCTCACCCACCAAGCCATGCCCACAGAACCATTAGTAAAAAAATTTGAAACCCACCACTAAGCAAAATGTCTTGGGTTGGGCCTGCTAAACTGAGCAGTACTTCTCTCGCAGTTGTAACAGATGACCTTACTTCAATCAATCACTCTATCTAATCTTGTCCCCAGAATTACAACCCATAGACTAGTGTAGTTTTCCCTTTATTCCTAAAGTAATAACCCCATGCCCTTCTGGACAATAACAGATCAATGGAAGAAAAATGAACAGAGCACAAGCTGTTTGCTCTCCTAAACAATGCCTGAAAATTCTAAGAGGTGCTTCTTCTCTCTTCTTTGCTGGATTGGAATTTTAATGGATGTGATAAGAGGAAAACACCACCTTTCATCTGAAGTGTTGTTGTGTTTATTTTAGCTTGCTCCTTCCTTCTTTACAATTGGCTTCTGTACACAACCCTGAGTTAGCTGAAGACACTCATCCTTTCCAGCATCTACACAAACACACTTGAGCCATCTATAATTGTGCTACAGTGAGAAAGGAAAGGAGAAATATCTATTAGCTTGGGATATCAACAAAGAAAGTGAGGCTAGACTTGACAGGCTGAAGGAAAGATGAAATGATTCAGCTCTCTTTTATCAATCTATTTATCAATTATTAATCTAATGCTTTTGCAATGGACTAATATTTAGTCTTGTAGAGTAGAACAACCAAAAAGGAACAATTACTCTGATTCACTTCTTCACTTCAATGGCGAATCAAGCTCAGCCTAGAATCATCTACCAAGGAAAAGCAACTAAACCTTTAAGGTCACTAAATAAATTATTTCTAATACTGCTTGATGGAGTGAGGTACACTTCGCTTGTGTTCAGAATTCTTTGTTCTATATTGCACCACCAATATATATTCAAAATCTCTATTTCTTTAAACTTAACTGTAATTTTTTTAATAGCTTATATTATTATGCCCTTCTGGCCTTCTGGATATATTATGCGATGGCTGGAGGGGTTAGGAGTGGGGGCAGCATTTTTCGGTGGTTCTCCTCCTTCCTCTCCGACCGATCGCAGACAGTGTTGGCAGGGGGGCAGAGATCGACCACGAGGCGCCTCTTATGTGGGGTGCCGCAGGGGTCGGTTCTCTCGCCCCTCTTGTTCAACATTTATATGAAGCCGCTGGGTGAGATCATCCGTGGTTTTGGGGTGAGGTGTCATCTGTATGCTGACGATATGCAGCTGTACATTTCCACCCCAAACCACCCCAGTGAAGCCGTTGAAGTGATGTCCCGGTGCCTGGAGGCCGTACGGGTCTGGATGGGGAAAAACAGGCTCCAGCTCAATCCAGCCAAGACCAAGTGGCTGTGGATGCCAGCATCCCGGTATAACCAGCTGAGGCCATCGCTGACTGTGGGGGGCGAATCTTTGGCCCCCACGGAGAAGGTTCGTAATCTAGGCGTCCTTCTGGATGCACAGCTGTCGTTAGAAGAACATATGACAGCCGTCGCCAGAGGAGTTTTTTATCAGGTACGCCTGTTACGCCAGTTACATCCCTTCTTGGACCGGGATTCCCTATGCACAGTCACTCACGCCCTCGTCACTTCCCGCCTGGATTACTGCAACACTCTCTACGTGGGGCTCCCCTTGAAGAGTACCCAGAGGCTTCAACTGGTCCAGAATGCGGCCGCACGGGTGATTGAAGAAGCGGCTTGAAGCTCCCATATAACACCTATCCTGCGCAGGCTGCACTGGCTTCCGGTTGCCTTCCGGGTGCAATTCAAGGTGTTGGTTCTCACCTTTAAAGCGCTCCATGGCTTAGGACCAGGTTACTTATGGGACTGCCTCCTGCTACCGGTGGCCTCCCATCAACCAGTGCGCTCCCACAGAGAGGATCTCCTCAGGGTGCCGTCAGCCAGACAATGTCGACTGGCTACCCCCATGGGGAGGGCCTTCTCTGCAGGGCTCCAGACCTCTGGAATGAGCTACTCCCAGGGATACGCCAACTCCCTGACCTCCGGGCCTTCCGGCGTGAGTTGAAGACTCTTTTATTCCATAGTGCAGGACTGGCCTAATAGTTTTTAATGGGGATTTTAATAGTTTTTAGTATTTTCAGCCTATCTAAATTAATCTTTTAAATCTGTTTTTAATTTTTGTATTTGTTGTTCTTAGTTGGCTGTAAACCACCCTGAGTCCTTTGGGAGAAGGGCGGTATAGAAATTGAAATAATAAATAAATAAACAAATAAAATTTCCTAGTCATTGTTTTCACTAAATAAAATACTCCAAACTTTTTAGTCCTTTGTCTAAAGGAAGATGCACTAAGCTTTCTTTTTAGCTGTTTTACAGTTCTTCCATCAGTAACATTTTTTAAGAAAATCAAAATATACTTTAGTTGCAGCAAATATTTATATGTGTATTATGTCGTTTGTCATCTTATTCTGAATTTCTTTCCTGATACTGTAATTCGTATAATTTAGGAGATACTGGGATTTGCAATCTTTCCTTGTATATCAATGGTACTTTAGCAAACATTGCTTCAGGAAACCCTGTTAGCCAAGATAAGATGTAATTCTACTCTTAGCAAGCAAGAAAAACGATACTTCTCATGTAAAGTGTTCTGTTTTAAAATCCAAGCAAATGAAATAGAGTTTTCTAATAGACTCCATAGAGAATCCAATCAATTATACAGGCTCACAAGTGAAATGAGAAACGGCTTATTTCCAAAGTAGTGCTTTGTTTTGTTTTTAATCATAAGCAAATTTAAGGGCTGTTTCTAATTCAAAACACCAGTTGCTTGTTGCCACTTGGAAGTTTCACCTTAATTGCCTTAGGAATAATTGGACCAGAACAAGACAGGAGTTTGATGTTAAGCATTCCTGAAATGAAAGGGAATAAAAGCTTGAATTTCTTATGGACATGGTTACAATAATACTGAGAAGATATAAGAAAACTGTAGCCATTGCAATATACAATCAAAATCAACAAAACCAAATTCAAGAGAGTAAATTCTAGTTAAAGAAAGCAGTCATATATCAGTCTGAGATATTTGTCTTCCAATAGTTTTGAAACCATTTCTTTTGCATAGTTGCTGTCTCTCTGCATTGTCCACAGCTCATATTGGCTATGGTTTGATTCAGAAATGCAAATGCATCACTTAATTTTATTCACTATGCTATTGTTATGTTCTTCAAGTCAGTCCTGACTTTTGGTGACCACATGGACAGGTCACCAGAAGTCAGGAATGTTCTTGACAACATTTTGAGGTGGTTTAACATTCCCTTCTTTCTAGGACAATGAGATAAGGATTGGCCAAAGTCATTTAGTAAGGAAGGACTAAGTCCAACACCTTTAACCATTAATGGGTTGGTTTCACAATTTTATTACAGATGCTTTCTATTTATTTGATAAATAACTTATCTGTTAACAAATACAGTTATTTCCTTTTTAAAAAAAATCATAATCCTTTCACAAATGTTGCCATCATTATAAAAAACATATGCTTGAACTATCCTGCAAATGTTTATAAAAAAATAGAAGGATTTTATGAAAATGTACAAGATGTTTTAAGATAAGACTGAAAATTGTGCAGCTAAGATCACCATTGATAACAATCGTTTTTCAAACAATATTTCAATTTGCAAGTAGGGCTCATCAGTTTGCAGAAATCAGCCAGAACAGCTGAAATGTTCTTATGGACCTGAGGATACATCAAAAGATGCTTCATCTGAATTGCTACAGAAACATTCTGGATGAACCAGATTAATTGAGCAAAAAATATTCCTGCCACTTCCACTATCTGCATGTCTGATGCCCAGTCTTCACCTTGGTTGGCGTTGAGGTTTGATAATAATACGGGATTCTTTTTTAAAAAACAAACGTTAGCAGAAACAAAGGAACTATAAAAAGTCAGTCTCAAAAGTGACAGCAAAACCAGCTTTGAAAGTTGTAATTGTATTTATATTTATTTGGTATCTAGTACCAATAGTGTGAGCAAAAACTTTGTAAGCAACAGCAGAAGATGAACATAAATGAGAATGTTTTCCTGTTCTTAATGAAACTCTAAGATCAGTGTTATTCAACCTTGGCAGCTTTAAGATACATGGACTTCAACTCCCAAGATTCCCCAGCCAGCAAGATTGAGAAAGACTGCTCTTAGACTTTGGGCCATGGCCCAACTGTGGCCTCCAGAATTGGATTCGCGGTTCCCAGAACATGTATATGTAGAATGGAATAACAGGGTGAGCAGTGCATGCTCAGCAAGACTATTATTTATTTCTTTGGAAGCCTCCTACGATTCTTTTTAAACTTGCATTAGCGGTTGGAGAGATTAAGCTTTGTTAGAGAGGACTGAATGCAAAGGCTGAACAGCTTAACTTTTTAACTTCTGATCTTGAGCTACTGTTTTACAGAACAAGAAGAAATTGTGTCTTTACAACTCTAATGTAGAATATCTGAAAAGAATGTATCTCAGGACCTTTCCTGACCTGGCATTCTCCAGATAGGTTGGAACTTCCAGAAATCAAGGAGACAGGAATTTTAGGAATTATAGTCTCAACATATTTGGAAGGTGATGGGGGAATCTGCTCTGGATAATGACAGCAAAAAGAAAAATTATCCACTGAAAAAGAAGAGAAGGGATTAAGAAAGGGGTTCAGTGATAATATATATACAATCTCCTTACAAAAGGCTCTGATACCAAATGATTCATATATTCATAGGGTAGATATGCCTACTGTTTTCCTTTGGTCTAAAACTACTGTTATATCATCCCTCTTCCTCTGAATCTTTAACAAAAATGAACAACTCACATTGAGATTAACAATAAACAGATCACCTGACGATTTTGCCATTATTTCCTTATTTCTGCTATTATTATTTTTATATATATATTTTTCTTGACAAAAAAAAAAATCTGGCTCTGAAGTTTGTCCAAATCATTTTTTGTTTATTTTTACAATTTGTATAGGAATGTTGGTCTTTTGCCAGATAAACGAACCTTTTCGCAAACACCTCATTTGTTTGTTCAAAAACATTAATATTGCGCAAGCGTATATCTGACTCACATTTTTGCTGCTTAGCAATTCTAATAGAAAAACTATCAACTATCCATTGTGTGGAAACCTCCTTTATGCCACAGGCAGTAAATAAATGTAGGAGATGTAAACCATACCTATTATATAAACTAATTCCACTTGTAAAAATAACAAGTAATTTAACATACTTCAAAGTGCAACTGTCGAGACTGAGACAAACCATCCAATTGTAGAGTGCATTGCTATAGTAACCAAACTGATAAAGTATTCCCTTTCTCTGTTCCCTCATGCCCCAAACTATAGCATTGACTTAAGCAAAAATTGGGACAGATTTGTTCATAGAGTTAGAATAGCAACACCTTTCATAGCCTTAAGGAGGCCCTGGGACCAAAAGCACACCACCTGTATATGTGGAGGCCAGGAGAAGGAGGTGGCTCTGGATTGTTGGTTCATTGCTATCTGGAACCAAAGCAACAGGAAAGAATGAGGGATGGAAAATACAAAATGGCTTAAAAACAAACCATGAAGTAATAATGGGTAAGTGTTAGTGGTGTATTTGAGCCATATCAGGAAAAGAAGATAGCAATAGCAATGGCAATATTACTTAGACTTATATACTGCTTAATAGTGGTTTACAGGCCTCTAAGCAGTTTACAGAGTCAGCATAGTGCCCCCAACAATCTAGGTCCTCATTTTACCAATCTCAGAAGGTGGAAGGCTGAGTCAACCTCAAGCGGCTCAGAATCGAACTCATGGACTGAGCAGTGAGTTAGCCTGGGGTACTGCATTCTAACCATTGAGCCACCATGGCTCTTTTTTAAAACTGACCTTCCTTCTTTTAGGCTTGTCTTGAAATCAACCAAGGATCTCTCCCAGCTAGTATCTGCTTCCACCTAATCTGCAAGACATACATTAGATTTGGAATTTGGATTAGATTGAACTCTCATTTGAAGAGGAAAGAGCTGTCAATGGATGGATCACTCCTTTGCTAGTTTTAGATTGACAATTGATACCAACTGTTGGTGGAGTGTAGGATTGGTTAAAAATGATTCACCTCAGGAGCTCTATGGTTCTGGATAAAGCTTAAAAACATTTGGGGGATTTTCTATATCATTTATATCTTGGCTGATCTATGGAATATGGAAATAGCCCAGTATTAAATACTATTGCAATACCTCTTGTAGAGCCAAGTCAGGCCCTTGGATTAATAGGGTACTGAGAGTGGTGAAACAGATGGGATGTCAGCTGGAGTACATGCGAAGCACTGAGATCAACCATGGAGTGAGATCTATCTGAAGGCTAATTTGAAGTCATATTCTTGGCAGCAGAAGCAGCAAGGAGCAGTTATTTCTCTGCCTCTCTTATGTCCAAGCAAAGGTGGCCAACATTCTTTTAAGGATGTTTTGAGGAATGAGGGAAAGATTACAGATTAAGATGGGGAAGGAGGGAAATGAATATTGAAGAACTTAATAGGCTATTTCTTTATTTTTTTTCCTAAGAATATGTGAAGAATTTAAAATGTTTAGTGATAAAACTTCCAAGGGAAAACTAATAATAACTACCCCTCTCAATTTTAAGCTGGTTTTTGTTTTTTATTGAGAATTGAGGATATGGAAATTTCTTAAGCATATGTTACTTAGAGGCAGAGGAAGTTGATAAGAGGGAATAGTCTTTGTGATTTCAGGACTAATCCTAAATAAGATCGAAATGTCTATGTGATTGCAGGGCAGTTTTATGTAAGGGTTTTTAGATGATCTGACCTCTGATTAAAAGTAATTTAGATATGTTAATTTGTGGAAATTAATTATTAATGAGGTTTTGGGGAATTTAAATATGGGGACTAGACTTCACTTAAACTTTAATGGTATGGAACACAATTTTTACTAGAGATGTGCAATAATTATTAATTTGAATGAAGGAGAAGGAAATATATTGTATAAAACATGAAATTTGAAATATGTTTAAAGATATACCTGACTTACAACCTGTTCACAATGATGTTTTTTATTATTATATTTATAAAAAATAAAAAAAAATATTTAAAAAAGTGGCCAACATTACTTTCAGCATTTCCTCCATCAAGAAAAGTACTGGAAATGGGCAGTGGCATGTTGTGAAGTTTTGCATCAATCTTTGCTGATGGTCAGTTGGATCTGTCTCAGGATTTCAGTGCTAAAACAACGGATCCAGCTTCATCAATTGCATGTCTTGTTATTATGGCATCTTTTTAGCTTGTAAATCACAAAGATGCAGAGACATGAAAAGGACCATCTGCTTACTTAATCTTTTTGATTTACTAGTTATATTGCCTAGGATAGGCATTGCTCCAACAGGAAAGAATAAAGTTAAAAAAATGAATAAAAACAGAACAAAAACCCCATGAATCTACACAGACTTTTGAATAGGGAATTCTGAAAACAGAGGGCAGATTTTCCACCTTATGCAGGTTGATGATGGTGATGTTTCCATAGAAGTTTCATCCTTCTGTTTCCATCCAAATAAATATATAATCAAGGTTTAATTTAGATAATACCTTCACCCCAACTCTTAAGGGTAGCCAAAATCATTGGATAAAAACAAATAAAATCAGCACTCGCCTTTTAGCTTTACCAGACTACAAATTATTGTATTTTCATTTTTTTAAAAAAAGTTAAGAAAATGATAGTTGACTGGGAGGTAATCACATTTAAGGGAGGTGATTAACTTTCAGCAGAAAGGATGGAAGATTTCCTTCCTGACTAAAGGAGGCAATGAAAACACATTTATGATGGGGAATCTCTCTCTTGAGTCAGTTGCCCAATAATAGGTCAATGTTAAATATTCAATTTCTGGAAAAGGAAGTTGTAACGTGGATATGTTGGACAGGATATGGTACTGCAACTTTATTTTCTGTAGTATCATCCATAGTATCATAGTATCAAAGAAGTATTAGTAGAACTACATACCCTGCATATAGGATGCCTATAGGATGAGGAGAGCTAAAGATAAAGGCTAGAAAATGCCTTTTAGACTACAGAATTTTTATCTAGGCTTCATCTAGACCCGTGATGGCACGCGTGCCACATGTGGTACACGGTGCCATATTGGTGCACACAGCTCAAAAGCAGGCCTTCCAGTCCCACTGGAAGTCAGCAAAAGGCCAGTTTCTGGCTTTCGGAGAGAGGTGGGGAAGGCTGTTTTCACCCTCCCCAGGCTCCTAGAAAGGCTCTGGAGCCTGGGGAGAGCAAAAAAGGGGCCTACTGGGCCCACCTTGCCATTGCGTGCCAAAAGCAGGATGAACAGGGGGAGGGCATGAGGCGCATAGAATTATGGGTGTGGGCACGCATGCATGCGACTCCCTCCGCTTTTGGCACGTGATGACAAAAAGGTTAGCCATCACTGATCTAGACAATTATTTGAACTCAAATGCCAGGAGAGCTCCCTCAGTCAATCAATGATACAGTACTAGTTTTGCTGCCAATACTAGAAAAGCAGCAACTGCCAATTATAAACCTCAGGCTATATGAGCTACATGAGCCGCGGTGGCACAGTGGTTAGAGTGCAGTACTGCAGGCTACTTCTGCTGATCACTGGTTGCCAGCAGTTTAGCAGTTCGAATCTCACCAGGCTCAAGGTTGACTCAACTCAGCCTTCCATACTTCCGAGGTGGGTAAAATGAGAACCCAGATTGTTGGGGGCAATAGGCTGACTCTGTAAACCGTTTAGAGAGAGGGCTTTAAAGCACTGTGAAGCGGTATATAAGTCTAAATGCTATTGCTATATATAGCAGTCCCATGGTTCAGACCAGGTGTCTTTTTTCTACTTGCACATCCAATGGACAGAGAGCAAGCCATTTCTCAATGAATAAAGTGGTTCAAATTGCATTGTTATTGTAAAAAAACCAAACTGGTCTTAGGCTGTTTGTGCCTGGCCTTGATCCTTCTAGCCCACTATGATGCATTGTGTAAGGATCAACTGTACAAAATCATCAAACATTCACTCAGAAGCCAATCAAACCACTCCCAGCCTTTTCATCTGTTGTAGCTTCTGAGATAGTTGGTTGGAGTTCTAAAGGTATTCTTTTGACTTAAAAGACATCCTTTAAAGATGAGTATTCAGAATCTTCTGAATAAAAGAGCAGCCCCAGCATGTTCAGCTGCAAATCCCGCTTATTAAACTCCGTTCGCCAGACTGCTTTTGTTGCATGAGTGGGTGCATTTTCACATCCTGTTTCCTCCGGAGCTGCTCTCGTCAGCTTCAGTGAAGCAAGGCAAAGCAGGATGGGTGGTGGCACAATGATCGGGCAACTTGGCAGTGATAGCTGTGAGAATTGTGTCTGACCCTCTTCTCTCCACAGCTTTAGAATACAACCATGGGCTCAGCATTTTATATCAGACAGCCTGAATCTCAAAGCAACAGAAAATATGTGCTTAGAGTTCAGTTCTTACAGGAATGTATCAGCCCAGGCCTGCCCCTTAGACCTAAACTAGAAATTTTGAAACGAAACATTGGGGGTTATAAGCACATTGATGATTATTTTCCACAGAGTGCATCCGTTTAAATGCAACAGTTCATCACCCGGTTTGGCTTGTTATCAGTCAGATTCTGCCCTTCTAGTGCTTACTCTGTACACTGAGAGCATATGCACCAAGACAAATTCCTTGTGTGTCCAATCACACTTGGCCAATAAATTCTATTCTATTCTATTCTATTCTATTCTTTCTCTTGTGCCAGGTCTGCCTGTTTGACCTTTCCCATTCTCCGTTTCCTGCTTTCTTTCTTTTTTCATTTAATTTTCCTTCTGGATCTCTCAGAAGAGAAGGACCAGGGACGACAGGATAGCAGTGTTCCAATATTTGAGGGGCTGCCACAGAGAGGATGAGGTCAAGCTATTTTCCAAGGCACCCGAAGGCCAGACAAGGAATAATGGATGGAAATTGATCCAGGAGAGATTCAACCTGGAAATAAGAGGAAAATTTCTAACAGTGGGAACAATCAACCAATGGAAGAGCTTGCCTTTGGAAGCTGTGGGCACTGGAGCACTGGAGGCTTTCAAGAAGAGATTGGATGGCCATTTGTCTGAAATGGTGTAGGGTCTCCTGCTTGGGTGGCGGGTTGGACTAGATGACCTACAAAGTCTCTTTCAACGCTGTTAATCTGTTACTAATCAAGGAGAGAAGCAACATGGAATTGAGCAGAAACTTCTTAATAGTGAGAACAATTAACCAATGGAACAACTTACCTAATGAAGACCTTGTGAGTGCTTCATTATGGGAGATTTTTAAGAAGAGGCTGGACAGTCGTCTGAAATGGTATAGATCTCCTGCTTGAGCAGGGGACTGGACTAGAAGACCTCCAAGGTCCCTTCCAGCTCTAGTCTGATTCTGATTCTGAAAGCTATCTGCCCTCTAGCTTCATTTCATATGGATTTCTTCCTATTACTTCAGCATCCAGATTCCTTTTATGAATATTTTTCTCCTGGACTGCATCCAGCCTAGTCCCATACTCCAGATATTTGAGAATTTGGTTCCAATAGCACAGGGGTTCTGTTTTTCTGCTCCTTCTTCATCTTTGCATTCATGGGATGGTAGTGTAAGAAGCTGCTTCATCAGACTTATGGTGCTAAAACGAGTCTAAAACTAGCAGTATAGGCATCAATACTATTTTCTTTTCTCATGTTAATTTGTTTTTGATATTGTATATTTCCAGAGTCGCTCGGGAGTGAGTGGTCCTACCAAATAAACAAAGAAATACATTCTGCAGGGTTTCACACAGGAATTATTTAGCTGTGCGGTTTGACATGCCTATGATTTTTTGCATATAAAATGTGTGCTCTGCCACAGTGTTGAAATCTAAATTTCTTTCCTACTTGTTCTGTGGGAGTGGATTGGTGGGCGTGGATTGGTGGGGTCATGTGACTGGGTAGGCGTGGCTATGTAACCATGCGACTGGGGGATGAAAAGACAGAAACTCACTAACCATGTCTTGCTAGAGCTGGATTGGACTAGATGACCTCCAGGTCCCTTCGAGCCCTGGATTATCCTCTGAAGCTGCGTCTAGTGCCAGGTTTGTAGTCCTTCCTTCCTCTCCTTTTTTCTTCTTTCCTTCCTTCCTTCCCTCCCTCCCTCCCTCCCTCCCTCCTTTCTTCCTTCCTTCCTTTCTTCCTTCCTTCCTTCCTTCCTTTCTCTCTCTCTCTCAAAAATGACCCCCCCCATTTTTTGTCTTGCAGGCTTCAGCTGTGATTGTCAGAGCCTTTTTTTTTTACCTTTTAAAAACATTTTTTTACAACCTATTCAGCCAAAGAGGTTGTAAAAAAATGCTTTTAAAAGTTGCATGGGTTAGCTGGGGGGGAGGGGCAGGGATTTTTGCTACTGGTTCACCAAACCATCAGCCACCATCACTACCGGATCGGCCAATCCAGTCTGAACCAGGAGCATTTCACCTCTGCTCTGCCATTCTGTTTTGCCAGGGCTCTACAGCTTAGTGACCGAGGTTGTTCTTTGCTTGCAGAAATAATTAATTCCAAACTTCACATGTCAAAGTTTACTCTTTAGGAAGTGCCGCTCCTTTGTCCTGTGCCTGAGAATGGACAAGACCCTTTCCACACATATTGTCACCTGACTGGCAGCAGCATTTCAAGTAAGAGATGATTGACGCTGTTTGAGGATGATGACAGGATGTAACCCAGTGTGTAATTCACATTGTGTAACCTCAGGGAATGGTGCTATGTCAGCAGGTTCTGACCAGTTCTGAAGAACCGGTAGTGGAAATTTTGAGTAATTCAGAGAATTGGTAGTAAAAATTCTGACTGTCCCCGCCCCCATCTATTCTCTGCCTCCCAAGTCCCAGCTGATCAGGAGGAAATGGGGATTTTGCAGTACCCTTCCCCTGGATTGGGGTGGAAATGGAGATTTTACAGTATTTTTGCCCTGCCATGCCCACCAAGCCATGCCCACCAAACCATGCCACACCCACCAGAGAACCGGTAGTAAAAAATTTTGAAACCCACCACTGCTCTGATCCAATTCAAGGACCCACTCTTAGAGGCCATTCTTGGTCCCAACCAGAGTAGACAACTTCAGTCCAGTCTCTGTCTTCCCCTTCATAGGAAAGATGGTTGAGAAGATGGAAGGCACTCAGCTTCAGAAAGCTTTAGATGAAGGTGGTTATCAGGATCCACTTCAGTCAGGGTTCAGAGAAGTTTACAGCACTGAAACAGTATTGATGACACTTACAGGTGACCTGAAAGGACTCAGGATGAAGATGGTTTATTAATCCTGCCCTTCTACCGTAGATTCTCAGTGGTATTTTATACCATCAATTGTGCTAGCCTTCTGGCCTGGTTCTGGTGGCTAGAGTGGAGGCCCTATTTCCTTCTTCAATGGCAATTTCAAGTTAATGTTGGTGGGAATTGAGACATTGAGCCATACAATGTGGAGGCCTCATGTCTTGGACGTTTTGGTTCTCCTCTTTAATATCAACATGAAACTGCTGGGAGTTTTCATCCAGTGGAATGGGCTACAGTATCATCAGTACACTGGTAATACCAAGCAATAACCTCTTCCTGGCTGATCAAGTGGTGCCGACCCAGTGTTGGACAGTGCCTGGAGGATATGAACTCACCCTGGTTCTGGTGAGTTATCTTCTTTGTCCCTTTCTGGTGTTATACTCCCGTAACACAACAGTTTGGGGTCCTCCTAGACTTGCATCTCCTGCTCGAAGAGGAGATAGCAGCCATGGCTAGAGTGAGCCTTTGTAAAAATGTGTAAAGATGCACATTGTTGCACCAATTGTGCCCATTCCTAGTCACTTCCTGATTGGATTGTTGCCATATGCTACATATGCCTTTGAAGATCACACAGAAATTACAACTGGCCCAAAATGGGTGCTCCACAGTTTGTCTATGTTATACTTCTGCTGTCTGGTCTACTGGCTTCTAGTTTCTTTTCAGGTACAATCAAGATTTCACCTTTAAAGCCCTGAATAGCAAAGACGCAGGTTATTTGTGGAACTGTCTTTTCCCAAAGGCTCTTGTGTATTTCACTAGCCCTGATAAGGTGGGTAGGTTTTAGGGCCCTTCTGTTAAATGTTACCACCTACAGTAGGTAGTGTGTCTTCTTATTTATTTATTTATTTATTTTGTCACAACAATATATGTAGGTATCATACAAAAAGATTATATAGTATATAAACACATATATGAGTAAATATAAGGAGGTATAAGCATATATATAGGAAGAAGAAAAGAAAAAACAATAGGACAGGAACGGTAGGCACGCTTGTGCGCTTATGCATGCCCCTTATGGTCCTCTTAGGAATGGGGTGAGGTCAATAGTAGAAAGTTTTTGGATAAAACTTTTAGGATTATGGGAAGAGACCACAGAGTCAGGTAAAGTATTTCAAGCACTGATGATTCTGTTACAGAAGTCATATTTTCTGCAATCTAGATTAAAGTGGTTGACATTAAGTTTAAATCTATTAATTGCTCTAGTATTATTGCAATTAAAGCTGAAGTAGTCTTTAACAGGAAGGACATTACAATAGATGATTCTGTGAGTTAAGCTTAGGTCTTGTCGAAGGCAATGGAGTTCCAAGTTTTCTAAGCCTAGGATTTCAAGTCTGGTGGGATAGTTATTCTTAATAGCTGCCTCTGTTGTCTGGAAAACTCTACCCAGTGAGATCCATGGGAACCCTACTCTTCAAGCCTTCAAGACCTGGCTTTTCCCATAAACACTAGGGAAGTGTGAGGTTGGAGCCCAGTAAAGTTTTTTGGGGATGTGTGGCTGTTGTGGGTATTAGTTTTCTGTGTTGGTTTTTATATTTTTATTGTTTGATAGCTCCCTTCATGTTGCATAAGAAGGGTAGCTATATACATCTTATAAGTACATAATCAAAGTCAAGTTTATTTGCCATCATAGGTACACCAGCACGCCTACTGTCCCTGTCCTACTGCTCCCAATTATATGTAATCATTCTACGAGTTTATGGCTGTGTTTTGCCAATTTATATCCTTTTGGGGGGGGGGCAAAATTTTTTCATGTGTACATGTCTGTGTCTACTCTGTTACTTGTTTTCTTGTATTTGTTGACAAATAAATAAATAAATAAATAAATAAATCATTAGCAACCACCATCTTTCCATGAACCTAATCACATCAAAAATTCAGTCAAATAGTGATATCTTCTATTTGATAAAGCAATCATTTGAAAAAAGCCTGCCTTTGCCAGAAGAGGAGTAAAAGAAAGAAGGGGAAAATCTATTAAACATGCCATTTCAATATCTGGGGAAAATATCTACAGCGTTAAGGGGAAATCCAAGTATTTGCTAATGAAATAAAGATAAATGGTTAAAACATACACAAAAATCATTTCAGGAAAATGATTTTAAATCAAGATCATGAACTTTAAAAGCTTAAAATTGTCTAGATGGACAGACTTATCTATGATTTCTTTCCAAAATATGAAAACATGCAATTCTACACAATGAAATCAAAGTGATGTCTTCTTAAAGCATTTTATAACAGTAGGGAAGCTGTTGACTTGTTACATCAGGGGTCTCACCAAAAATTTGTGATCTATATTCCAGCAACTGGGATGTGGTCCAGAATACTGCCAATACAACATTCAAAGGTTCATAGGTCTCCCAGTTTAAATGCTACATTTTTGCCTTTAGAAATCAATAGGAACAGGAATATAAGTCTCTTTCTACTGATACAACAAACTTTAATTGGAGAAAGTCTATGCAGCCATTTGATTTCTGCATTTTGAGACATTGTACTCTTTCATCCATACGATTCCCACTGAAGTTATTACCATAATAATAAAAACTCTCTTTTGTTATTACACATACAGAAAAGAGCCATTCTCTATCAATTTGACAAGGTTCAAATATGGTTGGAAGGTGATGGGTGTTAACAGGCCAATTTGATGAATCACTAAACCTTTGATTGATTGATGGTTCATATTTATTTATATTTCCTATTTCTTAACCACCCATTTCCCTCAAAGTGATTAGTGAGCTCTGGAGGAACTTGAAAGCTGTTTTATTCTATCTACTTAAACACCTACTTATACAGTAATTTATAAATTGGTAGATTTATTCTGACATGAAAACAGCGCTCGAAAAGGTCTTCTGTCATATGAGAAAGAATGTTTGAAAATGACTTTCTACACTCATATTGGGATGGAGAAAAAAATCGAAAGAAAGCCATACTTGATGAGCAAATATCGCAACTCCATGTCACTCTGCTCATGAATTATTTCGTGCAACATCCTGTGGAGCTAACATATTGTATGACAGTACACCGTGACCCATTGTCCCTCTGGAAATGTATGACCAGAAGTGGCCATTACAATGACAGCATGTTCTTAGATGCTAATAGAAACTTAAGAGTCATGGAGAAGCTTCTTAACATTCTCCATCATAATGTATAATTTGGACAAAAAGGAATTATGAAGCAGAAGCAGGCAATCTGGTTTGGTCCTGAAATACAGTTGTAGATTCTCTCAATTTTGCCGTTACTATTTTTAAATTTTATTTTATAAAATCAAGAGTTTGAAAAGGGAGATGTGTGCTGAAATATACAGTTAACGTTGTTTGGTGTGAGATGCGACTGCTTATACACCGGCTGAGGAGACAGTTCAGAGAAATAATGTGTTCATAAATTGCCTTATAATATTTATAATAATATTATAAAATATAATATCATTCTGGTGGGGCTATTGTACTAGGATAATTTTCTCTGTAAATACACCAGAATTTTGCACAATGCTCATGTCTTTCTGAATATAGCAATAGTTTTCTAAAACAGCATGTATGTGTGCATATGGAAAAACAACAGCAAGATATAGGAAATATAAGAGGATGTCTGGGGTTATTTAGCTGGCTAGAATGGGTGGTACTTTAGCAAAAGAACCAGATGTTACTTGGAGCTTTGTGGCTTAGCATGGATATTTTATTTTAGTTGATGCTATATTTATCTTAGCAAGCAAACCTAATGGTCCTAGTCAGGGAAGGAAGACAGCTTAAATTTCATTTTAATTCTATATTTCTTGGCCTGTTTGAGGATTGTATGATCCTTGGAATATTCTTTTCTATTGGCTTTCTTTTATGCATTACATGCTTCTCAAAAAGACATCTTAAAATAGATGACTTATCCTAAGTCAGCAACAATAAATGTATGCATTATGTCCATGGATGATAATATCTTTGTTCTTGCAGCTGGACTTTGAAATATCTAAGTGTGTCTCTAATCTTTCTAGGCTTAACCTTAAGTATTATAAAACTACTATGAGACCACACCATTTCAAGAAATATAGCAGCTGTTCAGATAGCAAAGACCTTACAGTTTAAAATGTCTAAACTGATCCCAAAGGGCCATTCAGCTTGGAACTGTCAACCATGATGGTCAACAGGCTTTGAATCATCATATTTAATAGAGTTTCTAGCTAATGCAGTAAATAAAAATACCACCCACCTAGGATTAGAGGCAGAAGACAGTTAACAATAATAATTCAAATTGTTGCAGATTATGTTCTGCTATTCTACTAACACATCAGTGACTGAGCATTAGAAGAGCTGTACAGTCACTCCCTAAGTTAAGAATATCCCAGTTTATGGATGAGCCACAGTTAAGAATGGAGCCTATTGTAGCAAACTTCAAGTTAAGAGCCATGGTGGCGCAGTGGTTATAATGCAGTATTGCAGGCTAACTCTGCTCACATTGCCAGGAGTTCGATTCCTTTGATCCTGACCAGCTCAAGGTTGACTCAGCCTTTCACCCTTCCGAGGTCGGTAAAATGAGACCAAGATTGTTGGGGGCAAGATGCTAAGTCTGTAAACTGCTTAAGGAAGGCTGTAAAGCATTGTGAAGCAGTTTTTAAGTCTAATTGCTATTTCTAAATACACAATGGTTCAAGTTCATTACACAATATTACTTATACAGTATTACAATAATGCAATAATACTCATCCAGCTTACATAGAAATTCAATTTAAAGAGAGATCTTAAGAACTGAACTTGTTCTTAAACTGGGGACTACTCTTAATTTAAAAGTGGTGCCTGTACTAGAAGGGGAAGGCTGTACTAGATCAATTAGTTGAACATTAATATACTGACCCAGACCAACATTGCACACAGGTACTTCTCAATTTACAACCCATTCATTTAACAACTATTCGAAGATATAATGACTGAAAAAGTGACTTATGACAAGTCTCACATTTCTGACCATTATAGCATCCAAACAGTCACATGATCAAAATCTGGGTGCTTAGCAATTGGCATGTATTTATGATGGTTGCAGCATTTGAGGTCATGTGATCACCATTTGAGACCTTCCATCCAGCTTCTGACAAGCAAAATCAATCGTGGAAGCTGAATTAATAATCATGTGATTCATTTTAACCACTGCAATGATTTGCTTAACAACCCTGGCAGAAAAAAGGTTGTAAAATCATTGCTTAGGTTAGCAATGGAAACCCAACTGTGGTCATAAGTTGAGAACTATCTGAACTCTTATTTTCCTAAAATAATTTATGCTCTTGGTTAAAATTCAAATCTAGGTTGTGGCTCTACTTAGATCCACATTTCTGAATCTGGACCAGGATTATGACCTGGCTATCTATCATATAATCTGAACTACAGATCCCAGTCTGTTTTACAACTGATTATGCTGACTAAGGCTTATGAAGGTTGGTGATTCTAAATCTCCTAATCTAAAAAGAAAAATACTTCTTTTAAAAAATGATAGTTTCTCATATATTGAGAACTGGCTTCCCAATACATTTGGACCATGTGGGTAAGGTTGGCTTAAGGCCTTTTGCCAAATTATTTCTTCCTGGAATAAATTCTCGATGCAGATTAGCCATTTTCCCCTCACAAAGTTTGGCATTCCATCCCATATTTATATCTGACATTTTATGACAAAAAACCCACCCCATAATTATATTTGGGAAGTATCTAGCTAAGCATTGCCTGACTTAGTTGTCCCCTAAACCTACCACAGCAGAACTGCTGATCACTGCTATCATCATTAGCATCTTATTGCATGCCAAGTGGCCCAAGTTCCTACACAAAGAGAATAATTTCTCATTCTTGCGTGCTATCATTTTACTTCTGTAGTACTATCAGTGGAAATAAAACTACATTATGCATGTCTATGGAAATTCTCAGTCATCTGTGGTTGTCCCAATGGTGCTTTTTCAAGAGGCAACTGGACTTTCTTTGTTTTTCCTTGAAGACATTTTGCTTCTCATCCAAGAAGCTCCATCAGTTCTGACTGGATGATGGGGGAGACGGAAAGATTAATTCTGACAGAACTAATCCTTTCATCTCCCTCAGCATCAGTCAGAACTGAAGAAGCTTCTTGGATGAGAAATGAAATGTCTTCAAGGAAAAACAAAGAAAGTTCTGACAGAACTAATCCTTCCATGCCCCCCACCATCCAGTCAGAACTGACAGTGATTTAGATGACAAATGAAATGTCTTCAAGGGAAAACTAAGAAAGTCCAGTTGCCTCTTGAAAACACACCTTTGATACATCGTGTTTGGTTAAATCCAACCACAGAGGCTATACCAAGCAGGCTTCTGCTGCATATCCAGATCTTTGAGGTGATTTCTGAGTAAGCCACAAACTAGCAATGTCTTTCTGTGGTTGAAATTTTTCTCTCTTTTCACAGCGATATTGTTGTCCCTTTTGCTTAAAAAGAATAAGAGAAATAAAAGTGTGGCTGCTTCAGCTGCTACAAGTAGGAAGATGACTTCTTGCCTGCTCACTACACATGTCAGAAGATTCTTTTGCCACAAATGCTAGTTCAAGGAGTAGATGATTTATAACAGTTCCAGTTTATTTCCATTTGAATATGTCCTGGTCCTGAACCATTAATAGCAGGATGATAACTAATAACTGACAGGAAATCCTCATATAATTTTATGTCCTGTGCTACTGAAATCTTCCTTTTGCTCACTGTTAAAGTTTTATTAAATTTACTTTGCAAATCTGCCAAATAACTTGGTGCTTGAACTGTGGCCTATGTCTTAGGCAGCGGATTCTGCTACGGTGAAAGCTAAGAAGTCAGATCCCTTTTTGTGTTTATGATATTTCAAACCTTTCCAAGTAGAAAAGTCCCCTACTTCATGAGACTCATAAACAAGACCATTTAGGAACTTTTAGATTTATTCTGGGCTTTTGGCTTCTTTTATTAAAAAAAAAGACTATTTGCTATTACTCATCTTTCATGATTTCTTTTTCTTTGGCCAAAGTTATTCTTTAAGAGCAGCTTCATATGACATATTTCAGTCAATGCAGTTTTTCTCTGGCACAAACAAGAGCGTTTCTCCAGTCCATGTCTAACCTTGGCTGCAGAATTTTGGGAGTTGAAGTCCACAAATCTTAAAGTTGCCAAGGTTGGACATTCCTTCTTGCAGTGCCACAAGGAGGAGTTTGGATTCCTCTAGGATCATGGATTGCTAAAGAAGGAACTTTTAATCTTCCCCTTACCAAAGTATGCTTCCTAGGGGAAATATGCTTCTGAACCTATTGCAAATGATAACATCAGATAACATCATATAGGCCCGTGATGGCGAACCTATGGCAGCTCCAGCTGATTTTCAGGTCTTCTGGGCCCACCAGAAGTAGGGAAACAAGCTGTTTCCTGCCTCCGGAGGGCCTGGGGAGTGGTGAGGAAGGCCCATTTTTCTCTCTCACCTAGTTGGGGAGGGCGAAAATGGCTTCCCCAACCCCCAGGCCCTCCAGAGGCCAGAAATGGCCCATTTCCCAGCTTCCAGTTGGACAGCCTCTCTAGGAGTCCCTGGAGGCTGGGCACAGCAAAAAAAGTCACTTCCTGTCCAACTGGAAGTTGGGAAACGGGATGTTTCTGGCCTCTGGAGGGCCTCTGGGCGGGTGGGGAAGGCTGTTTTTGCCCTCCCCAGACTCATAGAGAGGCTCTGGAGCCAGGTGTGAGAGAAAAACAGGCCTACTGGGCCATCATGTGCCAGAAGCCGGGGGGAGCGGGGGGGGTCACACGCGCATGTGTGGGGCCCATAAAATTATGGGTGTGGGCACATGCGGGCACGACCCCCCCCCCACCTTCCACCTTCTGGTACGTGATGGCAAAAAGATTAGCCATCACTGATATAGGCTGTTGAAATGTGCTTAGTTCCACTTTTAAATGGAAGAATTTTCCTTGCTTTAATGCTGAATCATATAAGGCCTGGTTACTGCACAGCTGGACCATGTGAACAGATTAAAATGGGGGGGGGGCTAAATACAAATGGGAAGCACCATTTTTAAAGGGACAGTACCTTAATAGCTATTAAGTATGAAGTTTTCTTCATGATCCCTCCTGTTTTCATAAATGCTACTATAGATTCCTGCAGATATGTTAAACATTAGGGAAGAAATAGAAGAATTTACATCTCCAAGAATAGGCTAACTGAGTACAAATGTTAATAGAAAAATCCAGAAGTATTTGCATGTGATTGTTCTTTTATGTGTGTATAAATGATGACAATTTATCCTGTTGGGAATTCAAATAAAAATGTTTAAATTGTGGATTAGTCATGTCAGTAATATAACAGCAGGTGTGATTCTAATTGTTAGAGTGCTAGTATTTATATCCAATGTGAGTATCATACACACCAAGACCTTCCTTTGAGAAACTAGACATTATAATCCTTATGTTCAAAGATTAGATAATCACTAGGTCATAGAATCATAGGCTTGGAAGGGACCTTGGAATTCTTCTAGTCTAACTCCCCTATCCAAGGCAGGAGTCTCATACCATTTTGGACAAAGTTTCCAATCTTTTCTTCTAAACCTCCAGCAATGAAACACCCATAATTTTGGGAGGCAAGCTGATCCATTGCTCAATAGTTCTCACTGTCAGGAAATTTCTCCTTATTTCCAGGTTGGCTCTCCCTCTGACAAATTTCCACCTATTGCTTGTCCCACCCTCAGGTGCTATGGCAAATAAATTGATATCCTTCTTCTCTGTGGCAGTCCTTCAACTATTGGAAGACTGCTATCATATCTCCTCTCAGTCTTCTCTTCCTTTCGCTGTTCTTCATAGGCTTTAGCATCCAGATCCCTTACCATCTTTGTTGCTCTTTTCTGCACCCTTTCTAGGGCCTCAGCATCTTTTTTATATTGTGGTGACCAGAACAGTATTTCAAATGTGGTCTCACCAGTACGGTCTGGAGCAGTATCATTACTTCCTTTGATCTTGATACCATCCTTCTGTTGATGCAGTCCAAGGCTGTGGTGGCTTTTTGTGTAGCTGCAGATACTGCTACCTCATACTTAAGTGGTAGTCCATGAGAACACTTAGATCCCTCTCATAGGTACTACTGTTACTGTGCATTTACTAATAATTTTAAAAAAATACCTAGGCCAAAGAGGACTTCTTAACAAATATTCACACAATTTTGTCTTTCAGAAAAATTAGCTGTTGCCTTTTTTTGCCAAGGGACATTTGTTATCTATTTGATTTACTCAGTCAATCCCCTTAGCTACCATAATTCTGACTAGTCAAAATAAGCAAAGATCGAAATGAGATAATGAAATGAAGTACCCCAGATATTATTACCACATCAAGCACATCAACAGAAAGAAATAGGCCTGTACAAAGTCCCAAATGGGCATTTGACTTCTATGAAAGTTCATATAAAATAACCTTTCAAAACTGATTTGGGAAGCGATGAGAAACCTTCCCCCCCCACAACTTCAAAGAGTAAAGAAAAGCAGACAGTAGTCAGCTTTTGCCTAACTTCTGTTATCATTTCTAGATATGATGCCTCAAGGAGACAATTGCATAGTTTTAGGCCTCTGTGAGGTGAACAGTTTCTCTTGCATAACAAAAAGGTCTCATTGATACAAAAAATGGCCCTCTCAAACATACAAAGAACCTGGTCCCAGGTAATCAGAATAGACTCTTCCACTGGAATATTTCAGTAAGAGTATGAAACCTGGACCCTCAAAGCAAATAGCACATTTTCCACAATATACATTGAAGGATTTTGGTGCATTCTCAATTAAGACTCATATTAAGTATTCATCACCTGGAAAGTAATGCTGGACAGCTCCTGAAGAATGCAATAAAAGTAGAGGGGCGGGGTGGGGGGAGAGAGAGATAGGGATTGGCATTATTGGAAGGTAACAAGTCCCAGGGATTATTATTACTAATCTAAGATGAGTTTTGGAGAAGAAAAACAATTACTGATATTTGGAGCTTTTGTAATACTGGGAGAACTCATAATTTGTTCCAAATGCTATGAAGTTACTTTCCAAAAGTGTTCCAATATCTAATAACTACAATCCTGGAATTTTCCAATATTATGATAGATTCTTCATTATGTGTATTGTGTGAACCATCCCTTCCAGAAGCCATCTTCTTCAGAAATCTTCTCTAATGCATTTGCAATTTGATTCAGCCCCAGCAGAAACATTGTTTATTTATTCATTAGATTTTTTGCCACCCATCTCACCACTAATTGTTAGTAAGCACATGAGCATATATAGGTAGCCAGGGAAAATGTAACACTCTTGGTAATAGAAACAAGATTTTGACAAAAATCTCTGTAATGTCCAAAAAATTTCGGAGGTACAGGTACTAGATTGGAGCCTTGAAGGACAAAAGAGACAAATTTTGTTTTCCATACAACCCTCCTTTTCCTCAGATGACTGCTGCTTTCCAGAGGAACTGTCTGAACATGTTGAGGAGAACATTTCACTCATTCAACTAAGCCCTTTGAAATGTTGTATAAAGCCCTGTCTACATCTTTATCCAGGATACACACAAATTCTTGAATGTCAAATTTTATTTATGGAAGGAAAATAGCTCATTTTAGCAACTCTAAGAATCAAACTTGGACTATATTCTAAATTGATTGAGCCATCAATATGTGCCATCAAGTTGGTGTCAGCTCTTAGTGAACACATAGCTAAACCTTCACCAGGAATTTATTGCCCTTGTGTAATTATTTAAGTCAACTTCCTTTCATAATCCTTTCCAACATGCTGTTTTCCAGATGTGTTGAATGACAATTCCAGTGATCAATAATCAGACCCTTCCTTGGAATATATATTAACCAAGATATAACTACTTAGTCTTATATGTTAATTTGATGAAGAACATCAGACAATTGATAGATTAATATAAGTAGCATACTGAAGGAAGAAAGAACGCATGGAAAGATTAGTGAAACACGCCAAGGACCATCCTGACAAAAGCTATACATTAATCTTAAGTAAGAAAAGCCTAAAATAGGAGAAGCTACAAATGGAAAAAAAAAATAACAATGGAAGTTGAGGAAAGGAAAAGGAAAACTAGAAGATGCACGTAACTTCTTGTGTGCCAGAAGCAGAAGTAAAGGGAAGGTTGAGGAATGTGCTTGGCAGAAAACAGACTGAATGGTACCTGGAACATTTGAGTGGGAGCTCAGGAAGATGATCAATTCCCTAAAATATATCATCCTCTAAAACCAGGCTCAGTGCTATTAAACACAGGTAGAAGAAATGTACATAGGAGCATGTAAACAAAGAAAGATTAGTACAATTACTTGCTGATCCTAGTAAACCTTAATTTACATATTTAAAGGTTTCCCTCGCACATATGTGCTAGTCATTCCCAACTCTAGGGGGTGGTGCTCATCTCTGTTTCAAAGCCAAAGAGCCAGAGCTGTCTGAAGACGTCTCCGTGGTCATGTGGTCGGCATGACTAAACGCCAAAGGCGCACGGAGCACTATTACTTTCCCACCAAAGGTGGTCCCTATTTTTCCACTTGCATTTCTTATATGTTTTTGAACTGCTAGGTTGGCAGAACCTGGGACAAGTAACAGGAGCTCACCCCGTTACGTGGCACTAGGGACTGAATGCTGACCTTTGGATCGAGAAGCTCAGCATCTTAGCCACTGAGCCACCACATCCTTTTTAAACTACTTATTACCAATTCATGTCATTCTGATGGTACTCAGTAGGATAATCTTTCAATGAAAAGTTTTCCCAGCCTTACCTGGATATTCTGGAGTTTGAAACCGAGAAGAGGCAAATATGTGCTCTACTATGGATCTGCAGCCTTTCCTAAAAGTCTTGATTAAAACAGGGCAATCTAATATGTACTTGTTTTGTTTTGTTTTGTTTTAAAAAAATCAGATCTTTAAGGGTAGAGTCATGTAAAATGTTTTAAAACAAATATAAATAAGGCTAATCAAACATAACTACATTTCTATTCAATTCATCCATTTCTATATCTCAGACTTCAGCTTTTTTGATAACACAACTGGAATGACAAAATAATAGCTACTACAGAAGGCTGAAGCAGAAAGTGGAACTGCGAGTGAAAAGACAGTGTTCATTATGATAACAATTTAAACCATAGCTTATTTATTTAATAGTTAGCTTCACATGTCACCCTAAATCATAAACCAAAAATTTTCAAACCATAACTGGATTTGTGTATCATGTGAAAAATGAACTAATTGTATGGTGTGTGAATCCAGATCAGGTAATGTAAAATCAGAGCTTTCTGGTTGAACCACAGGATGTCAGGGAACCAAGCCAGAGATAAAAGAGCTTAGAGATCTCCTAAGTACACCCAGTCTACATGATTTGACAATAGGACTTTATCAATTGCTGATAACTTTATAGCTGCACTTTACATACAGCTGAGGAAGTGATTCAACAAGGAAACCAGTGTCCAACTGGAACAGAACAAACACCACCTCAACAATGGACAAATCTACCACTTCTCAGAGTTGCTCAGATTTTATCCAAAAAAAAGTTTTTATTGGTCAAAAAGAAGTTTATACAAATACATATCAGGTATGGTAAATTTTCATTTTTCTTATACATGATAAGAATTTTACTCAAAATTTTAAACACATACAACAGCCATATGGCAAGCAGGTAATACGGAGTAGCTAAGTTTACCAATCTTACATACGCAATAAAGAAGGGTCAAGAATAATCAGAATATCATACGAAAGAGAATAAGTAAAACCAACACAATACCAAATATCTTTGTCACCTCCTAGTTTTGGATCTCAGAACTCTGGGTTCAGCCTGACCCAACTCCAGGGCCGCAACAGCGGCAGCCGCCTCCGCCCCATGGTCTATAACCTCCCCTTCTTCAATTCCTGGGTCATCTGATTCCAGGAGGGCTTTGTGTTCCTCCACGTAGGCCGTAGCCTCCGCAATTGTACTAATTTTTTTCGTAATGCCCTCCCGGAAAATCATCAATCCCTCTGGCATCAGCCATCTGAAGCCCACTCCTTCTGGTACAATTTGCTTGACAAAAAGTAATATTTCTTTCTCATTTCACGTACCTGTCTGGGAATCTGCCTCAGAATGGCTATCTCCCTGCCCCTATAAGTCAGTGCCCCACTCCTATGTTTTCTAAGAATTTCATCTCTCGTCTCTCTTTTCACAAATTTGACATGAACCTCTCTAGGAACTGCATGCGTGCGTGCATATTGTGAATTAACTCTATAAACTCGATCCACATCCCAATTCATAAAATCAACACCTCTCCCAAGAAATTCTCCCAACAGTTTAGTCACAACATCTCTCAAATCTTCTTGGTCCACTTCTTCCAAATTTTGAAACCTAAGGAAATAAGACATTTTATCCATCTGTAATCCAAGCACAGCATTGCTTGTCGTCTCCCCTCTTTTCTGCACTGCCCGCATCTCACCCTCCAAACCTTCCACTTTCTGCTTATTTTCTGCTGAGACTTGTTGAGTATCCTTTAAGTCCTTTTGGATAGTCACAATTTCCGCTCTTATTTCATCCAGTTAGAGTTGCTCAGATTTTAAATCCCCCATTCCATTTACTCATTCCTACTTTGGGGAATGTTCTTTTCTATCCATTCAGTTTTGTACACCTTTTTGGCAAAATGTACTTTTCAGGGGTGGGCTCAGTGATGGGATTCAGCCAGTTCGCACCACTTCGGGAGAACCAGTTGTTAACTTTCTGAGCAGTTTGGCAAACTGGTTGTTGGAAGAAATCATTAGGGCAGAGAACTGGTTGTTAAATTACTTGAATCCCACCACTGGGTGGGCTTCAAAAATTTTAGCAAGGGGTTCTCTGCCTGGACGCTGCGTGGGAATGGCCATGATGGGTGTGGCCTAGTCACCCTCCTACACCATGGTGTGGGAGGCGTTTTTTCCTCTGGAGGCTTTCTTTGAGCCTTCGGGAGAGCAAAAACGGCCTCCCCAAGCTCTGGAGGCCAGAAATGGACCAGTTTCGGGCCTTCCTGAACTTTCGGTAGGCCTGTTTTTTGCCCTCCCCGAGCCTCCGTGTGCCCTGCACTTACCTGCATCCAAAATGGGCCACATGGGGACTCCTGGGAGGGGAGGGGAAGGATGGGCAGGGCCAGCCAGGAGTGGGATTTGGGGGTTCTCCGAACTACACAGAATCTTAGCTAGAGGTTCTCTAGGACTACTGCAAACCCCCAGCAGCCGACCCCTGGTACTTTTATCATATGAGGTAATTGTGGTGCATGCGGAATAACAATTATGTTTTCCATCGTAGTAAATGTCAGTAGTAAATGCCCATAAGGTGGGTCAAAGGACTCCTTTCTGAAGTATTTATCTAACCCAGGTAGGCACATGGATGCCACTGAATTCACAGGTGCTTTTCTTTTTATCCGCTGTCTGTGCTGATATCAGTATCTTTTTTTTTTTTTAAATTGATTTTTCATTAAATAGGGTAAGAGAGAAATACTTTCAAAAGGTTTTTTTTTTTCAAAGAAAAAGAGAATTTCAAGGAAATTATTCCAGAGAAACTGGTGTTCCTGCTTTAGTGTGATGGAAAGGGATCTAACAGAAAAATAATCAACAGTAGCATCCACCATGAAATAAGTTTAAAACCATCACTAAGACAAATTTGAAAGAAATCCTTAAGCATCCTAAAAAGATTTTTAAAAATAAAGCAAAAAGAAACAGACTATTTTGCAAGGAAGAAAATGTTTGCAAACTTCAAAGTCTTTATGGAACTTACATTAGTACTGGGACTTAGTCATTATATTGAATTGTCTTACAGGGTCAATGATACTTTTCATAAGTTCTCTAGTATGAATGTCAATAATATTAGCTCAATACTGACTTTTTAATATATAGCATTAAAAAAACAGACTTGGAAAACATTAAATTTGAAATTGAATGCAATGGGCAAGTTAAATAATCAGTTTTCACCTCATCGCCATTTAAGATGCATCTCTACCAGTTTCTAAAGGAAGGTTAGGAGGGGAGAAGAGAATTTACACTAAATTACAAACACACTTTAGTCTACTGCAGGATTGTCAAACTTGATTTCATAGGGGGCCACATCAGGGTTGTGTTTGACCTTGGGGGGCTGGAGTGGGCGTGACCGGGGTGGGCATGGCCACATTGACATCACTTGTGTCGGGACCACCTGTGGTGGCCCAAGTGCTCTGCCAGAGAAAACAGGTTCCCGAGCTCCATTTTGGGCTGCAACTGCCTCCTGCAACCCTCTGCCAGTAAAAACGGAGCTCGGGAGGGCCACATGCAGCCGTCCCGAGCTCCTTTTTGCTGGCAGAGGTACCGCAGACCAGATCTAAGCACTCCACAGGCCAGATCCAGAGCCTGGGCCTTGAGTTTGACACCCCTGATTTAGTGATTTTGTCAACTCAGCCCATAGAGTTAGTTTATGGTCCAGTTTACTGTACAAAGCCAGAAAAACGAATAAACTGAGTAAATCATTATTAGGTTAAGATTGGAAAATCATGTTATGAGTACTGCTTTATATACACTCTAGTCTTTGAAATTACCATGATAGTTTTGTGATGCTATTCCTTGGAAAATCGGGATAAGTTGGTTTTGCTGTACAATGGAAAATAGTAGAGGTTGTCTTTGACTTACAACCACAATTGAGCCCATTTCCCTTGTTAAACATGACACTTGTTAAAAGAGCCATGCCCCATTTTACAACCTTTTTGTCATGGTGGTTAAACAAATTACTGAAGTTGTTAAGGGAATCATGCAGTCCTTAAGCAAGACTTTGCTTGTCAGAAGCTCCTTAAGAAGATTTCAGGGGTGAAATCAGAACTTTTCCTCTTGGGCTTCATGGAAAAAGAATTGGAGAAAAAGTTTGGAAATTTGTTTTATGTGTGTGTGTGTGTGTGTGTGTGTGTGTGTGTGTGTGTGTGTGTGTTGACAGCAGCAAGATTATTGTATGCGCCAAAATGGAACGACACTTTGATGAACAGTTGCAGAAGTTGATGGAGTTGGCTGCAATGGCAAAACTTGACAACTTTGCTTAAGAGAACATAAGTACTTTTGTTTCCACATGGAAACCACTTCTAAACTTTATGCTTGATGTGGAAAAGAATGAAACTTTGATTCTGGGTTTTACAGATGAGACTTTCTTGTAGAAATGAGTGCTTTATACCAGAGGTGGGTTTCAGCAGGTTCTGACCAGTTCTGGAGAACTGGTAGTGAAAATTTTGAGTAGTTCCGAGAACCAATAATAAAAATTCTGACTGGCCCCGCCCCCATCTATTCTCTGCCTCCTGAGTCCCAGCTGATCAGGAGGAAATGGGGATTTTGCAGTACCCTTCCCCTGGATTGGGGAAGGAATGGAGATTTTACAGTATCCTTCCCCTGGAGTGGGGTAGGAATAGAGATTTTACAGTATCCTTCCCATGCCACACCCACCAAGCCATGCCCACCAAGCCATGCCACGCCCATCAAGCCACACCCACAGAACCGGTAGTAAAAAAATTTGAAACCCACCACCGGTTTATACTATTATGGTAAAACAAAAAATTGTGATTGTTGTTAATGCCCTATTCTACTGTAACAGATAGAGTGGGAAGTCAATGCTTCTTTTTCTTTTTCTTCCCTTACTCTTCCTCACTTTTCTCTGCCCTTTCTCCCTCCCTATCCCTGTCTTTTTATTTGCTTTTGTATTTTGTATTTTATAACACTTTATAACCTAATAAAATGTATTCGTATTAAAAAAAGAAGAAGAAGAAGATTGCAGATGACAATCCCAGGAACTCAGAATTCTGCAACTAATGTAAATGCATGCTGGTTGCCAAGCCCCCAAAGTTTTATCACATGACAGTGAGGGATGCTGTCATAAGTATCAAAAATCACTTTTTTCAGAGCCATTGTAACTTTGAATGGTTATTAAACAAATGGCTGGAAGTGGAGGACTTCTGTATTTATTTTCAGGTGTGTCTGCTGATCAACCTTGTAAATCTTCTACAAAATTAATAACTTTATAATATGATTGCTCAGGCTTTTTGTGGAACATGCACCTGCACTGGTGCACCATCCAAGCAGAAGATTTTTCTCTTGGCAAAGTGCTTGGCTTGGTTGCAAGAAAGAAAATCAGCTACAGGTACCACTTGAGTTCAGAGAGCTGGCTACATGACAGCTCTTCGTTAGTATGTGGCTGTTATAGAATAATGACTCTATGACTTCAGGGGAAAGGTAATAATGAAAAACAAATGACAACATGTGAAAAAGAACAAAAATGAGCAATTAATGCTCCAATCTAATAATAATATTGGGAAAACAAAGTAATGATTATGGACTCCATCCAAAGAATTGGCAAGTCAAAACAAAACCTGTCACTGACTTTGAGTGTTATGTAATCTCTTCGGTAAACATTATGAAATTTAAGAAGTTGATTACTTTGCTGAAGTCAGATCTCACCCCAGGTGCCTTAAGCAGAGGCTCAGACTTGCCATGAGTTTTCAGAAGGCTCCTCCCACTGTAAAGGACTGGGCTCATTTACTTTTATTTGCCAAGAACAGAACTAAGGAGTGGTAGTTAAGAACTAAAATAGTCTTCTGTAATCTGGCACCCTTCAGAAGGATTAGACTGCAGTTGCCATAAGCACTTATACAGTACATTGGGACTTTATTTGAGACCTCTGGTACACTTCTTTAAGTAAGAAGAATACATACATGCATACATAAAAATGGATTAAAACAACTTCACTCATTACTTCCTACAATGCTCCTTGCCCTAATTTCAAAAGCCATTTGTAAGCAATGAATGTCTTGGGTATATTAACTATACTGGTAGACTACCTTATCATTTCAGTTCAGACTCCTGATAGCAGTCGACTTTCCTTCCTCAACAATTTCTGCATGATAAAGAAAAAAGAAAGAAGGTATTAAAAAGGAAAGAAAGATAGGTTGCCTGAAAAAAGAGAGCGACAATCTTGGCCCCACCAATCATTAAATAATTGTGTGGCCTTGAATAGATCACCTGCAGGCAGGCAATTCTTGACAGGAAAAGGCTGCATGCAACAATGGTGCTATGAATGACACACACATACATCTTATAAGAGTTTTATAACTAGATAATATTTAAAAGTAGAACATGAAATGTTGGACCAGGTCTAGAGAGAAAAGAGCTCAAAGAATCTCTACAGATATAAAGATGTTTGAGTAATTATGGACCAATACTTCTCCCAGCCTTACAACTATAACAGAATACGAGCAGGAGGAGGGGGAGGAGGAGGAGGAGGAGGAGGAGGAAGAAGAAGAAGAAGAAGAAGAAGAAGAAGAAGAAGAAGAAGAAGAAGAAGAAGAAGATGATTTTTGAATGAGCTTCTATAATCCCAGTTTCTTGCTATTGTTTTAGTACATTTAGTACATTAACAAAATATTGAAGACCAAAGTAAAAGGATAACAAAGGGGGGATCACAAAAGCAAACACCTGCACAATATTTGAAAGTATATTTCAACACATTTGTTTCTTCATAAATTAATTAATCAGTGTGTTATGCCCAGCAAGATATTTAAACTCAGAAGAGAATGTATTAGGAATTATTTTCTTAATAAAATTAAAAAAGAGGGATTGGTTTTGAACACCATTGTCCTAAATTGAGGTATTCTTCAAGATTCTTTGTTTCAGCCAGTGCTATATGCCATGCTTTTAAATATCACTTCTCCAGGGTTAAACGCATTTTGGCGTTCTCCTTTCTTTCAATAGGTAGCAAGTCTATTTATAATTCTTGGTGGAGGGTGAAATCTAAAAATTTTCCCTACCGGTTCTGTGGGCGTGGCTTTATTGGTGGGCATGGCTTGGTGGTCAGATGACTGGGTGGGCATGGCCAATAACAATAAATAATAAAAATAATAAACAGTATAAAAAACAATAAGAGGTATCAAAAACCAACTTTCACACTTTACACACACACAACACAACACAACACAACTGACTCACACACAATGTAAAAGCAGCTGCACTTCACACTTCACACAGCCACAAAAAGCTCAAAAACCAACTTTCACACTTTACACACACACACACACACACACAATGCCACATACAGCTTTCTGAGATTTTGTGTGTTTGTGTAGTTAGAGTGAAACACTACAGAAACATACCAAATCTCAGAAAGCTGCACAAATATTTTATTTTATTATTTTATTTTATTTTATTTTATTGTGGACTTCAAATCCCAGAGTTCCTCAACCAGCAAAGCAGGAAGTCAAAGCAAGATTTTTTTTTCTTCAGTAGCTGAAGAAAGCATGGTGTTGCCAGCCCGAAAGAGCAGTAATTATAGGTAAGTGAGGAGGGGGAATTGGCTGGGCATGGGTGGAGGCTCTTGTAAGTGGGGGCTGTTAAAAAGTGAGCTTAAAAGCCTGTGAGGATCAGGAAACTCCTCTGGGATCGCCAGAAGAGGCTTTTAAAACCTTGGTTTTTTTCTTGTTTTTTTTTTCCTTCGGCTGAAGAGGGTTTTTTTTAAAAAAACTTTTAAAGGGTTTGGATGATCTCTGCTCAGCCCCGCGATCATCAGAGGTTTTTTTTGTTTTTACTTTTAAAGGCATGTTTCGGCTGAAGAAAAACTTTTAAAAGTAAAAAAAAAAACCTCTGCTGATGGTGCGGCTCAGCAGAGGCGGGGGGGGCAGGGATTTTTGCTACCGGTCCTCCGAACCAGCAGCTGCCATCGCTACCTAATCGGGCAAGCCGGTGCGAACTGGGAGAATTTCACCCCTGTCTTGATGGTAATATCAAAGTGAGGCAACTCTGCTATTTTAGTGAAAAAATTGAGCTCGAACCCAAAAGTGAGAGGAAGTTGGGAACGTCAAAAATGATGTTAAAAATAATTCGTAATCTTTTATGGGCCCTTCTTGCTGTGAAGTTTGTAGATTCCTTTGGGAATACTGATCCTACCCTAATATGACAAACATAAAGCCAATTCACGTAGTTGAGTGGATCAGAAATGGCTGTGGTGGAGAGACTGTGTGATTTTCTAATGTCCACTGAGAGATCTTGGATTTTGCTGCTGGTACAAAGTAAACCCCTAAGATTTTCTTAATGATCGGTTTGAAAAGAGGTTAATTTCTCCTACTAAGTACAGCCCTGCAGTTGAAGCAAAATTCCTATTGCAACAGCCAACAAGTGCTTTGATTGATGATTCAGGACTATAACACAGAATAAATATAGCTTTGCTGAAGGGTTTGAACTATACGCATATTTATAATAGCTTATTTAGAGAGGAAAGAGCTCATCCAGACTCACATAACAGTACAAAATGAAGTGAAATGCACAAGTTATTTCTTTGACTTTCTGCTGGAGCAAAATATCTCCACAAAATATGCATACTTTCCACCACATATCCTCTTTCATAATGAAGAGCACAGAAGTATAGGGTTGGTTTATAGAGGGACACATTCTTCAGTAGAGTCCCTCTATTTGGGGGAATTGTTCTTCAAAGATAAATGTTGAGTTTACCCAAGGAATGTTTCCTGCTTTCCCTAAATGGATGTCTTTGCCTTTCTTACTCAATAAAATAAGATAGAAAGAGATGGCAAGTAGGCCACAGGAACACGTTCAAAAATCATCTTCATTTCAAGTGGAATGAAAACCAGTCAGTCCTGCACTGAATCTCAGCACTGATCCTCATGAACTAAGAAGACATTTCTGAGAAATACCCAGAGCCTCCTCTTCATAATCTCTGTGTGTGGGAAATGCTTATCCTCTGACTGATCTTTTCATCAATGAGCCCATGATATAAAACAGGTCTCCAAAGCTTTAGGCAAAAGCCTTTGGAGACCTATCTGGAGATATAAAGGAATACACTTTCAGAAAAAAATATCCTTGGGTACCACTGTGCTACTCCCAAGACATTTCTCCCCCACCCCTTAGGTGGGATCTCACTTTTCAGCCTACAGGCCAAATCCGCAAAATGACTTATTAAAAAGCAATAATTTGTTATTATTATTTTTTATACAATGAAGAGAAGCAAAATGTTTTAGTGGCTCTGGGCAGAATACCTATATTGCTGATGAAAAATATTTTTAGGAAAGCCTTCACAATATATTTTATCCTTTGCTGTTTGTAGTAAATTGTCCATATTTAAAATGTTTTTTGGTGTAGTTGTTCATCAATGACTCGTCTACATTTTGTATTTGAGTTTTGCGGTAACCTTTAAATTGTTATGGGTTGTGAGTCCTATATTCCTGAGGAAAATAGGTAGGGTATCAATATTTTAGGCAACAAATTAAATCAAATTACTCTTTTTTTTGGAAAAGGTGCTATAGAGATGCAGACATATTTTTTGGTGCATGGAAACATTTATTTAATTATGTTCACATACATACAGCATGAAGGAAATGTAATGACAATTGTAATGTATCTTTAAATGTTTTGGCGGGAAAAAAGCACGTTGCTGATTGGTTGAAGCCTCCGGCTAAACTGTATTTAAGGAGAGGTTTTTCCCAGCCCGAGTTGCTGGGTTCACCATATAGTAAAGAGCTGTTGTCACTATCCTGGTCTCCTGCCTCGTTATTGCCCGAATCTAACACTGGCGACGAAGGTGGGATCTCGAGGCTAAGAGCGCCAGGAAAAGAGCTGAACTCACCAGGAAGACGCGAACCCAGCAAAACAAGGGCGGAAAGCAGCGATGTCCGGCTACACACCGCCAGCGCCATTCGACCCAGCAAAGGAGAAATGGGGGTCATACATGGCTCGCTTCGAGTGTTTCCTCGAAGCAAACGAACTTCAAGGGGTTTCCGACAACAGGAAACGAGCCTATTTTCTGAGCCACTGCGGTCCAGAAGTTTTCGACACCGCAGAATCCCTAGCTGAGCCAACGCCGGTACAGTCGGTACCGTGGCAAACTCTACAAACTCTGCTGAAAGCACATTTCGCACCGATGCCATCCAAGTATGTGCAACGGTTTGAATTCGGGGAGCGCAGACAGCAAGAAGGCGAGTCCATTACTGCATACATGGCCGCCCTAAGAAAAGCCTCAAAACATTGCGAGTATCAAGACTTGGACGAGGCATTGCTGGAGCAACTCATCCGCGGGGTCAGGGACATCCGTTTGCGGAGGCGGCTGCTGGCTAAAAGCAACCTAACGCTGGCAAACGCCCTGGACGAAGCCAGGGCTCACGAGATGTCCACCCAAGCGGCAGAGACCTTACAAAAGCAGGTCACACCAACGGCTGGTGCGAAATCAACCCCGGTCCACAGTGAAGAGATCCAGGCCGAATCGGAGGGGAGGGCGAGGAAGAGTCTTCCACACCGGGAGGCGGAGAAAGACGACCGGGCGACTGCGCGAGTTGCGGAGGGCAACACCAACGACAACAATGCAGATTTAAGATGCAACATGTCAGCGATGCGAAAGGAAGGGCACCTAGCACAGGTCTGTCGAGCTCCCCAACCTTCCCGCCAAAAATTCAAACCAGCAATCAGAGCGCGGGAGCGCAAGCGGCCCGCGAGTGGTCAGTTTAAAAAAGGCGCGAAATTAAACCAAACTGTCGTGAGAGTGGGTCACGCATCAACACACCTAGAAAAGAAAATCTTCACAAAAGCAAAGATTGAGGGGTGCCGTGCCGATTGGAGGTGGACACGGCTCATCGATCACGATCATGTCCTGGGACAACCTCGTGAGAGCCTTACCCGCCATCGCAAAGCGCAAGCTGCAACCACAAAGACTAAAAGTACAGGACTACCAGGGAAATCGCATCCCTGTTCGAGGGGTAACGTCCGTCCACGTCGAATATGGACACTACAAGAAAACTCTGCCCATCACCATCGTCGATGGGACCCTGCCAAGCTTGTTGGGACTGGACTGGTTCCGAGCATTGGGCATGGGAGTGACTGGAATCTTCAGAAGCAGTCGACCTCAAAGATACACTCATGAAGGAGTTTGGGGACGTTTTCAAAGACTGCCTGGGCAAGTACAAGGGGACCCCTATATCCTTTAACTTAGATCCCCAGGTTGCCCCTATCCGCCTAAAGGCTAGGAGGGTTCCGTTCGCCCTAAAGCCCAGAATTGACAGGGAACTGGACAAACTAGTAAACCAGGGAATTCTAGTGCCAGTTGACCATGCTAAGTGGGAGACCCCTATAGTCACCCCAGTCAAACCGGACGGATCGGTCCGGATTTGTGCTGACTACAAGGCAACACTTAACAAAGCGTTGCAAAAGAGTGCTTACCCCGTTCCGGTGGTACAGCACTTGCTGCACTCAATGGGGCAAGGGCAAGTTTTTGCCAAGCTAGACTTGGCCCAAGCCTACCAACAACTACCCGTAGATAGCAGCACAGCCGAAGCGCAGACAATTGTGACGCACAGAGGGGCTTTTAAGTGTACCCGATTACAATTTGGGGTTAGCGTGGCTCCAGGGCTATTTCAGAACCTGATGGAGCGGCTATTGCAGGGCCTACCAGGGGTGGTACCATACTTTGACGATGTACTGGTATCCGCTGAAAATCTAGAGGAATTAGGGGTAAGGCTGCGAAAAGTTTTGGGCATTTTCCGGTCTGCCGGTCTCACGGTTAAATTAAGCAAATGCCAGATCGGGGTTGAGTCTGTGGAATTCCTGGGCTACCGGATAGACAGGGAAGGGATTCACCCCACTGAGAGCAAGGTACGGGCCATCAGGAAGGCCCCGGTTCCAAAAACCAAAACAGAGTTACAGGCATTCTTAGGTCTGGTCAACTTCTACGCAGTATTCTTAAGAATAAGGCAACAGTAGCCGAGCCGCTGCATAAATTACTAGCAAAGACGGCTGCATGGTCTTGGGGAAAGGCGGAAGCTAGGGCATTCGAAGGGTAAAGAATCTCCTAACGAGTGATAGCCTCCTTATCCAATACAATGGCACGCTGCCATTAGTGTTAAGCTGCGATGCATCTCCCTATGGGGTGGGGGCTGTGCTCAGCCACCAGTTACCAAATGGCACAGAAGCCCCTATTGCATACTACTCCCGAACCATGTCATCAACTGAAAGGAATTATAGCCAGCTTGATAAGGAAGCCTTGGCTATAGTCTCAGGGGTAAAGAAATTCCATGAGTATGTATTTGGTCGTGATTTTGAAATCATCACGGACCATAGACCTTTGCTAGGTCTGCTGGCAGGCGACCGCCCAACGCCCGTGGCACTTTCGCCAAGACTGACCCGATGGACTATCTTCCTGGCAGCGTATTCTTACAAATTGCTACACCGGCCAGGAAAGGAATTAGGGCATGCAGACGCACTGAGCAGATGCCCGTTACCAGAGACTATTGAAGACCCTACTCCGGGGATACCAGTTCTGCTAATTGACTCTTTGGACTCTGGCCCAGTCACATCCAAAGAGGTGGCTCGGGCTTCGTATAAGGACATAACAATAAGAACTGTAATTGGTTGGGTACAAAGAAGTTGGCCCGCTGCGCCGGACGAGCGTTTTAAAGAGTTTGTAAAAAAACGTGGGGAACTCTCGGCTCAAGGGGGGTGCCTGCTATGGGGGGATCGAGTGGTGATCCCAGAGAAATTGAGGAAAAAGGTATTGGATCTCCTTCACGAAGGTCACCCAGGGATCGTGAGGATGAAGGGTCTAGCGAGAAGCTATGTGTGGTGGCCCTTAATGGACTCAGAAATTGCTGAGAGGGTAGGGAAATGTCAGGCCTGCCAGGAGTCCAGACCGCTACCCCCAACGGCCCCGATTCGGGAATGGGAGAAACCCCAAGGGCCCTGGTCTAGGATCCACATCGATTTTGCCGGCCCCTTCCATGGCCAAACCTTTCTGGTGGTAGTCGATGCCTACTCCAAATGGCTGGAAATCATTCTCATGAGATCCATGACAGCCGAGGCAGTGATCTCAGTCCTACGGCACCTATTTGTAACCCATGGGTTGCCCGACACGCTAGTATCCGATAACGGCCCGCAATTCACGGCAACCCAGTTTGAGGGGTACTTGGCAGAAGAGGGCATCCGGCATGTCCTCTCGGCGCCTTTCCACCCTGCGACGAATGGCCTTGCAGAACGTTCCGTCCGGAGCGCAAAAGAGGCATTGTCCAGAATCAAGCCAGGCGACTGGCAAACAAAAATCGATACCTTCCTGGCCGTCCAACACAGAACCCCCTGTGTCACAACTGGCAGAAGCCCAGCAGAGTTATTAATGGGTCGGAAGCTCAGGTGCCCCCTAGACCGTTTAAACCCGAACTACACACCAGATGGTTACAAGGGGGCACTCGATAAAACAAGAGGGATGGCAATAGGCGACCGAGTGTGGGCACACAACTATAGCGAAGGCCCGACCTGGTTAGCAGGAAAAATCCTAGAAATAACAGGTCCCAAATCATATTTAGTGGAGATAAAGGATGGCCGGGTATGGAAGCGCCACATAGACCAAATCAGAAAACGCATAACCGAACAACCCGAATTAGACGAAACAGGCCCTGACTATACAATGTTTGAATCCACAGCTGACTCAAACCCGGGGCAAACGCGGGACTTATCTGACTTCCAGGAGGTCCAGCGAAGCCAACAGGTCCCGTCAGAAAACAGCAGGGACAACTCTGCAAATAATCCAGGGCCGGATGGCCTAGAGGAGGAGCTGAGAGGAACAGACAGTCCCTCCGGTCAGCTCGACTCACTCCCAGAGAATGAATTGCGCAGGTCCGAAAGAGTCAGGAGACGCCCAGTCTACTTGCGTGATTACGTTGAAAAGTAATATGTAAATCTCATGTAAATAATGGTAAAGTGTTTTCTGGGAGGGAAGGAGTGTAATGTATCTTTAAATGTTTTGGCAGGAAAAAAGCACGTTGCTGATTGGTTGAAGCCTCCGGCTAAACTGTATTTAAGGAGAGGTTTTTCCCAGCCCGAGTTGCTGGGTTCACCATATAGTAAAGAGCTGTTGTCACTATCCTGGTCTCCTGCCTCGTTATTGCCCGAATCTAACAACAATCTACCCTCAAAATATAAATTCAAAGAAAATTGATTACACTACTTTTTAAGCATTTCTGTCTCTAAGATCTTGGGAAATCTGCTTTTATTTCTTCTGCTAAGAGATATTTGATCTTACTTGTTCTTAAAAATATGCAAACTAGGTATTCAGCTGATGCCAATCTGATTTTATTTTTTTTTAATGGATTAGTACAAGAGAATTTACACAGAGATGTAATGCTCGTTTGCATGATAGATTCAATCACAGGGGCTGCTTGATTAAAAGGATGGCTAGTACTGCTACTGTTTTCAATGTATTGGTCACAAGTACTGTGGATAGATGGCTACTTTGCAGGAAAATCTAGACCACCTTGGTATAGATATGTTTTGATGTGCTAAACAGGCACTTCATTGCTCTTGGCTAACCTGTTAACCACATGTAGGAAAGCTGTCTGGAGAAGATTAAAAAGCACCCAGTAAGAAACATTGCAGTCATTAGACCAAATGTTTAGAGACCATAGAGACCATATCAATCAGTGCTAAGATTTAAGCATTGGCCATCTGAACATGAAAGGATTCCTGATAAGGGAGGCATGTTTAATTTAGGATAAAAATTGGTTGCACATTATGCTCTTAGTTTTGGAAGAGGAAAGAGGCTGTTTTCAACTTTTACTGAGCTGAATATTCCAGTTGTAGATTCTGTCTTGTATTTTCTATTTTGTAACAGTTTTGTACATTATCTTGAAAACCAGTGGGTAATAAATATATCAGACTAATAATAAAATTAAAATAATTTAATTATAAAAATTCTTATTGTAACTTCTGTTCCTTTTAGATTGTTGTAGAAAGCTCCCCACAATGTAGGAAGTCAATTATCTATTTAAATAAATTGGCTGCCTTTCCCCAGGTCTTGGAATTCAGGGGTATATGACTTCTGAACATGGAAGTTCTATCTAGGTACTATAGATAATAACTTTAACTAAATTTACAGACATTTCATTACCCAACTAGGTACTCTAATTACTACCCCTAGTTGAGAAACGTCTGCAAGTAAATAACCAAATTCAGGGAGCACCAAAACCTCCAATTCAACTCTGAGCTGCATATACTTTCATCTATTGGTAATGTCTTTTATTACCTTTCATTTTTCCAGTTGCTATTACCTTTCACTTTGCATTTTTCTTCCAGGGCCATATAGCCTGTTTACCTTGCAACCTAATCAGATATACAATCTAGAATATAACTATTATTTAGAAATCAAACTAGATATTTTTTAAATCAGAATACTTACAAAATAATCAAAACAGGGCCGGCACAATTCTAGTAGGAAGGAATAATCTGTTTCAGACTTGGACCTCCTAATTTCTTATGTGTTGGTTGTACAGAATTTGGAGACAGTCCCCATAATGCTTCAGAAGCTCAAAGCTACTTTCAATAATTCAGTGGTGGGATTCAACCAGTTCGCACCACTTCGGGACAACCGGTTGTTACCTTTCTGAGCAGTTTGGCAAACTGGTTGTTGGAAGAAATCATTAGGGCAGAGAACCGATTGTTAAATTGCTTGAATCCCACCACTGCAATAATTCATTATATATATGAGACCCAGGTCAAATAGCTCTTCAATCCTCTGTTCTCCTTAAGGGACTCCTCAAGGTGTAAATTAAATTTGATTGCTTTTAATTTTAGTGGCTTTCACATAAAAGTAACTCTCTTATCCATCATAACCAGATATTTTATTTACATAGCCTGAGGCTGGATACATAAACATACACCTTGCAAATCAAATAGGAGGAATAATACCACTTAGCCTTTAAGTAAATCTTAGTGCTTATGTTGCTAAATTCTTGGAAACATTCCTGCAGGAGACTAAATCCCCATCTTCATTTGGTCTAGTCCAGGCAAGGAGAATGTGATAACAAGCATGCTGTTTGCTTTTAAACTTAGCATTTGAGCAGCTGCCAACTTAACCATCTGCTTACACTCTTAAGTGCAAGGATGGTAAAGCTGTTGATTTCTTGATATTGCTGCAGTACAGACCATTGCATGTCATTGGCTCTACCAGCCAAGAGTGTTAGAGGCACACAATTACTCTGTTCAATATAGGGTGATGCTCTGGAAATTCCATGAATCCTGACATTTTGGAATTCACCTAAAAGGACTTGAAAAAAATGCCATAACAGACATTATTAGTGATATATATCAGAGAGCAGTGGCCTCCCACCATTGCCTTATATTTCTACATCTTGTAAATAGATGGTTCTATTAATGAATTTTTGACTATCTTCTCATATTTCACAAGAGTTCTATTTTGTGAAATTAATTTGGAGTATTGTGGGATAACTCCTTTATCATCCTTATATTTCTTTCCACAATCCACTGAAAATTGTCAGTCAACTATCTATGCATGTCAAAACTCTTTTTCTCCCTACAAGTATATTTATCCACACCAACTACAAGCAAACACTATTTTTTCAGGTAGCAGAATATTCTTTTGCAATCTGGGTTCATTAGAAGATACTGATGGTGGGTTGCTTAATTTGACTAATGCATATGATAATTTGTGAGTGTCAACACCAGCACATCAAATATAATCAATTGTGGAGAATTGTGTGTTTACTGGTGAAATATCTTACATACTTGCTGGCCAGTGATGGTAAAGTATGAGCAGGCCCTACATGTGATAGAAATGCAAATGCTCCAATGGTGCCTTGGACAAATGCAATCCAACCATACCATGAAAGATAACATCCAACATCAACTGAGAATCATACCAATTGTAGCAAAACTGTGGTAGGAAGACTTAGATGGTATGGACACAATATACACAGTAAAGAAGACTGAGTGGTGAGAATAGCCATGTGTCTGGATCCTGATGGCCAGAAACCCCATGGCAGACTGAAAAAATGGTAAATGGATTGCATCAAAGAGGACATGAAATGCATGGGTGTTACCCCTTAAGATGCCTGGATTGAGTCAAATGGAGATGGCTTTGCTAATAAGCTGACCCTGCCATAGTATGGGAATAATGTTAGGGAGGAGGAGGAGGAGGAGGAGGAGGAGGAGGAGGAGAAGGAGGAGAAGGAGAAGGAGAAGAAGAAGAGGAGGAGCAGGAGCAGGAGCAGCAGGAGGAGGAGGAGGAGATGCTACTTTCATTTTGTTGTCAAATTCTTCCATCTTCAGAGATTGTATGTAGCTCTTTATCAAATCATCTTAAAATACACTGTTTTAGACATGTTTTTTATTTTGGGATGAGTTTTTTTTAAAAAAAAATTAATAAGAAGAAAAATAGGTTTATTACATCAGGCAAGGCAAGGCAAGGCCCTTTCCATAAAGTTGAAGATGTGCAAAGGGCAAGGAATTGGGTGCTATCATAGAGAAAGATGAAGAAAAAGAAGAAGACTGAATTAGAATTAGTGTGATTAAATGTTGGCTTAAAATAATCAACCAAGGCTTTAACTATTGGGAGCTTGCGCAATGCACTTACATAGCTGAGAATGTTTCTTATCAGGATGCCTGTACAAGTGGCCAGTACCTAATCTATAACCTGACAGCTTTTATGTACTACACTCCTCACTGATGGGTTTACCCAGCCACTCATTTGGCCTGTCAAAGAAGAATTGCAAATACCTTCTCTGATTAGTTTCCCTGGTTGATTAGCATGCAGTTGCACTCAGGGGATTAAGTTCTCTCTATAATGGATTTAACACCTACATATATCATGCTGGAGAAACATTTAGAGTTTGAACTGCATATGAGCTACTTACACCAACTTCATCTTAAAAAGAAGAAAAAACATGAAGCTAAATTTAGTCATGAATAATTGATGGTGACCTCCAGAAAAAAAAAGCATGAATTGTAATATATTAAGGCCCAAATTCAATTCTTCCATCTCTGGTTTAAAAGGATCTTTTTTCTTAAGAAAAATAGTTTCAACAACACTTAGAAGAACCATTAGTGCTAGTACAATAATAAGCTTTATTAGGAAAACTGATATACGTCTGAAAAAAACTGTACGCTATATAGAGTACAAAAATGAAACAATAATTTTGTAAGGGTATGTTATATTGAATGGTCTTTCTAGTGCAGGGGTTTCCAACCTTGTCAACTTTAAGCCTGGTGGACTTCAACTCCCAGAATTCCCCAGCCAGCAAAGCTGGTTCGGGAATTCTGGGAATTGAAGTTCTCCAGGCTTAAAGTTGACAAGGCTGAAGACCCCTGTTCTAGTGAATATCTATGTAGTTGGGACAACTGGAAAGACTAGACCAGTATTTCTCAAACTTGATAACTTTAGGATGTGTGGACTGCTACTCACAGAATTCTCCAATCAACCATTCTGGTGGTTGAAGTCCACACATCTTAAAGTTGCCAATATTGAGAAACACTGATCCAGACTGTAAGTTCCTGGGCATCCCAATGATGCTTTTTTCAAAAGGCAACTGGACTTTCTTGCCTTTTGAAAAAGCACCTTTGGGACAACCATGACCTGGATGACTGAGAATGTCTATAGACAAGTTTCTAGACATTGAGAAGAATAGCATAGAACATGGCTTTCTCGTGGTATCTATATGCATCTCCCCCAAAAGACACATCACTTTTTCTTCGTCTGATCTACTACAGCAGTTTAACAATAAGAGGATTATTATGTTTGAGCACCAACTCTTATTGGATAGGGCACTAGAACCAGTAGTGAAATCCAGCAGGTTCTGATAGGTTCTGGAGAACCAGTAGCGGAACTTTTGAGCAGTTCGGAGAACCGGCAGCGGAAATTTTGAGTAGATCAGAGAAGCAGCAAATACTATCTCTGCCTGGCCCCAGAGTGGGGTGGGAATGGAGATTTTGCAATATCCTTCCCCCAGGAGTGGGAAATGAATGGGGATTTTACAATATCCTTCCCCTGCCATGCCCATCAAGCCATGCCACGCCACACCCACCAAGCCACACCATGCCCATCAACCCACACCCACAGAACCGGTAGTAAAAAAATTTGGATTTCGCCACTGAATAAAACATGTGTCTTCTGACTGAGAGAGTCATATTCAGGCCTGAACTATGGTGACGTTAGCCTTTGCCCCATCTTTTTCCTGGAATATTGGTACAAATTTAATGAAGATTGCATAACCATGAGAGAGACAGTAGGGCTACCAGATCCATCCTGAAAAAATCCAGGCTATCATTAAATAATTGCCATCTTTCCTGCTATTTAGTGTCATTGAGATTTTTGTGGCCCATCCTTTGGTAGAGCTTTCAAATGGATCACTGCCAAATCACTGGAAAACAGCTTTTTTTTTTTAACAAACGTTTTGCTTCCTGAAAAACTTTTGTTCATTATGATAGATCCCTTAAAACTCAACACAAATATAATTTCAAAATGACTGTATAATGTAAGAATCTTGAGAAATATGAGAATAACTTTAATGACTATAATGTACTTAATTGCATAATGTTTCTGACCCACATGAATTCAATAGAGTTAAAGTGTTTTGCTGCTGATTTTTGCTTGTATCGTGTCCAATGCATTTCACAGCAGGGTTCAACAATAGTCAGCTGCCACTGATTGATTCCAATTGCCCTGATACCATTTCTCCATTGTGACAATGTTCTGGTTGAAATCTTTCATCACATTCATCCTTACTGCACCTAGATTTTCAAGTCCAAGTGTAAATGCAGAAGATGAATCTTCAGTGACACATTGCATATCATGATATTGTATGTTGTAAGGAGTTAGTCAGCAAATTGAATATAACTTGGTGCTCTGTAGCTGCCAAGGAAATTCTCAATGACAGTCTTCAATGCTTTCCAGTTGATTTTCTCTGGCCCCACTAACATATTTTTATTTTATTTTATTTATTTTGTCACAACAGTATATATAAGCATAAGCATGAAATAACTATATAATATATAAGCATATATATGAGTATAAGTATGTAATAACTATATAAATTGGATATAATGAAAGGAAACAGTAGGACAGGAATGGTAGGCACGTTTGTGCTTTTATGCACGCCCCTTAAAGACCTCTTAGGAATGGGGTGAAGTCAACAGTAGATAGTTTTTGGTTAAAGCTTTGGGGATTTTGAGTAGATACCACAGAGTCTGGTACTGTGTTCCAAGCATTAATAACTCTGTTACTGAAATCATATTTTCTGCAATCAAGATTGAAGTGGTTAACATTAAGTTTAAATCTATTTAATTTATTATTTAATTTAATAATTTAATTTAATTTAATAATTTAATTTAATTATTTAGATCTATTGTTGTTGTTAGTTGCGAAGTCATGTCTGACCCATTGCGACCCCATGGACAATGTTCTTCCAGGCCTTCCTATCCTCTGCCATCTTCTGGAGTCCATTTAAGCTCATGCCTACTGCTTCAGTGACTCCATCTAGCCACCTAATTCTCTGTCGTCCCCTTCTTCTTTTGCCCTCAATCTTTCCCAGCATTAGGCTCTTCTCCAGTGAGTCCTTCCTTCTCATTAGGTGGCCAAAGTATTTCAGTTTCATCTTCAGAATCTGGCCATCTAAAGAGCAGTCATGGTTGATCTCCTCTAGGACTGACTTGTTTGTTCACCTTGCAGTCCAAGGGACTCGCAGGAGTCTTCTCCAGCACCAGAGTTCAAAGGTCTCAATTCTTTGGTACTCAGCCTTTCTTATGGTCCAACTTTCACAGCCATACGTTGCAACTGGGAAAACCATAGCCTTGACTATACGCACTTTAACAGAACTATAAGATACATCAAAAAGTGTTCAGTAAAGAAAGTGAGATACAAGTGTATTTATTTGTCGTCAAGATGTGCTACACTAAAAGAGGACAATTACAACAAATTAGTGGACCAAATTAAGGTAGATTTGGATAAGTGGAAAAACCTGCAACTTTCCTTCATGAGGAGAATTGCAACAGTCAAAATGACTATACTGCCAAAGATACTTTTTCTATTTCAAACCATACCAATAAGATTGAAAAAGGATTTTTTTAGAAATTTAAATAAAATAATAACTAAATATATTTGGCAAAGGAAAAACCCCACAATTAAATTGAAACTATTACAAGACTCGAAAGACAGAGGTGGATTTGGACTCCCTGACTGGGAAAAATACTACCAGGCAGTAGCACTCACGTGGATTAAGGAGTGAATTAATTTAAAAAACAGGAGGCTGCTAGCGCTGGAAGGACATGACATGCAAATGGGGTGGCACGTGATCCTTTGGGACTGGAAACATAAAGCATGCCAATACTTCCAGAAACACCTCATCAGAAGAGCTCTATTGGATGTTTGGATAAAAATCAAGCAACAAAATTATATAGAAATTCCCAATTGGCTGTTGACCCTGGAAATGTTTGTACATCCAAATTTCATGAAATCAGGAAGAGTGATCACATATAAAGACATATTGAATGAAAAAGGAGAGCTGAGGTCCTGATAGGATTTACAAGAAGAAGGGATAGAACTAGAATGGTGGGCATATCTTCAGATCCAATCCTGATATGTGAGAGATAAAAATGAATGGGACTGAACCTATAGAATTGGACGAAATCCTACAAGGGACAGATGTGCAGATGATTAGGAAATTATATAAATATTTACTGGATTATGACATGATAGAAGAGCAAGTGAAAGAGACCATACTCACCTGGAGTAAGAATTTTAGGTATGGCATAGATCTAGAAAGCTGGCAAAAACTATGGGAGAGGAACAGAAAGTTTACTCTAGCCACTGTATGCAAAGAAAATCAATACAAGATGTTTTATAGGTGGCATCTCCCACCCACAAGACTGGCAAAGATGTGCAAAAACTGTTTACCAAAATGTTGAAAATATAAAGCAACACTAGGCACTTATTATCATATGTGGTGGGGGTGCCTGAAAGCCAAGGGATAGTAAGGAATAATTACAAAAAAGAAGAAATATATCTTATGGTACACATATTAACGGGAGCTAGGTTGATATTCGCACAAAATTGGAAATGCAGAGAGAACCCATAGGAGGCAGAAATAATCAACAAAATATTGACCAGTGCAGAAATGGACAGGTTAACAATGGAGCTCAAAGATAAAGATGAATTGGAATTCTATGTAACCTGGAATACATTTTATAAATGGGTAGAGAAAAGGAGGAATGTAGGGATAGACAATTAGAAACAAAGTGAAGAAAAGGGGAGAAGAAAAAAATAATACAATATAAGAAATATTAGATAGGAGTAAACAGGATTTGAATAGATACGAAGAGAGTATGTATGTAACTGGAGTGTGACTGAATGTACAAAAAGTATATATGGAATATGCATGACGTTATATTGTAATTTACAATAGAAAGAAAAAGTGTTAGAAAAGTATGTACTGGACAAGTCGAACCATGTCTAATGTTTTTAAATTATATATTTAATAAAATTTATTTTAAAAAACTGTTCAGGAAGCAAAATCTTTGATGTCCAGTATATAGTACTCTTTTTCTTACAATGGATGTCTATAGTACTTCTAGATTAGTAGTTGCCCCCTTCAAAAAAACCCCTCTAAATGGCATTCTTCATAGACTCATTAGAATGGGCTGACAAACTCCCAGTCCGTGGGCCGGATGCATCATGTGCTGGCCACGCCCACACCCAGTTTACTGAAGGGGGGGAAAGTCCCAATATGTCACGTGACGTCACTATGACGATGTCTGACACCCCTGCCTTAGATGTTTAAGCTTCCCTTTCCAAGGTTTCAAAATCACATGTCAATTTTTCTTTATAAGATTATTTAGGATGAAAAGCAACCAGAACCCAGAGCGGTTGATTAAAGTCCATGATTGATGTTTTTAGATGGAAGGCCTTTTCAGTAGATTAAAGGAAGAGACTCAAGGGACCAAATGTTGATTTCTTTGTTCTTGCTACTGAGGCTTTCTTGTTATATGTGCTGGCATCAGGTGGTTTACAATAATCCTGCATTGGATGGTGGCAGCTGGCATTAGAGGAGAATTGTGCCAAGATTTGCTGACAGTTGAGCTTGCTTCAGACAGTTCAAGTATCAACTACCGGTACTTCAGGCGAAAATATATCTGGTTGAATAAATAAGGCTAATTAAAATGCTTCTAACATTTGTTCTAATCTTAATTATATTGTGTGTTTTTTTAAATCACTTCAAGAAATCAGATCTGTTTAATCCTAGATAGACATGAAAAACAATACTATGATGGGAAGCTTCTCACATCACATGAAAAGATAAAAAAACCAAAGAAATAAATTAAAAAATACTACTAAAAGGAGGCATCCTGAACAGTGGTGGGATTCAAATTTTTTTACTACCGGTTCTGTGGGTATGGCTTAGTGGGTGTGGCAGAGGAAGGATATTGTAAAATCTCCATTTCCACCCCACTCCAGGGGGAAGGATACTGTAAAATCTCCATTCTTTCCCCACCCCACTAACCTGCTTTCCAGCTCCATGTTCAGGGCAACAAAAGAAGACCCAGCCGATCAGCTGGGACTCAATCAGCTGGGACTTGGGAGGCAGAGAATATATGGGGGCGGGGCCAGTCAAAGGTGATATTTATCGGTTCCCCGAACTACTCAAAATTTCCACTAGTGGTTCTCCAAAACTGGTCAGAACCAGCTGAATACCATCTCTGATCCTGAAGAGTCATTTTTGAAAATACCGTAGCTATAAGTAGCAAATGAACCAGGTACCTACCGTGAGATTTACCAGCCAAGTAGAGACCTACTGGCTTTTTCTGAAGTTCAGGGAACAGATCATTACATATTGGCCATCTGTAGTGGCCTTCCAAGCCGGTCAGCGGCCTTCCAAGTGGCCTCTGTCTAGTTACGTCAGTACCATAGAGAACATAGAGAACAAAATCCATAGGAACTTCTGTCAGGACCTCTGATTTGAAACAGGGCCTTTTCTGATGACTTTCAAAGGCAGCTGCTGAAAGACAATCTTAATGGATCTTTCAGGCATCGAAAACTGTGGGTTTCATTGCTTTTTTTTTTTTCATCCTCTGCAAATGAGTCATGGCTAGCTGTTAATAATAACATAGCAGTGTGAAACATACCTTAGGAAACCTGAAACAGCAAAAGCTTGACTCTAAAGCTTGGGTCCATTTCCCCAGCAAATGTATTATGGTCTGCAAACCAAAGCCAATTGTCAGCGAAGTCTCAAGCAAAATTGCTCTTGGAAAGGGTGGTGCCTCGTAGACTCGGATGATTCCTGGTGGAAAACGTGGCAAGGATATTATTTTCCATGGAGAGAATCCCATTGGAACTCAAAACCCAATGTCAACTCAGGGAACGTGAACCCACAGAAAACAAACTCAGGAAGCAGATTTTACTGTAATGCCTTTTAACGAAAACTGCTAGATGTCACATGGCTCCATTTTCTTGAAACCTTTTGCTTGATGTTCCCTTTACTAAAAGTCAGGGTTTCTTTATGGGACAATTTATTTAAAATTGGCCAATGTGAGTAAACATACATTTATATTATTTTAGGAGAGGAAACTTTACTGTGTTCTCTGTCATGCTTATTTTAATTTTAATTTTAATTTCTTCCTTAATGTTTCTGAACTCTAAAATGAATAGCTTTCCGTATTTCCTCCATGAAAGAGTCTTCTGTTTTTCTGACCTATTTTAGGTTCTTTGAGATTCCTTTCACATTTCTTCGGTGGCATTTCATTATTGGAACTGATGGATAGCTCTACTGCCATGTAGTTGTATTTTCTGCTACGTGTGTCTGTTCCTCTGACATCTACAGGACTATCCACCCTAATTTGCAAAACCTTAATCTAAGGAGTATGGCTGGGCAAACCGTTTGAATAAGGGGGACAACCAGGACCAATTTTTCACAACAGGAAGCTTTGCAAAAGATGCAGCTGCTTTAATAATCAGAAAAGAGGTGTTTTTCTCATGTTCCTACCTGCTGTTGCACCTGTCATTCATCGTTTGTGCCACCCTAATAAAGAGTTTCTTCATGAAGTCATCTTTTGGAATATAACTGAAGCGCATGCACACAGACATACAAATACGTAACAGATAAACACATACATATTTTCATTGAAAATAATATCCCAACGTTTTTGTGGCCATCAGACTGAACAGTGTATTTAAAAATGCAAAATAAACTCGTAATGCTCACTAAATTGCTGCTAATCCTGTTGGATTGAAGAGGCACATAAACCTCAGTAAATAAGTCAATGAAATAATTAAGCTATGGGGCTAAATAATCATTCTTATGCGATGCAGATGTCACAGAATCCGTGCAAGGTTAAGAGTACTAGAATAATTTCCTCCTTTTTTTAAAAAAAATGCTAACTTTCTTTGAAATAAAGGCTATGGCTGACAATAAAGGTTATGGCTGACTTCTTCCATATTGGCATCTTGCACACAAGTTTTGTATGAAAAAACAGACAGGTCTAGGCATGCAATGAAGCCACACAGCTGGCTGTGCCAAATGGCCTTAATGTAGAGACAGAAAGCATGTTTGCCACACATCGGACTTTACATAACAACAATCTGCCTCTTGCTGCTTTGATTAAACGGAGGTTTGCTACTGATAAGCCTGACAAGTGCATGTTGCAGGAACAAGGGTGGCCCACTTTGTAGATTTTGGACTCATGTGTAGGCTGTTCTTCAAAGAGGTCATCCTTACTTGATGGTTGTTTGCCCAGCTTGTTTTTCAAAAGACTAAAGCTATATAAAAAAGACTTGCTGTTTTATAATGATTAGAGATCTGGAGAGGTGATTTAAATTCTTAAGCGAGTCATGTTTTACTTATCTTATTTGCTTTTATTTACCTCACAGGTTATAGGGAGGAAAAAGACTACTATGAATGCTGTTTCAAGACCAGCTCAGAGTAGAAGCTCATACACCTTGAGGTTGCTCAGTCTAGGAAAAATCAGCTTTGCACATCTACACACTTGGAGCAAATTGGAGCAGTAAATGCTACAGGCTAGACTGAGATTCTTTCTCATAAGTAAAACTAGTGCTAGAATATGGCAATATATTTGTTGATTGATATGTCAACTTGAGACCGTCCCTTTTCTGCTGCAAGCAGAAATTTTAAGAGAATAGCTATGGAGCAGAAACAACTTCCCTCAGTGCAACATTGCTACCATAAACATGCCTTTATTACTTTTAACTGGACCTACAAATGTCCAGACATCGTGCAGGCTATTTATTTTACTATATTTCATGCTTGTCCAGGGCAACTTTGGAGCCATTTCTCTTACCTTTACCAGGACAAACAGTCTATTTAATCATAATGAAGGGACTTTATTAAAAAAAGAGACCAGAAATTATTTTGATTTACTTAGTTTCTGTATTTTTATTACATCTATCAATGAATTCAAGATTATGTATGAAAATAAGGGGGCAAACAGAAGAACAAGTGTGTTAGGTTGGACCAATGGCATATTGTATTTTATTCCCCTGGAGTCTAATCCAATGCCAATGGGAAGCATAGGAGTAATGCGTGCATATTCGTAACACTGTGAGAATGTCCTTTGAAGGAGGAGTCATAGACCAGACAATGATCATATAAGAAGCAATTGAGCCCCAGACAAATATCTCAGAAGGGACCTTCCTTAGTTTCTTCAGCTGTAAAGGAGAGGAAGGGAGGAGGGAGGGAGGGAGATGAACTTTCAGAATTGCAAAATATTGATATTGCTTTTAGAATAAGAGTTGGAAGGGACCTTGGCGGTCTTCTAGTCCAACCCCCTGCCCAGGCAGGAAACCCTACACCATCTCAGTCAGATGGTTATCCAACATCTTCTTAAAAACCTCCAGTGTTGGAGCAATCACAACTTCTGGAAGCAAGTTGTTCCACTAATTAATTGTTCTAACTGTTAGGAAATTTCTCCTTAGTTCTAAGTTGCTTCTCTCCTTGATTAGTTTCCACCCACTGCTTCTTGTTCTACCCCCAAGTGCTTTGGAGAATAGCTTGATTCCCTTTTCTTTGTGGCAACACCTGAGATATTGGAACACTGCTATCATGTCTTCCCTAGTCCTTTTCATTAAACTAGACTTACCCAGTTCCTGCAACCGTTCTTCATATGTTTTAGCCTCCAGTCCCCTAATCATCTTTGTTGCTCTTCTCTGCACTCTTTCTAGAGTCTCAACATCTTTTTTACATCGTGGCAACCAAAACTGAATGCAATATTCCAAGTGTGGCCTTACCAACGCATTATAAAGTGGTATTAACACTTCACGTGATCTTGATTTTATCCCTCTGTTTATGTAGCCTAGAACTGTGTTGGCTTTTTCGGCAGCTGCTGCACTTTTTATTTATTTATTTTTGTCACAACAGTATACACAAACAAATGTCATAGATAAAACAGCATATCTTGAAGAATATATATATAACATATAACATATATATATATATATATATATAATTAAAAGTATGCATCAACTATAGTAATTGGATATAATGAAGGGAACAATAAGACAGGAACGGCAGGCACATCTGTGCTCTTATGCACGCCCCTTATAGTCCTCTCAGGAATGGGGTGAGGTCAATAGTAGACAGTTTTTGGTTGAAGATTTTGGGATTATGAGTAGAGACTATGGAGTCAGGTAATGAGTTCCAAGCATTAACAACTCTGTTGCAGAAATCATATTTTCTGAATCAAGTTTGAAGTGATTGACATTTAGCTTGAATCTATTTTTTGCTCATATTTTGCTGGCTCATATTTAAATGGTTGTCCACTAGGACTCCAAGATCCCTCTCACAATTACTACTATTGAGTGTGGTACCACATATACTGTACCTGGGCATTTTGATATCTTCTCTTTAAGGTAGTCCAGGCAAGAAGCATTAACCATGAGTTATAACACTACTTTTATTTTATTTTATTTTTTAAATTTATTGGCAGCCCATCTTACCATAGGTAACTCTGGGCAGTTTACAATTACATCTTAGTTAAAACATAACATGTTAACGTGTTAAAATCAAACCTTACAGTCAAAGGCTGTATTTTAAGATTATAGTAACAGACTCTTGCAAGTCTCTCCTCATTGCCTAGTCTGTGCCTTCTCCTGCTCCTGTCTCTCAAGGACTGTTACAGTACTACAATACACTTCCTTTCAATAGTATCCCCTAGAAAAATGAAAACAGGAAAAATGGTGGTTTCTGCACTACAATCAAACCACATTTTATTTGTAAAATACCAACATTGCACATGCAAAATGGCAGGGCGTTGATTACAATGTGATTATACTCCCTGTTTTGACCTTCCCTGAGGCTACCACTCTTTCCAGTTATGCCCTCCATACAGTGGTGGGATTCAAGTGATGTAACAACCGGGTCTCTGCCCTAATGATTTCTTCCAACAACCAGTTCATCAAACTGCTCAGAAAGTTAACAACCGGTTCTCCCGAAGTGGTGCGAACTGGCTGAATCCCACCACTGCCTTCACACTTCTGATACTTAATAGCTAATCTTGTCCTCCACAAATTGTCTACTGCTCATTAAAAGCTGTCATAATTGATTCCTACCTTTATATCAGGGGTGATATCCAGCAGGTTCTGGAGAGCCGGTAGCGGAAATTTTGAGCAGTTCGGAGAACCAGTAGCAGAAATTTTGAGTAGTTTGGAGAACCGGCAAATACCACTTCTGGCTGGTCCCAGAGTGTGGTGGGAATGGAGATTTTGCAATATATTTCCCCCAGTAGTGGGGAGGGAATGGGGATTTTGCAATATCCTTCCCCTGAAGTGGGGTGGGAATGGAGATTTTGCAGTATCTTTCCCCTGCCACACCCACCAAGCCAGGCCCACGAAGCCATGCCCACGAAGCCACACCATACCCACCAAGCCATGCCCATGGAACCAGTAGTAAAAAAAAATGGATTTCACCACTGCTTTATATCCTACTATTGTGAATTCTGCGGTCAAGGGATGTACTTGCCTGTGTGTGTCCTGCATTTTTCATAATTCGCGTGTACTAACTTGTAGTATTATGAAAGGAAATATATCTCCCTATCTATTTTCTCTCAGGTTATTGATCATTTTGAAAGAGTTAATAGCCCGAGTTTCTCCCTGGCTGCACAATCTTTAAGTAGGTTGTGTACCTTAAAACAAAACAAAGAGGTTACTTTAATTCAGTTTTTTGCAAGCTGTTATGTCTTTCTTAACTGTAGCTTTTCTTAACCTTGCCAAAATAATTTGAGCAATGTATTGAAAAGGTAGGGGAAGTAGCTGAACAATGGAAGTTTTAGGCTTTCCAGCCCTGATCCTCCTTCAAGTTAGACAGTGGCCATTTTCTCATTCTGTTCCTTTTTTCTGAAAAGGAAGGTTAAAAAGAATCAAAACATGCAAGGATGTCATGCTTTGGATATGGTTAACCCATCTATTTTTTTATTTATTTATTTAATTTTGTCACAACAGTATACATAAACATTGTCATACTAAAAAAAAAAGAAAAACATATCATGAAATATATATATATATATACATACATACATACATACATACATACATATATATATATATATATATATATATATATATATATATATATATGTCTTTGGTTATATAGGTAAAGGATATGCATAGCTATATTAATTAGATATAATAAAGAGAACAATAGGACAGGAACGGTAGGCACTTTTGTGCTCTTATGCATGCCCCTTATAGTCCTCTTAGGAATGGGGTGAGGTCAATAGTAGACAGTTTTGGTTGAAGATTTTGGGATTTTGAGACTATGGAGTCAGGTAATGAGTTCCAAGCATTAACAACTCTGTTGCAGAAGTCATATTTTCTGCAATCAAGTTTGAAGCGGTTGACATTAAGCTTGAATCTATTTTTTGCTCTTGTAATATTGCGATTGAAGCTGAAGTAGTCATTTACAGGAAGGATATTGCAATAGATGAATTTGTGTGTTAAACACAGGTCATGTCGAAGTCTGAGTTGTAAGTTTTCTAATCCCAGGATTTCAAGCCTGGTGGCATAAGGTATTTTGTTGTTTTCGGAGGTGAAGAACTCTTCTAGTAAAATATTTCTGGACTCGTTCTATTGTATTTATGTCAGAGATGTGGTGTGGGTTCCAGACTGATGAGCAGTATTCAAGAATAGGTCTGGCAAATGTTTTGTATGCTCTAGTTAGTAGTGTAGTTTTTGGAAAAGAAGCTGCGTAAAATTAGGTTTACTACTTTTAGAGCCTTTTTTGCTATGTAGTTGCAGTGGGCTTTGGCATTTAGGTCATTTGATATGAGAACTCCAAGATCTTTGACAGGGTGAGGGTCGTCAGTAAGGTAATGACCATCAAGTTTGTACTTGTTGATAGGATTCTTTTTTCCAATATGTAAGACTGAGCATTTGCTGGTAGAGATTTGGAGTTGCCAAGTTTTAGACCAATCAGAAACTAAGTCGAGGTCTTCTTGAAGGGTAGAAGTATTGTTAGTGGTATTAAATAGTTTGACATCGTCAGCAAAGAGAACACAATAACTTGAGATGAGGTCACAGAGATCATTTATGTATAGTATGAAGAGCGTTGGACCAAGAACACTACCTTGGGGAACGCCACTTTTGACAGGAACAGGATTTGATATAGCGTTACCAATTTTGACCACTTGTTGTCTGTTTGACAGGAAGGCGTTTATCCAATTGTGAAGAGGTCCCGAAATGCCGTAGGATTTTAGTTTGAGGAGTAGTTTATCATGTACTACTGAATCAAAAGCTTTGCAGAAGTCTATGTAGAGTGCATCTATTGCTTTACCTTGATCAAGGTTGGTAGTCCATATGTTTTTGCAATGAAGAAGTTGTAAGTTACAAGACAATTTTTTTCTGAAACCAAATTGTTTATTAGAGAGAAGGATGTTTGTTTCAAGGTGGAGTGTAATGGATTGGTTTATGATAGATTCCATTACTTTGCATGAGACACAGCATAGAGAGATAGGTCTGTAATTTTCAACTAGGCTTGGATCTCCTTTTTTGAAGATAGGGATGACTGTGGCTAGAGACCAGAGTTTTGGAAGGGAACTAGTTTTGAAGGCTTTATTAAAGATTATGCTTAAGGGTTCAGCTATATTAACTGAAAGTTTTTTAAAAAGTATGCACATAGTCCATCTGGTCCAATAGATAAAGATGGTTTCAGGTTGCAAAGGGCTTTTTCAACATTATCTTCAGTGAAGTCTATATGTGTTAGGTCGTTGTTTTCTTCTGTGAAGTTTATATGAGTTAAGTCATTGTTAATATTATTGGTACGATTGGGGAATGTTGGATATGAGCCATCACTGTTTACAAAGACTGAGCCGAAGAATGTGTTGAAGAGGTTTGCTTTAACTGTTTTGTCAGTACATTCTTTGCCGTTAGGTTCTTTTAGTGATGGGATGGATCTTGTTTCTTTAAGTTTATTGTTCACAAAATTATAGAAAGCACGATTTGAATTAGTGCGTAGAAGGTCTTCTTCTTGTTTGGTGTGGTAAGTGTTACATTCTGTTTTTATTCGGTTGCAAATATTCTTGTAGCGGTTTTTGAAGTTTGCTACATAACCCTTTTTGGTTTTTTTTCCAGAGGGATTTTTTTTTTATTGCAGTTTTTTTATTGATATGGGTAATTTGCTTTTCTTTTTGATTTTAGTGGTGATTTGTGGTACGTATAGTTTGATGATTTTATTGATTACAAGTAGGAATACTTTATAGTAGTCTTCTACAGTGATACAGGTTGAGAATAGATTTTGCCAGTCAAGAAATGTGAGATCATTGTTTATAAGGTCATAGTTGGCTTTTTTAAAATTGTAGTTTGGAGTACTATTGTTGTGATGATTTATGCGAGGGCGTATGTTTAGATAAAAGTCTATCCTGCAGTGGTCACTGTTGGAAAAGGGTTCTTTTACTTGTAGTCCATAAATTGAGTTTGCATTATTACAAAAGATGAGGTCAAGGCAGTTCATGAGTCTAGTATTGTTAGTTACTAGTTGTTCAAGACCTAGGTTTGTAACTGCGTTGTATAGTGTAGTATGGATTGGTTCAGTTGACCATTCATTTGTTATCCAGTTTATAGAAGGTAGATTTAGGTCTCCCAGAAAGATGAGAGGATATGGGCAAGAGGTAGCCCATGTTAGTAGTGAGGTTTGCATAAGTGCATATTTGCATATTTGCATATTTGCATGAGTGCATATTTGCATATTTGCATGAGTGATGTCGTAGTCAGGGGCTCTGTAGCATAGTATGAATCTAATGTGGTGTTGGTGGACAGGTCACATACAATAGTTTCAGGTAGAGAGGGTTTATGTGGAACTTGAATATTTTTTAAGTTCAGTGGTTTTTTTGTAAAAAATAGCTACACCACCACCTCTGCGGTGTTCACGATCTGATCGAAGGACTTGGTATTCTTTGTTAGAAATAATAGAGTCATTGAAGGATGAGTTTAGCCATTTTTCGCAAACAAATATGATGTCAAATGTACCATTATTTAATAAGAGGATAAATTCAGGTAATTTGTTTACAATACTTCTTGCATTTATTAATTTACATTTGAGACCTGTAGTATTTAGTGTAGGAGAGGTAAGGGGCGTGCATACCTAGTATGTATACCTGGGTTTTGTTCAGTTGTTATTTCATGGTTGTTACACTTCATCCTCCTTCTGAAAATTCTATTGAGAGATGGAAAATGTATGACTCAGATGGACATAGATCATCATTCTGGTGTTGTTGTTTTTTATAAAACGGTAATTAGTATCAGAAACTGCTTTAGTATTAATGAAATCCTAGCTGTAAGTCAGAAAACAGAGCATCATAATTTTCTTTTCATCTCTTGACTATAGAGAATTTAAGTCTATTGTGGTTCTCTTCTTTATTTTTTTCAATCCATAATTAGTGTCACTGATGATAATTTAAAACAGGGGTAGTCAACCTTTTTATACCTACCGCCCACTTTTGTATCTCTGTTAGTAGTAAAATTTTCTAACCGCCCACCGGTTCCACAGTAATGTGTCATGTATCGTCGTCTGCACATGCCTCTCATGCATCGTGGATTGGGTTTTGGGGTGGGGGGGCGCCAGCTACCAGCTCTGCTTGTCTGTTACAGCTGGGTGGTGTGGGGGGAGATGTGTGAGCTATTCTGGGACAAGGCTCTTTTGTTTGCGGTTGCACTATAGTGCCATTTAGTTTCGCTTACATAACGTGAACTAAACTTATGCGTGGGTGATACAAATAGTATATTTTCAGAAATTTAAATTATCACGGGGAATTTTATGAAAACCTAATGAAAATGTTTTTAAATCACTTCCGGTTTGGCTCCGCTTCGTGCAGAAAGCAGCTATGATTTAGCTGCTAACTCCCAAGTCTGTAAAGCTGTTAGGACATCATAAATCTGAGTCCAACAGCTTGGATTCTTTCCTTCGGGCGAAGGAGGAAAGTTGAGCAATTAGGTTCGAGGTTGAGATGCCCTAATAAGCTTTTAAAGCTGGTGGGAAGTTCTCCTTCTATAACCTGATGAGCTCCTGGCTAGGAGAGGCATTTGCCTTCATGGCGAACAAACGAAGCGTCCAATCTCCACGACAGGAATTGATTTAATGATGGATTGGAACGTGGATGGAGCAAAAACTGGAGTTCTAACACCTGTTTGTAAGAAGATTGTGAAACCCTGAGGATTTATTGGCTGTGAAGATAGGAGAGAAGAAAGCAAATGGCGGTTTTGTGGAATGTGTGCTCTGAAAACGAAAGTAGAAATGCTTACTAACAGCTAGTGTTGAAATAGAAGAAAGAAGATACATAGAAATATACTGACTAAACGGAAGATATGAGAATTTTATGATTTATATTTTTTTTTCTTTTTTGGGGGGACTGACTAATTGGAAGAAATGAGAATCTTATGATTTATATTTTTTCATCTTCCTTGGGACTATAGTGATTTAGAAGATAGGTTTTTTTTGAAATTTCCTTTTAAAATTTTTTTCTTTCTCTTTTTTGGTCTATTATTAAGCTATCCCTTTTTTTTAAAATGGCTTTTAAGCAAATAGTGCCAAAAGTTATTAAAAACTTTGAAATTTCAGCTGAAATTTCTTCAGCTCAGATTCAAAAATTAAAAGAAGAAATCAAAAAGGAAGTAAGAAATTTTTTACAGGAGTTTTTGGAGAGTCATTTTTTAGAAATAGATCAAAAATTTGATGAAATAGAGAAAGAGATGTTGGATTTTAAGGAAGTGGTGGAAGAGCAGAAGAGGGAAATGAAAATGGTAAAGGATGCAATTGCGCAAATATTAAGTTCTTGTATTCAGATGCAGGATGATCTTGCAGAATTTAATAAAGCTAATTTAGAGCTGCAAAGGAAAATAGAAGATATTCAAAAAAATCAAAACAATTGGAACTTAGATAATAAGATGGAAGATTTAAAGGCAAAGGTAGATAGGGCAGATGAAGAAAGAGTAATATTACAATATAGCTTAATGGAATATGCTATAAGGGTGAGGGGGTTGAAACAAAACAGGAAGGAAAATTTAAAGGAGATTTTACAAGCCTTTGCACAGATAAAGGGTGTGGAGCCAGAAGATTTTGAGATTAATATTGAAAGAATTTATCGTGTTAATTCTTGGTGGGCAAGACAAAATAGAGTACCTAGGGATGTGGTTATTTATTTTACAACTAAAAAGGTTAGATATGAAATTTTGCAAGCCTTTTATAAAAATAAATTTCAGATATTGGGACAAGATATAAAAATGATGAAGGAAATTCCTCCTAAAATGTTAAGAAGCAGAAGAGAATTTGTTTTTTTGGTGGATGAGCTTAAGAAATATCAGATACATTTTAGATGGGAAGTCCCAATGGGTTTGTCACTGAATTTTAGAGGTAGAAAGTATTTTCTTAATTCAGTTATGAAAGCGAGACATTTTTATATTAATGTTTTAAAGAGTGGGAATCCTTTGTTGTTAGATGCTAAGTTAACTGGTTTGGAAATGATGGAAAATAGAATGGGAGAGGGGAGGAATGTTTAAGATGTGAATAGGATGATTATGGTTAATTTTTGGAATTGATTTGTTTAGGATATAAATTATAGGATTTTGTTATTTGCTATTTGTATGGTATAAATCTATGGGATGATATTACTCAATTGTGAAGGTTGGAAAGTGAAATTTATGAATTTTAGATAATGTGGATGTAATGATTCTAACTGTTTACTGTTATATTGTGGATGTAGTTTAAATGATTATTTGCTTGATATTTGATTGATGGAGTAGTATTGGAAGATTGAATATTAAATTTTATGACAATTGAAGAAATATATAAGTGATGAAAAACCTGAATTTGAGAAGCTGGATTGTAATTTAAGAAATGGACTTATGATGGACCGTAAGAAGAATGGACATTAAATGTTATGGCAATTGAAGAAATATATAAGTGACAAAAATTTGAGTTCGAGAAGATGGACTGTAATTTGAGAAACAGACTTATGAAATTTGAAGGAATATACAAGTGGGGAAAGGGGGGAAAAAAAATTGAATTTGAGAAGATGGATTAATTTTAAAAAAAAATGGACTGTAAGAAGAAGTAATACGTGAAGTTGGTATTGTTTCTTTTCTTTTTTTTTATTATTCTTTCCTATCTTCTTATTTTTATTGTGTGGGGATTTATAGTTTTAAATTTTCTCTAAGGTGGGAAGGTATGTATATTTTGTATACTCTAGCTTGTGATTGGTGGTTATAATACCCGGTATTTGCTCTGGGAAGTCCGGGGGGGGGAGGAAGGGGGAGGAGGGGGGGAAAATGAATTAACAAGTGATGCATGGACTGATTATTAATGTACAGTATTCTTAGAAGATATGAATTTAAAAAAATTTAAAATGATATTGGGGATGCTCGACTGCCATTTCAAGAAAAGGAGAGAGGAGTAGAAGGAGGGAAGAAAGTAGATAGGAAAGTGCTGAGAAGGAGGAGGGGAATAAGAGGGTGAGATAGGGTGGAAGAAGGGAGGAGTGGAGAAGGAGGAGAGGAAGTAGTAAAGTGAAGGGGATGAAGGATAAGGGAAAGTTATAGAGGGTAGAGAGGGAAGTTGTGTAGCAAGGAAGTGGCAGTTGGGCAGGCCTGAATTAGTAATAAATAAAAATTAATGATTTCAAGTAGGAATACTTTATAGTGGTCTTCTACAGTGATACAGGTTGAGAACCGCTGTTCTAGCTGCTGCTAGAATGGAATTGCTGGATAGAAGTCCTGGAGTGGCACAACACGCCACGCTGAGAATTTGGTTGCTTTATCCTCTCACCAAATTTGCAACTGTGGTATTAAGTGGCTTGTTGACCTCAGGCACTTGACATAGGCCTAGCATGGATTATTATGGTTTGTATTGTATTCTTTCTGCTGCTAATCTTTTGTATTTCAAGAGACTGATTGATTATATACACATTTTTATTAATGTGTTATTTTGAATGGCCCTTGATGCATAAAATTGGATTTTTCAAATAACTACAGTGTAATTTAGAGCAAATGTGGGGTTCCTTCTAAAGGAAAACATCTAAGGCATTTTGAGAGAAGACAAACGGAATAAGTTCAAAGAAAACTCTCTGGGAAGTTTTATTTCTCTCCAGTTGTGTTCTTTATGAACTGGTCCATAAATTAACAAATTTATTATCCAACCTATTTTGGATATTTAAAAGGAACTGTTCTGGGTTGGCCAGTTTGAAACAATAAAAATAAATGAAGTGGCTGATCAAATAGAATCATTCACCAGTTATTTTGTACAGAAAGTATTCTTCTTTTAAGAAGAAATGCACAATTTAACAGCCAAAAGAAAAAGCTGGACCATAATCAGTAACTATATAGCTCTGGTGCAACTGTAATTATAGGTTTCTACAGAGCTAAATAGCTTGGTATTTATATTTGAAGGTTCCCGAAATATCATTTAACACGTGTCCTGGTTTTTAAGTCTAAAATAATAAGGAGTTTACTTGGTGATTCCATGGTGCTTACCACATATGTGTTCTGCCAATACATGATAGTAGTATACCTTATTATTAAGCGATCAACAATTCATCAAGTCATATAAAGTATTTCTCAACATTTTGTCCAATCCACTGGGGCTACATGGGTAAGCTCTGTGCAATTTGCAGCATCATATTGCTAAAGGAGATCTTCAAAAATCACATTTGTATATTTTGACTAGTACAGTGAGAAGAAAAGAAAATGTTTTAAAGAGTGGGAATCCTTTGTTGTTAGATGCTAAGTTAACTGGTTTGGAAATGATGGAAAATAGAATGGAGAGGGAGGAATGTTTAATGATGGATAATAGATTGTACATAAATATGATGTTGAAAATGGAATAAAATTATTTACATAAAAAGAAAAAACTTCACATTTGTTTTGATTTACAACTTTTACAAGTTGTATACACTTTCAACTTTGATCCAAAAACTTTGAGAGAGATAATGGTAGACTTAGTAAATTTCAGTGAATTTCATGCCATGAAGCAGTCCACAACTGATCTTGAAAGTTCATGTGACTCTAGAAATGCGTAACAAATTTCTTCAAAATCACATGAATGCATCAAAATCCTACATTTTTAAAGAAATAAAATACTAAAGGATTCACGCTTTAAGCAAATCTATTTATCATTACTGTTATCACAGATGGAAGGTTCTATCTAATCAGTTTGTGGCTGGTTTTCCATTTCTAGAAGTGATCCTACTCTCTTCAATCCCAGAAAATAGAGTACCCTCACTCTGGAATGTGAATTCTGCTTTTGCTTTATACAGTATGAGAAAAATATAATTGATAATGGCATATGTATACACACACACAATAATAATATGAAATAATATGATGTTTGCAGGATAGTAGTAATATTATAATGCAAAGAACGATGTTTGAGAGTTGCTCTAAAACAGAAGACACCACAATTTCTTATTTTTAACTACTGAATGTCCACCTTCATGAGCTAGCTCATCACCTCTCATCATGGGAGGGGGAAATTATCTATAACTGGCCATGATTAAAAAAAAATCACATGAATGCATCAAAATCCTACATTTTTAAAGAAATAAAATACTAACGGATTCACGCTTTAAGCAAATCTATTTATCATTACTGTTATCACAGATGGAAGGTTCTATCTAATCAGTTTGTGGCTGGTTTTCCATTTCTAGAAGTGATCCTACTCTCTTCAATCCCAGAAAATAGAGTACCCTCACTCTGGAATGTGAATTCTGCTTTTGCTTTATACAGTATGAGAAAATATAATTGATAATGGCATATGTATACACACACACAATAATAATATGAAATAATATGATGTTGAAAAATGGAATAAAAATTATTTACATAAAAAAAGAAAAGAAAATGTTTTTAAATAATGCTATGAAAATTTTTCAAAAAGTCAATTAAATTAAAAAAAAGGAAAGTGCTTCAGTATCAGACCACCATGAAAGCTGGAATGCCCACTAGTGGGCGGTAGGGACCAGGTTGACTACCACTGATTTAAAAGAAATAAAATACTAAAGGATTCACGCTTTAAGCAAATCTATTTATCATTACTGTTATCACAGATGGAAGGTTCTATCTAATCAGTTTGTGGCTGGTTTTCCATTTCTAGAAGTGATCCTACTCTCTTCAATCCCAGAAAATAGAGTACCCTCACTCTGGAATGTGAATTCTGCTTTTGCTTTATACAGTATGAGAAAAATATAATTGATAATGGCATATGTATACACACACACACACACACACACACACACACACACAATAATAATAATATGAAATAATATGATGTTTGCAGGATAGTAGTAATATTATAATGCAAAGAACGATGTTTGAGAGTTGCTCTAAAACAGAAGACACCACAATTTCTTATTTTTAACTACTGAATGTCCACCTTCATAAGCTAGCTCATCACCTCTCATCATGGGAGGGGGAAATTATCTATAACTGGCCATGATTAAAAAAAAATCACATGAATGCATCAAAATCCTACATTTTTTAAAAAGAAAAAAACTTCACATTTGTTTTGATTTACAACTTTTTACAAGTTGTATACACTTTCCCAGCTTTGATCCAAAAACTTTGAGAGAGATAATGGTAGACTTAGTAAATTTCAGTGAATTTCATGCCATGAAGCAGTCCACAACTGATCTTGAAAGTTCATGTGACTCTAGAAATGCGTAACAAATTTCTTCAAAATCCTTAGAAAAAGAAGTTATGTATCACAATTCAACATTTTAAGATAAAGACTCCTGTAGTTCTAGGCAGTGGTGGGTTTCCACTGGTGTAACAACCGGTTCACTTCGCGCATGCGCTTTGCACACACACCAAACTTGCGCTCCATGCAAGCGCATTTTGTTTAAAAACAGCTGAGGCGCAGCAATCCGCTCTGCCGTGCCAATCAGATGGGCAAAAAATGAATGAATATAGGTAAGTATAGCGCAGGGGCAGGTGGGAGGGCCCAGCTGACAGTCAGAGTGAACCGGTTTGCTCTCAGCTCACCATCAGAGTAACCAGTTTGCCCGAACCAGACCAAATAGGCTGAATCCCACCCCTGGTTCTAGGAGAGATTTCATAGGGTTTGTTTATCACTTGCTTAGCTTATGTTACAAGGAATCATTGTAAGCATTTTGTGTAGGTTCCCCCCCCCCCAATGTTGTCTTTCCAAATCCATCTTGACTTTAGAATACAATTTAAAGCACTGGCTTTTGGTTAGGACTATGCCATATTCTGAAGAGGTGTCTTGATGATTTGTTGGTAATATCTCTTTGAAGAAACTTCACAAAACAGTGCCCCCACCTTGATGAATGATAAGCCAGCTCACTAAAGATTTGCAGGACAGAAATGTCAGTAATTTCAGTAACCAAGGACATCTTGAGTTCAAGGCCATAGGATAAAAGAGTCCATTGAAAGTTGGGAAGAAGCGGCAACAGATTTAAACTGCTATGGGAATAAGAGGGGAAACGGCAATCAAATCCTCAAAAAGGTCAAACAACTGTTCGTTTTAGTTTGCAATAAAGATTCTAATCTACATTGAGAAGCTTCAGTTAAATCTGTTCCCTGCAGCCAGATTAAATCATGCAAAGTCAGGGGATTGACATTCACTTCCAAGTTCCAGTCCGGGGAACATGACACCCCCTACATGCTAAAAACAAAAGGAAGCTGCTGCATTGCTCTGTTTGCATCATCTTGAGTCTCTTGTGTGCATGTGGAAGCTTCTAGCTCAGTGGTTCTCAACCTTTATATGCTGCTACCCCTTTAATACAATTCCCCATGATGTGGCAACCCCTTTAATACAATTCCCCACAATGTGGCGACCCCCAACCGTAAAATTATTTTCGTTTTGAATTTATCGCGCCTGAAGCCGTATTGGCTAGCGATCTGAACTGCTTGCAATTGCCTTGAGGACAGAGGCATTAAAGCGGAGACTCCTCCCCTATTAAATTTATCGCACCTGAAGCCAGATTAGGCTAGCGATCGGGAGTGATTGCAGCTGGCTTGAGAGGGAGACATCAGAGCAAAGATTTCTCTCTTTTTTAATTGATCATGCCTGAAGCCGAATTCGGCTAGCGATCTGAACTGCTTGCAATTGCCTTGAGGACAGAGGCATTAAAGCGGAGACTCCTCCCCTATTAAATTTATCGCACCTGAAGCCAGATTAGGCTAGCGATCGGGAGTGATTGCAGCTGGCTTGAGAGGGAGACATCAGAGCAAAGATTTCTCTCTTTTTTAATTGATCATGCCTGAAGCCGAATTCGGCTAGCGATTTGAAGAGCCTGCAGCTGGCTTGTGAAGTCAACCATTGGAGCGTGATTCTTTGACTCGCAAGTATACTTCCCATATTTCCGATGGTCTTAGGCGACCCCTGGCAAATCGTCATTCGACCCCCAATGGGGTCCCAACCCACAGGTTGAGAACCGCTGTTCTAGCTGCTGCTAGAATGGAATTGCTGGATGGAAGTCCTGGAGTGGCACAACACGCCACGCTGAGAATTTGGTTGCTTTATCCTCTCACCAAATTTGCAACTGTGGTATTAAGTGGCTTGTTGACCTCAGGCACTTGACATAGGCCTAGCATGGATTATTATGGTTTGTATTGTATTCTTTCTGCTGCTAATCTTTTGTATTTCAAGAGACTGATTGATTATATACACATTTTTATTAATGTGTTATTTTGAATGGCCCTTGATGCATAAAATTGGATTTTTCAAATAACTACAGTGTAATTTAGAGCAAATGTGAGGTTCCTTCTAAAGGAAAACATCTAAGGCATTTTGAGAGAAGACAAACGGAATAAGTTCAAAGAAAACTCTCTGGGAAGTTTTATTTCTCTCCAGTTGTGTTCTTTATGAACTGGTCCATAAATTAACAAATTTATTATCCAACCTATTTTGGATATTTAAAAGGAACTGTTCTGGGTTGGCCAGTTTGAAACAATAAAAATAAATGAAGTGGCTGATCAAATAGAATCATTCACCAGTTATTTTGTACAGAAAGTATTCTTCTTTTAAGAAGAAATGCACAATTTAACAGCCAAAAGAAAAAGCTGGACCATAATCAGTAACTATATAGCTCTGGTGCAACTGTAATTATAGGTTTCTACAGAGCTAAACAGCTTGGTATTTATATTTGAAGGTTCCCGAAATATCATTTAACACGTGTCCTGGTTTTTAAGTCTAAAATAATAAGGAGTTTACTTGGTGATTCCATGGTGCTTACCACATATGTGTTCTGCCAATACATGATAGTAGTATACCTTATTATTAAGCGATCAACAATTCATCAAGTCATATAAAGTATTTCTCAACATTTTGTCCAATCCACTGGGGCTACATGGGTAAGCTCTGTGCAATTTGCAGCATCATATTGCTAAAGGAGATCTTCAAAAATCACATTTGTATATTTTGACTAGTACAGTGAGAAGAAAAAAAATTAAATAAGTGCCATTTGTCAGAAATTGTGTAGGGTCTCCTGCTTGGGCGGGGGGAGGGGTTAGACTAGATGACCTATAAGGTCCCTTCCAACTTTGTTAATCTGTTATCTGATACGTTCACTTGTTTATTCTCTCCCAAAAAAAAGAAGCCATATGCTAGACAATAAATTCCATGGACCTGAATGGATCTTCATATTTATAAGCCAGCATGCATCAAAATATGAACACATTTTCTTCTCTTCTTCTTCCAGTTTGGGTTGTCTTCTAAGTCAGAGTGTCAGTAACACTGTCTTAAAGTTAAATGGAATAAAAATAAATAGTAATGTTAATATTGCCAAACCACTGGGGCATGTGAAGTTTCAATGATGCAAGAACAATGAGATCTTGCATGGAATTTAATACGAATCAAGGTGGTGATCAGGTCCAAGCCTGAACGTCTGAGTCTACCTGCAATCTATGAGGAAATCCTGTTAAACACAATAGCGCCTATTTCAATATAAACATGTATAAAGTTGTGCCAATGGTTTTGAAATCTCTTCCTAATTGGATGCTTCAGGTAACAACAGTGAACCCACTAAACACTTTTTAAACACATTTTTAAGCTTTCCTGAGATAAACAATGATAATGAAAATAAATAAATAAACCACATCAGTTTTCAGGATTAGTGTCTAATTGAATTGTGAAAGAATGGAGCTCAACACTGTGAAAGAAGGCCAGTGGCTCATTTTACCCGTGATCACTGGGTTTCAAATAGCAGAGAAAATGGAACCTCATTATGTTAAAAAAAAAAAAGTACATTTATACAGAGCAGGGGCTCCAACTTTGGGCCCTTTAAGACTTGTAGACTTTAACTCCCAGAGTTCCTCAGCCAGCTTTTCTGGCTGAGGGACTCTGGGAGTTGAAGTCCACAAGTCTTAAAGGGACCAAGGTTGGAGACCCTTGATACAGAGGATTAAATTCTAGGTGTAAACAGTATGATTGGTTGCCAATTTCTTGGCCTTTTCATCAATTAGTTGTTGCTTTGGCAATTCCTAGAAAGATCCACTCTTTTCAAGAGTTGGTCTTGTGCAGACGTGAGAAGCATTTTCCCAATTAAGCAATTAACTTTAAAGGGATGAAAGCAGATATTTTTAATTGTTGGCTTAACTCTGTGGTTTTTTGTGAATGGGAAAAAATGTGTTATTAAACTTTGGACTGATTAGTGAAGAAAAGAAATGATTTGGTTAGGAATGGAAAAAGGGGTTAGTGGAAAAGTTCTTGCCTTGATTCAATAACAGATGGAAATATACCAGTAGAAAGTCTAACATTTTGGGGTCCAATAGTTGTTAGTCAATGAACAAGGTTTTGGGGTGTGTGAATGATTTGTGACTTTTGGATATGCATGGTGAAAATGTTATCTTTACAATATAATTTTCTCTACCCTCTTTTAAATTATTATTCAAAACTCTTCGATCAACAAAGAATGAAAAAATGCAGGTTGATTAATTACTTTGGTATTCTATTTATCTGCCAATGAGTTCCAGACAATACACATAGACCTACAGCTACCTATTGCATCCTCCCATCAGACTGAGGCACTGTATTCACATTTGACATTAACTTATACTATGGCTTGTTTAATTTGTGTGTGGAGTGTTTATAAAGCCAATCGTTCTGATTTCTAAACTATGATTTACAGTTTAGCATGATGTGTAAACCATGCAGTTTAGCCTGGTGTATAAATTGTGCTTTAATCATAAAGCATGGTTAAGCGAATTGTACTTACACAATGTAAACCAGTCTAGAATAATGAATTCTAAGTCATCCAGTAAGCTTTGAGGCTGAAGTCAATCAAAGCTTAAAAGGGATTCCGTGAACAAGGTTGACAAAAGTGCAGAAAATTTCAAAGCCAAAATTATTGATTTCCAGGACAGTACCATATAAATCACTTGTAGCAAAGCAAAAGCATCTTCATGGCCATTTTTTACAGGTCTTTAAGACATCACAACTGTCTTATTGTCCCAAAGTGCTGAAATAACTCCACTACAAGAAATATTTACATAAAGGTTACATAAAGAAAGAAAGGACTTTTCTGTAATAGTACATTGTACTATTATCCACCACTGCTGGATCATACTTTAGTGGTGGTCCACTAGGACGCCTAGATCATGAGAAGTGGCAGCCGTGGCCAGAAAGGCCTTCTAGCACTTCATTACTTCATAATAGAGATGGGTTTCAGCAGGTTCTGACCAGTTCTGGAGAACCGCTAGCAGAATTTTTGAGTAGTTCAGAGAACCGGAAGTAAAAATTCTGACTGTCCCCACCCCCATCTATTCTCTGCCTCCCAAGTCCCAGCTGATCGGGAGGAAATGGGGATTTTGCAGTAACCTTCCCCTGGATTGGGGAGGGAATGGAGATTTTACTGTATCCTTCCCCTACAGTATCCACCTACCAAGCCATGCCCACCAAGCCCCACCCACAGAACCGGTAGTAAAAAAATTTGAAACCCACCACTGCTTCATAAGCATCTTATTTGGGTTCAGGAGACATTTGACTTGCTGACCTAAATTTTAATATTATATTTTAAGCCTATCATTTTATTCTATAGTCTGCTGTTAAAAAATTTTTTTGAAGTTTAGAGTAAATGACTTGGAATGATACCAAATTTATGGGAGCCCATAATCTTCCACTAAATTTCATCTGCTCTTCTTAAATTTTACTTTTTAAAAAATAATTTAAGATCAGATAAACATTCTCATAAACCTTTTCCCTTTCTTTCTGTCTCCTTCTCTTTCCTTTCTCTTTCATTAGATTTTTTCCCCCTTCCTGACCAGAAAACTATTTCAGTAATATTCTAACTATGAGAACCCTTGGGAAACATAGTTTCCGCATAGTTCTCATGTCTATACCAATATCAAATGCCCTGACAATGTCTTTTCCAGGGTCTTTGTGCCTGAATAACCAAGGGCCAGGAGGGAGGAGGGAATATACAGAGATGGAGGAGAGATTAAAAATTAGACACTTCCCTCTCTCTGCTACATTTATATAATTAAGTGAGAGAAGAGACTTTTAACCTACAGTAAATCTAAACTGGAGCAAAATTCAAGAATGCCTAGGAAAAATGTGTTTTACAGATTCCTGAGTCTATCTTATAAATAGAAGAATTACAACATTTAGTGATGGATGTAAATTTTTGTGAGCTACAACTTATGCTTTTTAATAAAATGTGTTAGTCTAAAAGATCCAAGCAAACTTCTAATTTTTGGATACCAAAGACTAGCATGGTGTTCTTCTTACAAGACTTGGTGACTTTTACAGCTTTCATGATGTACATTTTCTTCATGTGCAAGAAGCGGTTAAAGTTCCTTGTTCTTTAAGACATATTTCCTGGAGTTGCTCTAATTTGAGCAAACATTTAGAACAGCAGGAATTTTTCAAAATATGGATTTTTGTATTTTGAGAACTTTTAATTTTCCCATATCCCTCAACAGACTTTTGTGCAAATATACAAGCCTGTGTACAGCAACCCACTAAGTGAGTTGGATTTTCTCACATAAAGTAGGTTTGAAATCCAAACAATTGTTTCTCAGAGATACATCTCTGAGTCAATATATCTGTGTTGCTCTGATATTAAATTCCATTGCTAATAAATTAACCACCCACACAACAGATCAACTGGTTTAGACAATGCATTAGGGAAGGTCAGATTTAATGATTCATCCACTCACCACTTCACTGCAATCATTTTTTACTACATTTGAGAACAGGTGTAGATATATAGGGTGGTCTTTTTATCACCTCCTGACCCAGAGTTAATGTAGCTAGATTACATTACAATAGGGGAAATAGAGTGATGGCAAGTGTATTGGGTTTGGCAGGAAAAGATCCATATTGAAACTGCCATTCATTCTCAGTGAAGCTTACTGGGTGGCCTTGAGCAAATCCCTAAACCTCAAACGAAACCTCCCTCAAAGATACTGTAATTGTGAAAGAACTGTAAAGATTGTATGAATAGCTCCCAGTGATGTTATATGTAATGGTTAACAAGAGTTCAGGCTCAAGATTAATTAAATAAATTCAGATTTTTATGAAGCATTTCTAACATTTTATTTCATGTGGTAGGGAATCTATCTTTATGAGGGTTAGACAGAATCACCACCAGATACTGTAGATTAATAGCTGGCTGATCAAATGCACTTAACCTGTAATCCTTAATGGAACAACATCTCCATTGAGGGAAGAATGCAATGGGGTACCCCAAGCCTCTGTCTTAGCTCCAGTACTCTTCATGAATGATTTGGATGAGGGGATAGGTGGGGAACATCAAATTTTCAGACAACACCAGTGGACAATCACTGAAACATAAGTCAGCAGTGTGATGCAGCTGCCAAAAAAGCCAATGCACATAGATTCAAGATCATGTGAAGTGTTATACCACTTCATAATGCCTTATATTTGGAATATTGCATTCAGTTTTGGTCACCACGATGTAAAAAAGATGTTGAGACTCTAGAAAGAGTGCAGAGAAGAGCAACAAAGATGATTAGGGGACTGGAGGCTAAAACATATGAAGAACGGTTGCAGGAACTGGGTATGTCTAGTTTAATGAAAAGGACTAGGGAAGACATGATAGCAGTGTTCCAAATCTGAGGGGTTGCCACAAAGAAGAGGGAGTCAAGCTATTCTCCAAAGCACCTGAGGGTAGGACAAGAAGCAATGGGTGGAAACTAATCAAGGAGAAAAGCAACTTAGAACTAAGGAGAAATTTCCTAACAGTTAGAACAATTATTGTCATTGGTATACAGAGAGAAGAGAAGTGGGGAGAGCACACAGCCTTGGGGGGTCCCTGTGCTAATTGTACAGGTATTTGATGTGATCTTGCTTAGCTTCACCCGCATATAGATGAGAGGTCGAACGACTAGCCTTGTGGTGCAACCAAAACAATCTGGAACTGAGCACACTCAAAACCGTAGAAATGGTGGTAGACTTTAGGAAAAACCCTTCCATACTTCCACCTCTCACAATACTTGACAACACAGTATCAACAGTAGAAACCTTCAAATTTCTGGGTTCTATCATATCGCAAGATCTCAAATGGACAGCTAACATCAAAAACATCATTAAAAAAGGACAACAAAGAATGTTCTTTCTGCGCCAACTCAGTAAGCTCAAACTGCCCAAGGAGCTGCTGATCCAATTCTACAGAGGAATTATTGAGTCTGTCATTTGCACCTCTATAACTGTCTGGTTCGGTTCTGCAACCCAACAAGAAAAACACAGACTTCAGAGGATAATTAGAACTGCAGAAAAAATAATTGCTACCAACTTGCCTTCCATTGAGGACCTGTATACTGCATGAATCAAGAAGAGGGCCGTGAAAATATTTGCAGATCCCTCGCATCCTGGACATAAACTGTTTCAACTCCTACCCTCAAAACGACGCTATAGAGCACTGCACACCAGAACAACTAGACACAAGAACAGTTTTTTCCCGAAGGCCATCACTCTGCTAAACAAATAATTCCCTCAACACTGTCAGACTATTTACTGAATCTGCACTACTATTAATCGTTTCATAGTTCCCATCACCAATCTCTTTCCACTTATGACTGTATGACTATAACTTGTTGCTGGCAATCCTTATGATTTATATTGATATATTGATCATCAATTGTGTTGTAAATGTTGTACCTTGATGAACGTATCTTTTCTTTTATGTACACTGAGAGCATATGCACCAAGACAAATTCCTTGTGTGTCCAATCACACTTGGCCAATAAAATTCTATTCTATTCAATTAATTAGTGGAACAACTTGCCTCCAGAAGTTGTGATTGCTCCAACACTGGAGGTTGGATAACCATTTGTCTGAAATGTTATAGGGTTTCCTGCCTGACCAGGGGATTGGACTAGAAGACTCTATTGTTCTGTTATTTATAAAACCATGTTGAAATATAATTAAATTATAACTGAAATATTGCATATTTCTCTCAATCACTCTCTCTCTCTCACACACACACACACACACATCATCTATCTACCTGTCTGTCTGTCTGTCTGTTTATCTATCTATCTATCATCTACCTACCTACTTATAATTTACATATGATAATTTATTAACTGCAGGCTATCTCCCAATCCTTTGGAAAACTCTGATCAAACTCCATGTTCATACATTTAAAAAAAATAAATATTCTCATTGATACCACTATATGTTTGCAATAAAATAAGTTAAAATTAGGAAATGCCCCATCATAAAAAAATTGTTTCATTTATGGGTTCATTTATTAGTTATCTGCTTTTACCATTTTCACTGTTTCTATCTTTTGTTTGTGCCAAATTGACTGTGTGTGTGTTTCCATCTTCAGTGTCTTTACAGATGTTATTGTAATACTGCTTCTTCTCTCTTCTAAGTTCTCTGAAATTCTTAACTAAGTTCCTTTGTGAGATCTTATCCTTTTCAGCTTTGGCTTCTTTTCTCCTCTTTGGATTCTTTTCTCCTCTTTCAATGTCTATTCTGATAACCAGTTTGGTTTCTTTTGTTTCTTGGCCTTTGGCAGCTTCTTTTCACATTCATCCTTAATTTCTTTTATTACATTCTAAAGGTTTTTATTTAGTTCTCTATCAATGAGTTTCAGAGCTTCAAAGAGATTTTTGACATTGCCCTGTAAGTAGTGCGTATATATTCAATATCACATTGGCAAAAACTGGTTGGCTTTGTTCTTCCATTTTAGCTTGATTTGGAACCTAGATATGAGCAATTTGTGATGCGTTTCATAATCAGTTTTGATTTTAACTCTTCTACCTCCATGTCCCAATAATAGAGTTACCATGATGTCAGTGTTTTGATTCTTTAAAGGATGTACAAGCAATAAAAAATAATAACTGGATTGGAAGAAATTGATATTTTTTCTCCTTCATTACTGTTTCTTAGGCCATGTAGTCCAACTATGTCTTGTTTCTTACTATTTCCAACTTTGGCATTCGGTATTTCAGTCTTCAACTACAAACAGCACATCTTGCTGTAATGTAAGATGTTCTTCACCATCGTAGGTAGGAATATGAATTGTTATAACTGTCATAATACAGTTGTCCCTGAAATCTGATTGATATTACAATACAATTACAATTGATATTATCCTTGGTTAATGACTGTCCTGTTTAGCAATCATTTAAAATTACAATAGCAGTGAAAGAGTAGATTTATGACGGGTTCTCGAACTTACAACGATTGCAGCATCCCTGTGGTCATGTGATTGCGATTTGAGCTCTTGGCAACCAGGGCACATTTATGACTGTCCAAGCATCCCACAGCCACATGATTGCCATTAGTGATGTTCATAGCCAGCTTCCAAAGTAAAGCCAATGGGAAAGCTGGCAGCAAGTCACCAGTCATGGTCACATGATGCCAGGCTTAACAACTGCAGGTGATTTGCCTATTAATCACAATGGAACTGATGTTGTAATACAATATGGCCACACGATATGTCTTTTAACAATCTCATTAATTAAAGACAGAGTGGCTGGTCCCAGTTGCAATCATTAAGTGAGGGCTACCTCTATTCAGTCATTAAGCCAGTGGTGAAATTCAATTTTTTTTTACTACCGGTTCTGTGGCCGTGGCTTGGTGGGCATGGCAGGGGAAGGATACTGCAAAATCTCCATTTCCATCCCACTCTGGGGTCAGCCAGAGGTTGTATTTGCCAGTTCTCTGAACTACTCAAAATTTCCGCTACCGGTTCTCCAGTACCTGTCAGAACCTGCTGGATTTCACCCCTGCATTAACCACAATGTACCCAACGTACTGCCATTGTTCTAACCTTCTTGCTTATGAAAGCAATCTGTAGTCAATTCATTTCACTTTTCATAGTGTCGAGCTTTCCCATGCCGGACAGTTTATACAAAGCAAACTTCACTCTTATATACAGACTTAAAATCAAAGAAGCCATGTTCGACAACTACCTGACCTCGGGACCTTTCGCCGCGAACTTAAAACTTATTTATTCTGTTTGGCTGGACTGGCTTGATTTTAAATTCTAAATTTTAAATTTTTAATTGTGGGTTTTAAATTCTGTAATTTTTATGGGGTATAAGGTTATTTTAAATTTTTTGGCTAATTTTGAATCAGTTTTTTAAGGGTTGTTTTAATTAAGGTGTATGTTTTTGTTTGTATTTTATTTGCCTGTTCACCACCCTGAGTCCTTCGGGAGAAGGGCGGTATACAAATTAAAATATTGTTATTGTTATTGTTGTTGTTGTTATTATTATTATTATTATTATTATTATTATTATTATTATTATTATTATTATTCTGAGACATCAGCATCATCTACTGTTTTTCTCACAATTTCAGTTTTCATGTTGGTACCCATGAACTTTTCAGCTCTGCTGAGTTCACCCACATCAGAATATTTTTTATAGCTGAGTGGCATTAGTTTGTGCTATAGATCTGGTAGCAGGAATGGGTTCTATTTACCTTTACTACTGGTTCGCAATGGGACCACACGCATGCGCAGAAACTTCCTGATGACGTCCGGGTCAGTGGGTGGAGCCTCCCACCGGTTTTACTACCGGTTCTTGTGAACCAGTCCAAACATGTATGCTGTACAACATTTGCCTCCTGATCCATTTAAACAAAAATAGAATCAAATGGATGCCTTAGAAATGGAAGTGTGTCTAGTGGAGATGGTTCCTTTGAGGCTTTGGTAATGGTTGGTGGATCCTGTGTTGTTATCAAAAAAAATAGAACTGCATCTTATCAGATCAGCATCTGCCCACTGTTAGAATGGAACAACTTACCACAGCCAACTTGCTGCGGACAACTCATCATAGCCAACTCACCACAGGACAATGTAACAATTCAATTTAATTATTTAAAATAAATAAAAAATATTTTAATTTTTGTCATTCACATTTCATTCTGTCCCTCCTTTTACATCCTTTTGTTAATGATTCTATTCCACCATTTCTTCGATAGTATTGTAACTCTTATCCTGCAGTGACTTGTCCCATGGCAAGTTGGCCATGGTAAATTGTCCTGCAGCAAGTTGGCTGTGGTGAGTTGGCCGTGGCAGGTTGACCACAGCAAATTGTCATAAACCCACCCACTGTCATCTTATCTCATAACATAACATAACATAACAACAGAGTTGGAAGGGACCTTGGAGGCCTTCTAGTCCAACCCCCTGCCTAGGCAGGAACCCTACACCATCTCAGTCAGATGGTTATCCAAAATTTTCTTAAAAATTTCCAGTGTTGGAGCATTCACAACTTCTGCAGGCAAGTCGTTCCACTTATTAATTGTTCTAACTGTCAGGAAATTTCTCCTTAGTTCTAAGTTGCTTCTTTCCTTGATCAGTTTCCACCCATTGCTTCTTGTTCTACCCTCAGGTGCCTTGGAGAACAGCCCGACTCCTTTGTGGCAACCCCTGAGATATTGGAACTCTGCTATCATGTCTCCCCTAATCCTTCTTTTTATTAAACTAGACATACCCAGTTCCTGCAACCGTTCTTCATATGTTTTAGCCTCCAGTCCCCTAATCATGTTTGTTGCTCTTCTCTGCACTCTTTCTAGAGTCTCAACATCTTTTTTACATCGTGGCGACCAAAACTGGATGCAATATTCCAAGTGTGGCCTTACCAAGGCATTATAAAGTGGTACTAACACTTCACGTGATCTTGATTCTATCCCTCTGTTTATGCAGCCCAGAACTGTGTTGGCTTTTTTAGCAGCTGCTGCACACTGCTGGCTCATATCTAAATGGTTATCCACTAGGACTCCAAGATCCCTCTCACAGGTACTACTATTGAGCAAGGTACCACATATACGGTACCGGTGTATTTTGGTTTTTTTGCCTAAATGTAGAATCTTACTTTTTTCACTGTTGAATTTCATTTTGTTAGATAGCGCCCAATGTTCAAGTTTGTCAAGATCTTTCTGTAATTTGAGCCTATCTTCTGGAGTGTTGGCTATTCCTGCCAGCTTGGTGTCATCTGCAAATTTGATGAGTTCCCCATCTATCCCCTCGTCCAAGTCATTGATGAAGATGTTGAAGAGTACTGGGCCTAAAACAGAGCCTTGGGGTACTCCACTGCATACTTCCCTCCATGTGGATGTAGTTCCGTTGAGGACTACACGTTGAGTGCGGTTGGTCAGCCAGTTACGAATCCATCTGGTGGTGGTGCTGTCTAACCCACATTTTTCTACTTTATCTAGTAGTAGGTTATGGTCTACTTTATCAAATGCTTTACTCAATCAATCTCAATTCTCAATTCATCTCAACTCATTATCTTCCATCACCTTGGTAACAGAAACAATGACTTTGTACCTTTGCCTTAACAATTGTTTCTAATCCAAGAAATATATCCAAATAAGGTTTTTCTATTTGCTTAAAAGAGAATTAATAGCCCTCATTTTTACTTCAACCTCCCACATCCACCCTAGGTATGAAAAGCAGACAAAGCCAGACTACAGGAGTACTTAAGTAGTGCTCTATTACTAAAGTACTACATGCCATGCAGGATGGCTGCTAATGAGACCTAATCATTCTCTCATTGTTATTCTAACACTCTAACTGCACCAAGACAAGTGAGCCTGCAAACAGAGATCCAAGTAAAATAAAACCATTACAATTGCAGCCTGGGCTGTAAATCACTGGCTGGGGTATTCTATTGTGGTTTGAAGGAAAGCCAGGAATAGTCAAATAATCAAGCTGCAGATGCTAAGGCAACACATGCACTTTCTTTTAAACAGTGGCAATGCTCCAAACACATAGGAAAAATGCTTTGTATGATACAGGAATTCTCCCATCTCTCAATTTCTTCTTCACTAGCTGTATAAAATAACCAGACACATTAACCAATAATAACATTGGCCCTTAGCAAGTGTATGTGCCAGGGTGGGTTCACAGGTTTGGCTGACCCATTGCAAGCTTTTTAAAGTGCCCATGTTACTACTAATCATTAATATTTCACCTCTATACTACAATGCTCTGATTCTTGGTATAAGGAAATATCCAACCATTTCAGAGCAGAATTTTAGTTTGGACACATAAAATGTGTCCCAACTAATCCCAAAAAATGAGAATTCTTTGCTTTCATTATTCAAGTTATGGCTGCCAGGACAATAAAGGAATTGACGGCAGGCCCTATCGTTGACTTAAGATGTCCACCCAGGGATGAAGCCAGGTAGAGCAAAATGAATATCATGGTGTGATTATAAAAATGTCTTTTGTTCTGGCAATGGCCTACATTATCACAGTTTTTTCTTTATCTGACACCTTAGGAGAGGATAATATATAAATAGCACCTGAAGTCCCATGAGGCTTTTGGGACAGAAAGCAGCCTTAGAATGATATATCACCTTATTGTGTAGAATTGTAGAATTGCAAAATACTTGTTTACATTCTCTGTTTCTGTTGAGGGAGTCCAAATAATTACAACTTCTCTGGAGCTTCCCCAATTTATCATTTTCTTGGTTATTTGGAGACTTAGACAATAATCTTTATGATTTTTGAAACTGTAATCCAAACAGGAATCTTAATGGCCATTAACACTGTCTTTCTTGATGTGTTTTGAAAACTAAAGAAAAAAAAACATTTAAAAAATCTGATGCAAGATTGATCTGAATGGGGAACGGATCTGAAGAGTTGAATCGTGTAGAATAAACTGGACCATAGAAGTATATGGAACTGCTTCCTGAAGCCAGAAGTTTTATACTAATTATTAGTAATAGCAAACTGTAGTGTCAGTGTTCCGGGTAACACACCCATTGAAAGCAGAACTCCAAGGCACGTAGATTCCTCAAAGAACATGTTTATTGGGTACATCATATTGGCACAGTCGGTGAAAACCAACTCTAAATGTTCCCGTGATTTTTCACCTAATTAAAAGAGCAAAAGTCCCCCCTCCCAGATGTCACCAGTCACATTGTCCAATGAATATAGCTGGCAGGATGTTTGGTCACTCCTCCCCCCCCCCCTTCAACAGCCACCTGCTATGATGATCTTGGCTCCCATAGGAAAACATTTTGTTTTGGCAGTTAGCTAGGCTATCTACTTCCCCGCTTCCTTCCACAAGACGGCTTCAGCCAGATTTGCTTCAGAGTTGACAGGTGTGTTCGCATACGTCACTTCTTTCCCATTGTTTCACAATAATATTAATATTAATTATAAACTTCTTTGGAGTGGTGCAGTGGTCTAGAGGTGAAGATGCTTGCCTCCCACTCAGAAGATTGAGAGTTCAGTCCTAGGTAATAACAGATGCTTCTCTATCAAGGCGCAGAAAGAAAATGTATGCTGTGAACTCTGTGTAGGCGTCAGGAAGGCCTCCAGCCAGTAAATGCTCAACACTATTCAGTCGTCCAGAACTCCACTCCAATAAAAGGAATTACAGGGTTGTAAAAAGAAAAAGATAAACTTCTTTAAGGCTCATCTGTATTTGTTTCTCTGTTGATCAAAGGCAATAAAAATGATTGGGTCATAATCTTGTGATCCACAAATGTAAATAAATATATAAAGAATGCTCTGCATCGTGTATTTATAATGTAAAGTAATAAAAGAACTATAACATGTAGCAATCAAACATGTTTCTCTAAAATAAGTTCTTTATATACTTATTTTTCTTCTTCTTTCTCTTCCAGAAATATATAGCATTTATTCTATCTCTTTTCTGTGGCTTTAAAAGAGATTTATATATTTAGCAAATGGCATGCAATGTCAGGGAAATCTACACATGCTGGACATAATGCAGTTGGGCAGCTAGGTTGCTACCGTAGTTCATTCTGTTAGGCACTTGCACACCTATTCTTGGTGCAACACAGAGAGGCAAACTAACTTTATACCAATTAGCTAACAGTGCTCAAGTTGCTGGCTCTTCCAGGCACCTCTGCCTTTCTTACCTCGCCTCACCTTGTGTTGCATTGCCCCTTATATGGCTAGATCCAGTGCCGGCTTGTGCTCTCCACATACACAAACACAGCTAGATTTTTCCCACTGAAAAATCCATTTATCTACTCACAGTCTTGCATGCTTTTGAATTGCTGGCTGGGCAGGAGCTAGGGATCGAGCAACAGGCGCTCACTCGATCTCAAGAAGCCAGGCTCAGACTGAGTGAAGACCATTTCTAGCCAACAATTCCAGAGTCATTAAGTCAGTACACCACTTTGTCCCTCTTTAAAAGAGAAAAATCCCATTAATCAAAAGCATTCTCCTTAAACCAGTAACTGGTGTAAAAGTAATCTCAAATGTTATTTTTATTTTATTTATTTATTTTGTCATAACAGTATATATAAGCATTAACATGAAATAACTATATATTAGCATATATATATATATGAGCATAATATGTAATAACTATATTAATTGGATATAATGAAGAGGAACAATAGGACAGGGAACGGTAGGCACGTTTGTGCTCTTATGCACGCCCCTTATAGACCTCTTAGGAATGGGGTGAGTTATTTGTTAAAACAAGTTATCTTGTTAAAATTCTTTAACAAGAGTAGCTTTTCAGTTGTGGAACAGTCCATGTAAAATAAAAGAAGGCTTCTTTTTTTCATCTCCAAATAGACTCATAAATTAAATAATTTTACCAGGTTTTTCTAAAACCTCAAAGAGGTTTTTCATATGCTTGCCCTAAAGCGGAGGTAGCTGATGAGAAATGCATTTTAAAGTTTATGCTCACAGTTATTAAAGTAAAAAATTAAATCGACTTCACTGTGTCTCCAGTGTAGTATTTTCCATAATATGTTAGATGTTGAATTTCCTTTGTCACCAGGGGAGAATTTATCCTTTGTCTGTGAAGAACAAGAGAGAGGCTTTGTATCCTTTAGTAGGAACTCCTGGTCAACAGCTTCAGTTTGGAATAAATTACCCTTTCCTTTTGCTACTCTGAGTAAATCTGTTGCAGCTCTTTGCAGGAGAGCCTTTTTCAGAATAAAAGCTTCAAAGATTTCAAGGCAAGAAAGAATACAAAATGTTTTCCGGTTTGGCTGAGACTGATTAATTAAATTAATTAAACATTTAATTTAAAAAAAATTAAATGTCTTTACTCTGCGGTGCTTTCCATAAAATGTTAGATGTTGCACTTGCTTTGCCACCAGAGGAGTGGTTATCTATTGTTTATTTTATGTTAACTTATTATCATTATATATTTAATTTCTATAACAACTGTGTATTATTTATTAAATATTAATTAATCAAATAAAACATTTTAATGTGGATTTGTAACATTGTAAACTGACTCAAGTGACTTGTGTGTGAGATGGAAAGCTGCGTTGTTTGTAAATTATAGTAATAATTAAGCCTTAACAGCCTATCTGACTTTTAAGCGTTTCACTGTTTGTTTGTTTATCACATTTATATGCTGCTCATCTCGTGGCGCGAAGCAATGGTTTTCTGGCTGTACTGTCCTATCACGTTTTAGCTCACCTTCCTTACTTCTTATTCCCCTCTGAATATGATTTTTCAGTTCTCAAACCCCAACAGTAGACAGAATTCTAAGGACTTCTAGACACAGCAATGGCTCATCTGCTGTTGATTTCCACAAAGCAGACAAGAAGAGGCACCCTAAAAATATCTAAGTAGTTCCAATTTGACCTTCTTACCAGCCTTGTAAAACTTGGGGACATCCTTGATAAGTTTAATCATGCATGTATTCCCTTGCTTTCTTGGTGTTTTGTTTGAATCCAAAAGCTGCAATCATCAATATAAGGATTTACCTCTAAAATAAGTGTGATTACTTTTTACTACCATGTGGCAGTGGTGGGTTTCAAATTTTTTTACTACTGGTTCTATGGGTGTGGTTTGGTGGGCATGACATGGTTTGGTGGGAAGGATACTGTAAAATCTCCATTCCCTCCCCACTCCAGGGAAAGGTTACTGCAAAATCCTCATTTCCTCCCAATCAGCTGGGACTCGGGAGGCAGAGAATAGATGGGGTGGGGCCAGTCAGAGGTGGTATTTATCGCATCTCCGAACTACTCAAAATTTCCGTTACCGATTCTCCAGAACCGGTCAGAACCTGCTGAAACCCACCTCTGCCAAGTAGGTAGTCATTGCTTAGCAACCCATAACTCAATTGTTAAGTGAAGTAGTCACTAAATGAAACTCAGTGTCAACCCTGAAGCTGGCCTGGCTGAAACTATCTTGGAGCTTCAGGCTGCCACACTGGAGCTGAAGGATAGGGAGGGGGGGATTAGAGATAGCTGGGCTTGTGTGGTGGAGATAAAAATAATTTTATAATAATTTTAGAAATTTTATAAAAATTTCTCTTGGGAACCAAGGACGTTCTCACAACTGGCTGGAGGAAGGAGGAGTGATGTCACCAGGCCACCAGACAATGCCTTTATTGGTCTAGGCCAGGGGTCTGCAAACTTGGCTCTTTTAAGACTTGTGGACTTCAACTCCCAGAGCAAAGCTGTCTGAGGAACTCTGGGATTTGAAGTCCACAAGTCTTAAAAGAGCCAAGTTTGCAGACCCCTGGTCTATGTGACTGATTGTTTTGGGGTTGGGGGGAAAGCTTTTACTTTTAATTGGGTGAAAAACGTGGGAACCGTCATAGTCGTTTTTTACCAGATTTGTGCCAATATGATATATCCAATAAAGCTATTCTTTGAGGAATTCATCTGCCTCAGAGTTTTGTTTGGTATGGGTCAGTAGTGGGTTTCACTTGCCTTTGCTACTGGTTCACTCTGCTATTGGTATCTATCTACCTATCTCTTTGTGCTAACTTTGCCAATGGTTTGCTCTGTATGCGCAGAGCATATTTGATGATGTCCGGGCAGGTGGGCGGAGCCTCCCATCACTGCTACTACCAGTTCGCCTGAACCTGGACAAACTGGTAGCAACCCACCACTGGTATGGGTCTATTACTTGGAACCCTGACACTGAGGCTGTGTTTATGATCTTGCTTCAGTTTTCTTTCGTTTTACAGGCCTGCGAAGGTCGTGAATGCAAGAATTGGCAGCAAAGTTATTTTTTCATCACCATCGTAATTGCAAGTAGTCACTAAATAACGAAACCTATCTGTAATAAAACTTACATTATTGTTTAGAAGGAACATGCTCACTAAATGATTCTATTAACTGCAGGGTAACATCAAGAAATGTTATTGCCTGAACTGAAGACAAGTTATTCCAATATTATAGACAAAGCCAACTAGACTGATGGCTGAATCTAACACTATTGGGACAGGGTGGTATTCATGATTACATTTAAAGGGATCAAGGTAATGTAAGGCATAGAAGGCAGGGCTGTATGATGTATAGTTTGTCCTCCTACAGAGCAAAACTATTGTGCTAAGGAATTGCCTCTGCTACTTTATCCAGACCCTGTCTATGGTAAATACATATATTCCTACAGTCCAGAGACAGCAGGATTTAGATAAGCTGATTTTAGATCAAAATCAGTATTTCTCTGCAGACCTAAGTTCCAATATCTGTTCTTTTCCAAGAAATCAAGCACTGTGTACTCCCAACCCAAGTGCGGAAACTGCTGTCTGGACAAGTCCCTATTTTTACTTCCTTTACAAAGGACATTGAGTTATTTACAAAATGAAAAGGTCTACAGAATTCCCCTTTTAAATATAACGTTAAACGGAAGCAACCTTTATACGGGAAAGCATGACTTCCAACATATTATGTTGGCTTGTACACTTCCAGTATTTCCTCTCTACTGGATTGAAGTTGACACATGTTCTTATTTTTTTAATGCCATTCTTTCAGACGTAGCTTTACTGAAAATCAGCATTGCTAAGAGGAAACTAGCAGGGAAGCCCTCATTTCCTTTAATACATTCCTAAGTCTTTTATTTGGAGAACAAAATTGGTCTGGTATGTGATTCAGTGCATCATCCTCCAATTGCCATCTTCAAGATAAAAACAATATAACCTGACATTACTGTAATATTATGCACAGTCACTGGATCAAATTAAGTTGGCACCTTTGAAAAAAAATCAAAAGGTTAAAAAAAACCTTATTTGTTTCTGTTTCGGAGTTCAGAACATGAAACAAAAAAACCACAGCAGACACTTGAACCTTGGTTCAAACTTTCTGCCAGGGCCATAAAATTCACGGGGGTGGGTGGCGGCTTTGGGGTCATTATGCTCTCTTAGATAACTAATTTTATAAAATGTTTCTATGGTGAATCCTAAGACTAGTAATCACATTGCTAAGGAATGTTTTTTCCTACTATCTTTCTAAAAATTGGTGAAAATATTCCTTTCCAGCAATTTTGATATATATACTGAATGTCCCATTCCAATCAATAAATAAATCAATGGTTTCTATAAAGAACCAACAATACTTGAGAAGATACTATTTGGCGTGGTTGAAAAGCTAATAAAGAAAATATATAGTTATTTATTAAGTCTTAAAATGGAAGATGAACAAGTGAAATAATCAATGATAACATGGACAAATTTTTTGGGATATACTATAGAATTAGATAAATGGCAAAAACTTTGGAATAGAAACTATAAATTGACAGTGGCAACTACATACAAAGAAACCTGTATAAAATGTTCTACAGGTGGCATTTGCCACCACTAGCAAAGATGTCTAAAAACATGTCTGCCAATTGCTGGAAATGCAACCAGATACCGGGATTGTATTATCATATGTGGTGGACTTGCTCAAAGACAAAAAAAATTTGGATGAAAATACATACATAGCTAGAAAAAATGACAAAGCAACATATAGATTTAAAGCCAGAAATATTTTTGTTAGGTATTTTGCCAGAAAAATACAATAAAGGGATTTTATATTTAATATTACATGTTTCAACGGCAGCAAGAATTTTATTTGCACAACATTGGGAAAATAAGGAAACTCCTTTAGATGAAAATATAATTTAAAAAATATTAGAGTGTGCGGAAATGGATACGATAAAGGATAAAGAAGACACAGAATATTTTTTAACTTGGGATTTGTTTTACCAATGGTTGGATAATAAAAGTAGATATTAGAAGGGGGAAGAATATTACTATATATAAGTAAAGATTGTGTATATGTATATGTATATGTAAAATGACCCAGACAATACACTGTTTATTGAATACTTATGGATATTAAAGAAAAATGTATAAATAAAAACATTTTAAAAGATCAATGAATCAATCAATATTTGTAGCTTGGACTTGGTTACTTGGTGCTTTTTTACAGAAATTTTATTATCGGGCTATGTAACACTATTAATCTGAGGGAGAGTTAAGTTTTTCGGCTTCCATTATTTAGACAAGGCATGCAAAGTTATTGACTAAATATCTGTTATTGAGAAATAGTTGCATCTCTGTTTATTATAAAATATAAATGACAAGTTCCTAAATGCTCTTAAAATATCAAGTATTTATATATGTGAGTATGCAGTTTAAAGCATCAAACTATGATCTTCTCAAAAGCGTTCATACATGGAATACCTCAGTACCAAATACAGGTAGTCCTCACTTAACAACAGTGTAAGGTGTAATGTCACATATCTACACCAACTTATGACAGCAGTTCCACCACTCCCAGTTGCCATTGGGTGAATTCTGCAGGGTTATTGTCCTATGGTCATATGACCACAATTTGTGTATTTGACAAACAGTTCACAGTTATGAGATTGCACTGCCAGCTTCTGAGAAGAAATGTACATGAGTAGGCTGACAGGAAGTCACAAAACACAATTAGGTAAACCACAGGAGATTGCAATGTTCTAACTGCAAGCTGGTTTCCTGAATTGTGATCTCGTGACTGTGGGCGGGATACTGCAATGGCTGCAACTTTGGGGACATGTCATAAGTCCCCCTCATTCATTACTGTTGTAACTTTGAACGCTTGCTGAAGCATTGAACGCTTGCTGAAGCGCTTTGAGTGCTAAGCAAGGACTACCTCTATGTGTTTCCTTCTCAAGGATATGTTGGTTTGTGTGTTTCTGGGAGGATTGGGAGGTGGAGGTAGGGATAGGGAATAGGAGAAAAGCAAAGGCGGCCACAGAAACCCAGCAGCAGCCAGTTTTCACATTAGAACTGATGGGCCAGACAAAAATGATTGAACAGGAACAGTCTTTAAAATTCACCAACCACTGCTGACAGAAAATATGAACTGCAGAAGGGAGCAGCTGGTATTGCTAACTTAATAGGTGAGACTTTTGAAATGCTAATCTGGAGGAAGTGGAGATTTCAAGCCGTAGTGGATTCCACTTACCTTCGCTACCAGTTCGGAATTGTGAGCGCGCACAGAGCGCTTCAGCGCATGCGCAGAACCTTCTGCACATGTGCAGAACGTCTGTGATGACACCCGGGTGGAGCCTCCCACTGCCGCCACTACCGGTTTGCCCAAACCAGGGCAAACTGGTAGAAATCCACCACTGGTTTGGAGCCCTGCCTTCTCAGGCAAAGGATACATACTTTAATCATGATATTTAATTGGGATAGTAACTTAACTACGCCTGTGTCTATTATAGCAAGCTCCCGATACAAATACTTGAGGAATGCATAGACAACCATGCTACCATCTGAGCCCAGAAGGACTTTTCTTAGGAAATAAACATTCTGCAATCTTTGCAGGCCAGATCTGCAATAACTTCTTTAAAATGTGTTATTTTTTGCAATTTGTCCCTCTTCAAGAACCAAAGCAAATGGAGATGACCTTTAAACAATAGTTTGCTTCTGCTCTGCTGAATCTGAACAAAAAGCTTTCTATCTCATATGCATGTCTATGCAGCTGGAGATATTTCTATGGTGAAAGGTCAAGGCTTTTCATGACCTTTGCAACAGATGACCTAATTGAAAAATCACTATGGCCTTTTCTATTTTTTTTTTAAATTGTTGTTGCAATTTTAAAAAGGATAGTTCAGTTCTCAAAATGTTCTAATTCCTTAAGGTTTGCGGAAATTACTGAAATGTATCTAGCAGTTTTCATTTAGTTGACCGACAAAAATTGAGTCAAATTATAGTTCAAGTTACCATGAATGAACACTAAGTCTTGAAGTGTGTTACTTGCAAAGATGTTAACTTACAGTCAAAGCAATTTAATAATTACAGTGAAAGAAACCAGGTCATTTCATTCTCTTCCTTGCACAAAAAAATTGAAGCACTCAGTGTTCTTTCCTTTGAGCATTTTTCAATGCACTGAAAGTTATTCTTACCCATGAAGTAATTTAGCTTTTATGGATACATTCATAAATTCACAGGAACTGTGTTTCTGGAATATCAGTGGTCTCATTAAATAGAATTCTTCAGACTTTTATGCAAAATATATCATATGTGACAAACCTCTCAAATACTCTGAAGAATGATCTATTAGACTGAGCTGACTACTGTGGATAGATATATAGCTTCATATTCTCAGTGCATCTGAAAGTCACCACATTGAGAAGGATAGCCAAACCTACATTCCTGACATCACAGCTGTCTAACCTTAGAAATATTAACCACATTATGAACAGCCTTTAAGTTAACTTTAATTCCCATTTTCCAAGAATCTCTTTATTATTTTTTCTTAAATGAAAATTTCTTTACTTTGAGTTTGGAGAAAATTGCTGCTGACAAAGAAACTGTCTTATAGGAGGAAATATAGGTTGCCAGGGGATAGTTAAATCTATTAACTGTGTACCTGTTAATAAACATTAGCTTGAACTGAATTTAAATTTCATTTAAAAATACTCTGACAGCAATTCAATCTTAACAAGTAAGTAACATGTGCCAAGGGATGATGTTGCTAAGATTCATTTTTTTAAAAAATGAGGATTAGTTAAGTACAGATCATCCTCAATTTACAACTATTCATTTAGTGACCAAAGTTTCAGTCGCATTGAAAAAAGTGACTTACAACCAATCTGGGAACTTATGTGCATCGCAACATCCCCATGGTAATGTGATCAAAAGCAATCAGCATGTATTTATAATAATTGTAGCATCCTGGGGCCAGGCGACCACCATTTGCAAGCTTCCCAGCCAGCTTCTGACAAGCAAAGTCAATGGGGGAAGCCAGATTTGCTTAACCACCATGTGATTCACTTAGCAACTGCAACGATTTGCTAAATGACTATGGCAAAAAAAGTTGCAAAATCGGGTGCAACTCACTTAACTATTTTGGAATAGAAATTCTGCTCCCAATTGTGATCATAAGTCAAGAACTAACTATTACATTAGCCAGGCAGTGCATGTGTCTGAATATTCCTTCTTCCATTTGAGCACAGTCATAACTATTTTTTTCCACAGACCTCATGTTATTCTTAGTCATTTCAAATTAAGAAATTATTTCTATTTTGAAAATGTAAACATAATTCATCTGAAAAAGAGATTCTATTTTTAACATCATAAAAGAAAATGTGATTTTCAGATTATTGCCAACAGTTGTGACATAATTTAGAGTCAATCAAGGAAAATCTTTTTTATGCTAGTAAGCCTTACTCCTCCCAAACCTAACTATTTAGTTATAAAGGCTCAGGGTTCTTGTTATAAGCAAATCTTACTCTATGCAAAATACTGTGAATATAATTTTTGTGTCTGTAATTATCTCCTAATATCACATCTAGAGATTTATATGCCAGTCATCTGCTAGGCTTTCACTGATCAGGCTGTATTGATTTAATTCAATTTGATTTTATTATGGTCTGCTTTTCTGAAGTCAGCATTAACATTGACAATTTAGTTAAACAAATGGTCAATTTGTTAACAATTTAGTTAAACAAATTATCCACTTTATCAGGCAACTGTCTATTTCTATGAGTCAATGACATGCAATTATGGATAACCTAGTCAGATGCTGCAAAGGAAGTTCAGGGATTACAAATTCATTCTGCCTCAAATGGGAAAAAAAGTTAAAAAAAGAAATGTGGTAGCATTTACCTGGCATGGCACATAATGGCAACATTAACAAAAAATATCTGATGTTTTTGTGCCAAAGCTAAAATCAAGAAGAACACGGCAATAACATCAAATAAGGATATATGGGAACAAAACAAAATGGCTTTCAGAAATAATACTCTTGTCAAAAAGAATATAATAAATAAAATGTGGATTGGTAGATTTTTTTGGAGGATATTTTCTCAGGAGGCAATGTTTCTGAAAATGAAATTTTGTTGTTCTTTGTTGTCCACTGAACATCATAAAAACTAGTAGCCAGAATTAGAACTTGTATATTAGAATTAGAACTATTCTTTCCTTTTAGTATAATGTATGATTTCTGCTCTTTTACCACATATTAGCAAGGTCCATGTACTAAATTGTAAAATTAAATACAAGTTTCTTCTAAAAACTTAAGCTGCACTTTCATTAGAAACCAGAAACCCCTTTAAACTTAAATTTATTGTATCGATTTGCACAAGTTTGGGAAGTTGCAAAGAGGGGGATGTGCAAAACATCAAGAGGCAAACAAATGTGTCCTGTAAACATATAAAGGTTTGTAGGAAATGATACCGAATCTCTTATCAGGAAGAATGAGAAAAGGCTTGGTGAAACTCAACAATTGGAAAACAGGGTGAGACAAGAGTTCCCATCAATGGGAAGGCCGTCCACTCACATGCTCTGCAAACCTCCATGTTTATTAGGAAATCAACTTCAGTGTCATTCCAGGTGCTCTACATCTTAAGCTGAAACTTAAGAGATTGAGCAGCCAAACAATGGTGTGAGATGACAAAGATGCTCGCATATTTTAGAGCAGGGGTCTCCAACCTTGGTCCCTTTAAGACTTGTGGACTTCAACTCCCAGAGTTCCTCAGCCAGCAAAGCTGGCTGAGGAACTCTGGGAGTTGAAGTCCACAAGTCTTAAAGGGACCAAGGTTGGAGACCCCTGTTTTAGAACATTGCACAAACTGTTTGTCAAGATGACATCAACTCTCTAGTGCATATTCTTGGACATTTCACAATGTTCCTTAAAGTAACCATTAAACACTACTGCAAAGTGGATCTCTCACAGAGGATGCATTGAAGATGGGAAACAGACGCCATTCACGTTTTATCAATTTTTATTTAATAAAAAAAAGACAGGATCAGATTAAAAATACAAACACTTTGGGTGATTATCCAGCGTTTCCCTCTGCTTCAAAGTAATCAAACCAACCAATAAGCAAAATGAAAAACAAAACACTTTCTTAAGGTAATGTTTTGGCCAAAGCTGTAAAATAATGCAGAACCAATTAAATTATACCAAAATATATTATTATACCTTTGAAATGGCTTTCAGACCAATAAATTAAAAGAAAACAAATAAAAAAGTCAACTTTAAAGACAAAAAAAATTCTTTGCAAATTAAATAAGGGAAAAAATTACACAGCACTATTAATAACAATGTGCAGTCAAGAATTCTGGTTCTTCTAGGAATGATAATATGCCAGTAAGTCCCTACAGAATATTTTTCCAGTTTGGCAGCAATCAGTTAAACCAGTGTTTCTCAACCTTGACAACTTTTAAGATTGCAGAATTCTAGGAGTAGAAGTCCACACATCTTAAAGTTGACAAGGTTGAGAAACACTGAGTTAATCAGTCATTCACATTTGTATACAAGATGACAGGCCTGGGCTACAACATAGAGCTAAGTGTGAGGACAATTCCTAGTTCTTCCCAGGAGCTGTTGAGAGTTCCCTTTTTGTCTCAATATTTATCAACTGCATGTTAAACTGGTCTTGCTGAAGACAGGTAGCAATTAGCACTATTCTAAGACAACTGAGACCAGTTTTTTGTTCTCAAAGGAAAAAGGGTTGCTTATTCATGAATTAAAACATGGTCTTTATCTTAAAGCAAAATTTATCCAAATTACTGAACTATGCTTTTTTTTTTTAGCTGTGCGTTGAAACATATGTACTCTTCTAAGGTGGAAATCTCTTAACAAATGTTCTTACCAATCAATCCAGTGAATCTGATTAAGTAAACATAGTTCTGGGATTCATATTTAGTGCTTGGATGAACTCATTATGAAGGTAAAAATTAAACATGAGACTCCCAAGTTAATGTTAAATATTAAGAAGACAAAGTGTCAATGTGAAGATGTTTTTCATTGTTTGGACACAGTAAATAAGGACGAACTGTATGCAATCTAAAGTGTAGGTTGGTTAAGAAGGAAGTTGGCTACAAACTTATATAAAATCTTGAAAGAGACCTCAATGTCAACAAAATTCAGAATACTTAAAACAATTGTAATTGTAATAGTAATGGATAGCTGTGAAAATGGATACTGAGAGACAATGAGAAAATAGATTACTTTGAACTATGGATTTGGGGTTTTTAAACATATCATGACTTGCTGGGTGAACCAGTAAATCAGTTCAAGCCCAAATAAAATCTGATTGCTCATTTGAGACAATAATTAGCAAGTAAAAATGTACATACTTAGGCATATGGTACAAGTAGATGATGGAATAGAAAAAAGAATTGCTTGGCAAGATATGTAAGAACTGGAAGACAAAGGATATGGTAGGTGGATACAATCAATTACTATATTACTAGAATACCTTTGGAAGCATTTCTCTTTAGTATCTATGACAAATCCAGATGGACAGTACTATAGGGATATTATAAGCATTTAGTGTCATTTTGGATTATTTGATCCAATATGTTTTGGAAGAATACAATGATCTTTTTGTTATTCAGGAAAAGGAAATAAATTAATTCGCTAATCTTAATGGTAGCAACATGCTGTCTACGGATACCTGTCATAGTGCCCATCATGTTCCCTGCTGCTTCTGTTTAATTTTTAAGACAGTATTTTAATTTTTAAAAGGAGAAGCTAATCTGATTCAAAGCAAATCTCTGTAGGCTTCAAAGGCATTCTTAGAATATAAAAATGTTTGGATAGGTGCACTTCTGTCCAGAGATAATGCAAAATTAAGCTGGAGTATACAGCATTCTGTGGAGAGAAGCTAGAGAAGGCTTCGAAAGAGTCTTACCAATCTTTCAGTTACAGTATGTTTTGCAATTGAACAGGATTATATGGCATTCATTTTAAGAATATTAAAGTTCCATCCTCACACCAGCTGTTTCATGAAGGCATCTACATCATAGTCCCCAAATTCCAAGTGCAACTACTTTCTCAAAAAGATTTCCTACCTCTGATTTGCATGTTTAGACAGTTTTAACACAAAATAATTTCAACAAAATTATGAGAACCACACTGTCCCCTGATTCTAATATTTTAATATCTCTGCTTTGAAATCCTTTGGAATTGGCACTAGATTCCTGTAAATTTTGGAGCCTCAAATTAAAGGGGGGCAAATTATGTTCTTTGTAATGAAGCTGGCATAGCTTAAATGAAGGAAGTACTCTCAGCCTAGTTAGATTTGAGTTGGCCTATTTTTTCAACAAAGTGTTACAACAATTTGATTGTGTAAACTACCTTAATAATGTTACTGTACTGTAACTCTGAACTCCTTACGGGATATGCGTGACCTAAAGTAAGTCAGAAGTCTCAATTGCCCAGGCCTATCAACCACATAGTGCCTATTTAAAAAGAGGCTTACATTCATTCATATAATCCAGTAAACCCAAGCGGTACCTTTATGGGAGTTGAAACCTTTAATTGCAATTTTAGAATTACATCCATGAATCATGTCTTGTTTTCTCCAATTTGATTCAACTGATCTAACAATATCATCTATAATACATATATATTCTTAAATTGAATTCCTCATGAAGTCTACTACCCTATTATCTTTTTCTTACTCGTAAACTGTACTCCTTCTAAATGTCAATGGAGATTCTCAGTCATCCAAGTCATGGTTGTCCCAAGGGTGTTTTTTTTCAAAAGACAACTCAGCTTTCAAAACTGAAGAAGCTTCTTGGATGAAAAGGGAAACATCTTCAAAGAAAAAAACAAGAAAGTCCAATTGCCTTTTGAAAAAGCACCTTTGGGTATATTCCTTCTAATCATCCTCATAACTTTGTTTCTTCTAGCCATTCACGCTACTGCCTATTAACAGGGCTCTGGAAATCTGTCCTAAACTGAGGCCTGCAAGAACTAAAGTGAAAGTCTTTAATAAAACTTAAATTCTGCAGCTCATTAAATCAGTATTAGAACACATTGCATAACATACTTATGGTTTCATAAATTATCCTTTAGAAAAACTTTATGGTTCCTATAACTTACATAAATGCACAAGTGGTGAAAAGAAACTTGTTAAAGGTTCTTGGCACTTCAAACAATTTATTTTTAATTGTAGGCATACAAATTTCCAGAGTCCCCGCTAATGGGCAAATAAAATGGTTTTTGTCTCTCAACTCATCATTTTTACTACATTACTATTTCTTGCTAACTGAAGCTCTATAAAAAATGAAATATTTCCCACTTAAATTGCTAAATGCTTTTCAAAAGAAAATTATTCTAACCAGCATTTCCAATAATTGGATGGGCAAGTATGCCCACAAAGCTTTTAGCAAGCAGCCCAGTCCTTTTTGCGTGTATTTTGGAATTAGGATCTCCTTTGTTAAAGTTCAAGAAATTTCATTAACTTAGATGAAGTTTAATTCATCAGTATGAAGATTGATAAATCCATTTGCCAAAAATTTATTATATGTAACTGTTGATTATTTTTTACTCTTAAAGTTATAGCTTTTCCACTAGTTACTTACCTTCTCTAACAAAAATGAAAAGTACCTTTTTTCAGTTTACATTTTATCTAGGTTCAACTTACTGCACTGGAAGATTTTTTTTCTCTATCTGCCAGAGAGTTTTCTTCATATATTACCATAATTTCTTTGGATGTTAGGTAGTATTTAAACTGCATGTACTCCAAGTTTGAATATAAGCATGAGGTGGTATTTTCAAAGGGCTTCTTCTTATAACAATGTTGTCACTGTCAGCTAATTGACAATTGGGCCAACTCCATCATAAAGGTACCCAAGACCCTTTCTCTCCAGTCCTACTTTTTCCCCATCTGCTAATTAAGTTTGTTACAGATCTCCAGAGCCTTCTTGTAGACCTGAGTGACATCATCCATGTCTGTAAGAAGAGAAAAACTATCACTTGTCCGATTTCGGTAACGCTTCAGGTACTGTGGTCGTGAGCGGTTTTTTTGAAGTCCTTGGAAATCTTGGATCTGGAGGAAGTTTTCAGCTGACACACAGCTTCTTATTTTGAGTTTGTTCTCTTGCAGGTCCACCAAGTCAAAAGAGTCACTGGAAAGAATGCTGTCATCACTAATCACACTAGAAGGGCGACTGTAACTTCGAGATAATCCATCTACAGCCAAACTTGCTTCTTCCATGCCTTTCGTGACTGGTCTGTCAGAATGGATCAAAGCTGAATGTGCAGTAGTGGTGGAATACTTGCTACTGTGCTTTAAAATACCCTTCCGTCTGTAGGAATGACTGTAAGACTCTATTCTTAACGTTTCGATGATATTTGGGGATGTGTCACTGTTTCCTACCTCCTCATTATGATTCAGGAGTTCTGAAGATTCACTCCTTTCTGGAGATGAGTAGTAACCAGATTCTCTTTGCTGAGTCTTCTTGAGGATTCCCTTTTTTGGCATTAAAGAAGACTGCTTAGTGCTGTATTTACCCGTTATATCCCCTTCCAAAACACTCTTAATTGGTATACCTATTCTACATAATTCTTGTTCCTTTTTAAAAGTGGAGGGCAATACTGGATTGACTACCCCTTCTATGAATCCTGCACTGTGAGACCGATGTTCACTGTTGCTTCTCTTCTTCAAAATACCTTTTGGCCTCTTGGAATTTAATTTGCAGGAATTGTCAACTCCTTCTTGGATTGACTGTGCAATGTCATTTTCCTTCTTTGATTTTTTGAGGGATCTCTGTCTCTCTAAATGGACTTCGGATCCTTTTGGTTTAGAAAGGCACTTCATTTTGGTCTCAGTCTCTGGCTGGAGGCCACTGGAACGATGATGCCAGTCTATGAATCTAGACAGCAGAGGGGACTCAGAGTCTTGCAAGGCATCACAATCACAAACGGTACTCTTATAGCCCCAGTTAACCCACCAGTGGTTGGCAATGTCTTCAACGGTTGCTCTGCGTTCAGGATTCACCATCAGCATCCATCTGATCAGGCCACGAGCATCTATTAACAAATAATATACATTAAAGATGTTTGAGCTTAAGATCTTACATTAATACAGAATCTAACTTATAATGGAATTGTTGCAAATGACCCCAAAATTATGTAGGACAATATTTTGGCCTGGAAGAAAGGGATTAAGCAGGTAGGTAGATTGACTGATAGATTTCCTAGGGGTAGATTACTGGTAGAAACTGACACTGAATTACTTTTCCATATCATACTGGTCTGTTTTTTTTCCCCAAGGTTGTTGAATGAATATAGTAAAGGGAAGCATATATGGAGAAACATAGATTCAGAAAATCTATCAATCTTTGCATGTAGATTGTAGGAATATTTAATATGTAAATATTTATCAGTAGTTTACAGTCTTATAAGACTTTCCTGAACAATTTTACAAATCTTGAATTTAGACTGCTTTTTAAAAGAAAACAACCTGATTTGGATTCTGGAGGCTAATATATGAGATTTATCTTTCAGTAAAATTAGAATTTGTAATAGAATGTATAAAAATCAAAACATATATATTTGTCAAATATAGCCTACTTGGAGACTAACTGAATATAAGAAATGTATATTTGTATATGTTTGAGAAAAAGCCCATGTATTTTTTCTAATAGTTAAATGCATATAACTTAAAACACAACTAGCCCAATTCTTCTGTCTTCTACCATCAGATTTACCATCTCCATGATAACAAAGTTAAAATATTTGGTCATTTAATTGTTCAGCCAAGTTTTTTAAATGGCTGTCACCAACTTTCTTCTGTATATTTAATAAACTGTGAAATATTTGTTGGTGGTCAAGATAGAATTAAATTCTTAAACCAATGATTTGCTCTGCAATAAGTCTGTTATTTTTTTCTATTCACACACACAATTCTAATGGCTGAAATGAAACTCTGTCAAGTAACATTTTGTAGCTTCCTTGTAAAGACTAAGAGACTTTTGACTATCACCTAGCTACCTAGCTATAGCATATCTGAAAAGTCCCTGTCATTCAGATTTGCTATGGCACATGAGGGGAAAAAACAGATATCTCTTGGTCAGTGTTTAGGACATTAGACATTATGATCAGCAGCAACATTTCAGTCTGTCAACAGAAATCCATGGCAATAATCACCTGACAGCCAACATTTTAAGAGGGAAGCTGTAATACAGTTCACTCTGTCTTCAAACTGTCTATTATAGGAGTTCTGCATTACAGAAATAAGGGACTGAATAATGATTGGCCAGTAATTATCAAATATAAGATTAGAAAATTAGTTTCAAATCAAGGCAGCAGGATAACTCATGGACATTATTAGAACCTAGGTATCCCAAGTCTGTGAGAAAGAAATTAAAATGAGTCATAGAACAGGCAAACTGTTTATTGGTGAAGAATTTTCAGTAGAACTTTTATATTCCTGGTAAAATCCTAGCTGCTTTATAGAGGCTTCCATTTGTAATCTAAAAGGTGAAAACTGAGTGAGAACGAATCACAAAACATGAAGTCCTTATGGTACCCACATAATGAGGGAAAATTAAACATCAAAGAGAATCTTAAAATTGTGACAAATTTTCAACTGGATTGCAATTGAATATATGTGTCTTTATTTCTGTAGTCACCTTTTCAAAATGATTCAGGACAGTGTACAAATAAAACAAGCAAACCAAAATAATTCCATATAAAATATAGTAAAATTAACAACAAAAATTCTAACAAACAGGTTGAGAACCAAATCCTCCTGACCCAGTGCCTGGGGAAAAGATGGGTTATGTATTGTCATGGTTTTGAACTTTAATTCCTTGAAGAACAATTCTACATCTAGTAGCTTGCAGCTCTGCCTAACTAGTTGTAACTCTCTGGAATCCACCATTTTCCTTGTACTATTCCAAAGTGCTTGTCTCTTTCTGCTGAGAAAGACTGTGGACATATACAGTGTCATATTTTCAAGTATAGACTTGAGAAATAATTTATGGCTTCTCCTTGCCCCTTTAGGGCAGCTGATAATGCTTTCCAGCTATCATACATCAGAAATTCTTGTTGCTTTAGTCAGATCTTCCTCAAACTTCTCACAATACCCTTTTGAAAATCAGAAGCAGCCAGATAGCCTTTGATGCAAATTGAGAATCCTTAGTTTGTATTGCAGTATTTCTGTTTTATCCACCCAACTCTTCCATATACCAAACATCAGAAAGGATGTAAAACAAGCCATTAGAAACCCCTATTATGTCAATGCACTATGACACATCTTTTGATACCTGAGGGCTGTGTTGGCTCACGATATTCTCCACTACTGATCTGCCTGATCAGATTTTTGTGATCAAAGCCATCAAAGGGCATTGTTCCATAAACCAAAGTATAAAGTAAAACACCAAGAGCCCAGCTGTCAACCTAAAGCAGAAAGATAAGAAACGTAAGGAGTAAAATATGGTGACTCCTGAAGACGCTGAAATTACTAAAGAAACTAAACATCCATCTACCATTATTAAAAAACACATAAGTATTCAGTAGAAAATCCATCAATGAACAATGAAAACAAGACTTTAAAACATCTTGCATGCAAAAGATTATTCCTTTTTGTATTATCAAAAAAATCATTTCACCAAATTCCAGACACAAAGAATATTTATACAAATCAGCTATATAAAATGGAATTAATCAATAAATAATTTTATATTTTTCATTCTGTTTTTTTAAAGTATTTCTTTCTTCTGAATTCTGTTTACCTCTGGTCCCCGATAAGGTCTTCCATTAACAATTTCAGGAGATGCATATAATGGACTTCCACAGAAAGTCTGGAGAAATTTATCCTTCTGATAAAGATTTGAAAGACCAAAGTCTGCAATCTGTAAAGACAAATTTAGAAGCAATTGGCTGATGAATAACATGTAACATTAATAAAAGCTTTTTTCCATTCTGTTCCTTTCTTAGTTTCAGAATAGTAGCATGAAGAATTTATAACAGCTATTATGTTTCTTTTAATTCTGGTTTTATTGTTATTATACATTATATATTATGTTATATTTCAGTTATATAAAGCATGTGTTATTGTGTTAGTAAAACATCAAAGCCAAGATACATGTTGTTTTATATGTCTTTCATGGACAATTCAAATGTACATGTATATTGTGAATAAAATAAACATTGGAACCATACAGCACATATTTGTTATGCTAAAACTATTTTTATGCAAAAAAATTATGCTTGCATATACATTGTTCTGCTAATTGAATAAGAATAGTGGTTAGAGGCTGCAAAATATTCTTGAACAGTATTCTGAAAAATTGGAAAATAAAACTTAGCATGAAAATGAATTTTTAATATTTGGGGTCTTTTTTGGAGTGAGGCAATTTGGAAGTCTAGTTCATCCAAATATGTGCTTAGAAATTAGAAAGAATGAGAAGATTCCCAAAATTATAACAAAATATATTTTGGATGAATGACAAGATGGGATAAAAATGAATGAAAAGGTAGGATAAAAATCTAATGAATAAGAACATAGAATAATAGAGTTGGAAGGGACCTCGGAGGTCTTCTACTCCTTCCCCCGGCTTTAGCATAAATAAGCTCCAGCTTGTTTAGGAGAAACTCTATACAATAGCAAAAAGAGATCACCCAAACAGAGGAAGGATCATGTTGCTCACCCCCTTTATTTGAGATTTTGAGTAGAGAGCAAAAGTTAGTGTTTAGTCACAGCAATCTGTGTCCCTATTGAGCAGGGGTGTCAAACTCAAGGCCCACAGGCAAGACCCGGCCCACAATGTGATCTGATCCGGCCCATGGGGCAGTCCTGGAAATTGTAAGGGGCTGGCCCACTTTGGCCCGGTCTACCCAATGCAAAGAAGAAACATCAGGCCAGCATGACTTTGGCTAAGTCTACCCAGTGCGAAGAGGAAGCATGCCAGCAGTTTGGGGCGTGGGGTCAAGCTGGCCACGCCCACCCAGTCAGCCACACCCACCAAATCGGCCATGTCCACCTGGCCCCCCAATGTCAACCACAGTCCTGATGCGGCCCTCAATGAAATTGAGTTTGACACCCCTGCTGTAGAGGGGGGGAAATAAAACTAGGGGAAGAAGATTCTTTCACTTTCAAAACACCTGTATCTTGCAAATGAAATAGGAACACTTTTTACCTCATACTGGCAAGGTTGCTACAATCCTCCCCTCTAATTTATCAAACTAGACAGAAATGTTGCCTTCTCTACAGCATGTAAATTGACAAGGTCATTTGTCCAAGTGGCCTACTGTTTTATTAAACTTCTGTGAATTTAACATGCATTCCTAGCAGGAGATAATTATTCAGTATCTACTTCTTGAATAGTATAATGAAGAGTATACTAAGCTAATGATTAGATGTGGTGAAAAGTCCTACTTTGAAGTAAGAAAACTGCATAGGTAGGCTGTAAGACATTTTCCAGGCTGTGCTTTCTGATATTTCATTACAAGGACATTCCAAGATAAGACAGTAGCTATATTAGTGAATTATCATTTCAAAATCAATATCTCAATTAATATTCCATAGTTTTGGAATTGTATGCAGAAAGAAATCCTAGAAAAAAAGGTCCCTTCATTATATGTCTCAAATCCCATTAGAAGCAACTTGTGTAGAACTTCAGTCTGCAAATTTTCAAAGTTCAGTTTGCAGTTAATTTCCTTAAGTTCTTATCAAAGCACTCTGAGGAGTGTGCTGGAAATTTATCTTGAGCTCATAATCACAACTCCATGAATCAGTAGATTTCCTTTACTTAGAGAGACTGTAGAGCAGATTTTTCTGACATTCATTGTACAGTTTATTAAGACAATCTGTGCTCTTATTGTCCTACAATCTACAAAATACATGGGTACCAACATGCAAATAAGTGTGTAAAGTTTAAATCTCAAACTGGCTCCAAAGCACTTTCATTTTTGACCTTCAGGAAAAAGTGTTTCTATTTCAGCCAACTCCTATATTCAGAAATTTATCAGATTTTCTAGTTAAAACTCATTTCCCCTCCCCCTCCATGGAGAACAAAATCATAGTAGCCAAGATTCCTTCAAGTTCTTCTCACTTAAACAGAGCCAAAGAATTCAAATGTTTCCCAAACAGGGAGGGGTTGCTAAAAAACCAGATGCTGTATTCCCTTACCCTCAAGGAAACAATTGATTCCACTACTTATATTAAATGTGATGAAATTTACTCACTGAGTATGATGCTTATATCCTCTCCAATATCTGAGTTTAGGGTAATCTGAATTAACTCAAAATTAGACGGAGAATAAGCTTCACACTCAAGTGAGTAAATTTCATTGTATTTGTAGTGTATATGAACATTTTTAAGGGAACAATTTCAGCTTGACCTAAATTGTAATACTGGAGAGAGCACTAGCTTTAAGCTTTACACTCGGTGAGTAAATTGCTCAGCAAGTAAACAAATGCTATTAAGAAAACATCTTAGAAAAAGGAAGTCCTAAGCACTATGAAATTGAGAAATATAAGACTGTATATATAAAGAAATTTCAAAACAGGACTGCATTGTCCTATTGGACAAATGGTTGCATTGTTCCACTATATAAATGGAATAGTAGCAAAACTGAATCCAAAATTGAAGGGGGATTGGCTTGAAAGGGGTTTTGCAACCAAAAGAGTACAAAGAGTAACAAAACAACTTTTGGCTTTATATATAGTCCTCAATTTACAATCACAATTGGGACCAGAATTTCTGTTGCTAAGCAAGGCAGTTGTTAAGTAGGTTGCGCCCAATTTTGTGACCTTTTTGCCACGTTGTTGTTAAGAGAATCACTGCAATTGTTAAGTAAATCTGCTTAACCATGTAAGTCACTGGGAAAGACTATGGTTCACCAGTTATTTTTCATACATGGTTCAGATACCGGGCCATTGGAAAGAAACTAAGCAAAGTTTCAATTTTTTTCCTCTTGAATTTCACATTAGGAAAAATACATAATGGGAGGGAGAAAGGGAAGAGACTGTAAGAGAGATGCCACATAACCGAAGGTGACTCCTTGTCTAGCAGACATAACAAATTTGTCCGATTTCAGACTGGGAGAGAGAGACAGAGAAAAAACAGGGAGGAGAATTCAATGCGTGTTGGCCAAAACCCATCACATGTACTTACATCTTTTACAATGGAAAAAGAGACAGCACCAGAAAGAAGACAGTTCCCGTCCTACATTTCTTACAAGGAAGTAACAGATATGGTGAGATACCACAAAGGGTATCTTGGAAAAGGACTGAATTCAATTTCCATGATTAGGTAGAATGACTGTTGCCAGAAAGGTTCTGGTTTTGGCCAAATTATTCTGGGGAATTATGGTTTATATAAAAAAATACAAGCCTCATTCCAAACATCAAGGGGAAAAAATCTAGGCAATAGTGCAAAAACCAAACACTGGTCTATCTCTCAGAGCACACTGTCAAAGGCTGCCAGCTTTATTATAATATAGTATTATCAGTTATATATCCATGACATAAAAAGCACTTGCTTATATTATGTTAAAATTAGACTTTAATAAGGGTTATATGATTTTTCCCCACAAACGGTAGCCTTCTAGCCTTATAGTCTTCTATGGAAAAAATACACTCCAAAGTGTCTTAAAACCATCTAAATGCATATAATGTACATTTTTATAAATTCCAGTTCACATTGTGGGATTCATGGAGTATAATACTGAAAAAATGTGTGTGTGTGTCTCTCTCTCTCTGTGTACATACATTATATACATATACATACACATATACATATGCATATGCATACGCATACGCATACGCATACACATACACACATACATACTGTATCGCATGGTGGGAAAGAGAGAAATAGGGAAAGATAGGTAGAAATATAAAAGGAGAGATGAGAAAGCAATTACAATGACCAATACATGAGGCATTCATGTATTGAAGATAAGAAACACTAGACTTAATTTAACTCACAGAAAAGATAGAATTTTTAATGAATTCTAGTTCAATTGTTTCGTGAAGAATTTAGTTTGTAGAATACATTGTTTCATTATGCAATTCTTTGTTCATACTAACACAAATACAAGAACCAAATACTAGGCATCCTCAACATCAACGTACAAGAAAGCCAAAATGGTGATATGTATAGCAATATCACAATGTAAAACCACCATTTTGTCCTTGGGCCCCAAATTCTGATCCAACCACAGAGGTTGCTACATTCAGATGAAGACGACACCAGGCACATTTTATAACCACCACCCCCGCTCTCCTCCTCACCCATGTCTAAAGCAGATTCCGATGTTACTTCCACTAAATAACTGCCCGGGCAACACTAATAGTATTCAGAACCTCAAGGGACTTTCATGGGAAGAACCTTACAATTACTTCTAGTTCAATGTAATATATACAATCAATATCCATATGCACTTTATATTAGATCACATGAAGTCTGGAAGCATCTTTTCAAATTATCACATTAAAAGGTATAAGCTTTTATGAACTACAGTTCACTTTACCAGATGCATCTTCTATTCTTCTCCTACACACTTTATATTGGATAAATTGATCAATGTCTATGGAATATATGCAACCAAACCTGACAACCCAAATAGCAACTTTGCAATGAAATACAATAAATGTGTGATATATGTAATATTACTTTTCTTGGACTTTCATGAATCACTAGAACCCCTGTTGTGTAGAAAGAATTATTACTAAGGGTGTCTCTTAGATATGGACCAATACCATCCATTAAGTTTTTTCTCCTTCTTCTTCTTCCTCCTCTTCTTCCTTCTTCTCCTCCTCCTCCTCCTTCCTAGCATATTCCCGCAAGTGCAGGGTCCACTTTTCAGATCATTAAGCACCATTGATGGTGTCAGATCATTAATCTGTTGATGTTGTCTTGCCATCTCTGTTTTGGGTGCCCACAAGGTCCCCGGACATTGACTTCTAGTTGCAGTCTTGGCAACGGTGGCAACCCATTAAGTATTACATATATTTGAGAAATAAGAGATGTGTTTATATTTCAAGTAGCACTAATGGGGTTCTCAGATGGCATGCCAATTGTAGTTATTGACCAGATTCAGATCTGTTTTACACCACCCTCGTTACAACATCATATGCTTTCCTGCTATACCTTAAGGAACCTGATCCAATATAAGAAAAATCTTTATTATATAATTATAATATTATATAATTAAGCATACTTAGAATTTTAAATAATGGAATGTGAATTTTGGAAGCAGGAATAGTTTCCCATAAAAGCATCACGTAGCTTATATCTTAGCCATTCCTTTTTTCCAAGAAGAATGAAAAGGTCATTCCCATGCTTTTACTAGAGATTTTTGACATAGTTATGACATCACCAAAAAATAATGTGAAAGCTATCATTGTGCCTGGAGTTCTAAGGCCACTTCCTAATGAAGGACATGTGCTCTGCTTGAGTTTATTTTGAAAGTGGATTTGCTTATTTTTCAGATGCAATCAAAGGAATGTTCAGAGGGCGAAATAAGCACTTGAAACTTGGAAGCCAAAAAATGGTGCATAGTCCCGACAGCCAGCAAAAAAGTCATCTGTAAAATACATTATCTGATGTATGCAGATCCCTGTGAAAGGGATCTACTGAACCTTGTGTTGATTGCTGTTATTGCTTTTTTTAAAAGGGAGGAAAACTGCTATTTTAGTTTTAAATTAAATAAAAGACTTAATTCATTTTTAAATCATCACAAAGATGGTTTCTATACTCTGTAAACAGATGCTGCAAAGTGGAAACTTTGATAAAAACGTTTAAGGCGAGATAGATAGATAAATAGATAGATGATAGATAGATAGATTATGAAGGATGTTTACCTTGATGTTACAATTGTCATCAAGAAGAATATTTTCCAGTTTTAAATCCCTGTGAACGACACCATTCTGAAAGAAGAAATAAAAAAAAACATGCAGATGAATATAAAGGAGATTCTAGAGATGGAGGGGGGGAGGTAATATTGGCCAGATTAAAGAAGCAAAGCATCAGGGTGGTCTTTGCATTTACACTTCAGTCATAATACTAGTAACTAGTGACAGGAGATGCATTAGTCACTTGCTGTGTGGTTAGGAGAAGAATGACTGGAATTTGTCCACCCACAAAGCCTGTAAAACAGCAGGGGAACTCTTTTCGGAACTTAATCCCAACCCCAATCTGCCCTTCACAATGTAAAAGTAATATAGTCTTTCCAGGCTTTAGAAAACAATCCCTACCAAGGTATGTTAGTACAGTACTTACAAAAGGCCCGGTAATTCTAGCAGCTAGCCTTTTTAGGCATGATGATTTATACTGTACCCCTCAAAGGCTGCTTAAATATGAGCCTGAAATCTAATAACTTCTTAAAATTCATTAACATTAAAATTATAAAAAGTAAAAACTACAACCTGTTTTTTAAGTGGAAAACTGTCTGCCTTTCCCCTTCAAAATGCTTTCTATATTTCATGCTATGTTCCCTACAGCGTAAATTAATCCTATTGGAACCGCTTTGTAACAATATAGTCCGCCTGGCGCATTCTCTTAATGTGTCATTATTATGCAAGAACAACTTGCAGGGATTCTTCTGATCTTGTGAAATCTGAAGGGGTGGGCAGGGTTTTTGGCATATGAAATATGATTGAATCCAACTTACATTACTTCCGGCTGCAGTTGTTAAGCAAATCACCTGCAGTCATTAAGTACGACATCATGTGACCACTACTTGCAACTTCCTGCAGGCTTCCCCATTGACTTTGTTTATGTGAAATTGGCTGGGGGGGGGGTTGCAAATGGTGATCCAGTGACAGGAGACTGTGACTATTTTAAATGCACACTGATTGTGTGCAAGCACCCAAATGTGTGACCATGGGGATGCAAACGGCTGCAGTTTGAAGTTGTAAATCTCCTTTTTCAGTAGTCAGTAGGCAAAGACTATGCTATATTGGTCAGTTCAGGATAAGGCATTATTTTATTGGACAGGAAAAGCACTGGAAACAGTGGAATGGAACAAAAAGCACTGGAAACAGTGGAAAGGAACAAAACAGACTGAAACTAAATTTTTAAAAAGGTGGAGTTGCTATATGTCTAGAAGCCAACTTGTTTGAGAGAGAGGCTTACACTAAATTGAAACCTAGTTTTAGTTGCTCTGATATAATTTAATCTTATAGTCTGAAATCGGGTATGAAAAAAGTGCACACAATGAAAAGATTATCACCACATATCTCCAAATATTTTTTACTCACCTTATGACAATAATGAACGGCTGAAACAATTTGCCGGAAGAAGTGTCTTGTCTCTCTTTCATTTAACCTTCGCCTCTCACTGATGTAATCATACAGTTCCCCTTTACTTGCATATTCCATGATGATCACTATTTTATCTTTGTTCTCAAACACTAAGATAAGATAAAACCAAACACTTCTATTTTATTATATTGACGAATTAAATGCAAAATACTCATATACACTTTTAAGCAATCAGAGCCAGCATCTTCCAGTATACAGATGCACAAATGACTCAGTTTCAAGTCAAAAACAGTTTCATGTATGTTCTTTCTTAATTTATCATTTTTGCAGTTTAGACACAGAACTAGGCATGTTTTAAAAATTTTAAATACTGTTAAAGTTTATAATACTTTGAAATATTTTTCATAATTCTAAGCATATTTTCTATCAAAATATGTATTTCAAGTAAAATTTTGTCATAGAGTCAGTGGTGGGATTCAAGTAATTTAACAACCAGTTCTCTGCCCTAATGATTTCTTCTAACCACCAGTTTGCCAAACTGCTGAGAAAGTTAACAAAACCGGTTCTCCCGAAGTGGTGCAAACTGGCTGAATCCCACCACTGCATAGAGTAGATATCTTATAAACACCATACCTTATAAACACTGATACATTTTTGAATCATAAATTGAACCAAAGGATTTAAAATAGTGAAAATTAATTCCAATCTGCCTACTAATCAACAGATAGTGTTTAAATGCAAATACAAATAAAAATTCAATAACATTTTGCCATAATGTTTCCCTAGGTTCTTCTAGTAACCTCATTAAAATTGTTGCTACTACATCTTTTTCTCACTTTCATAAATATAAGTAGACATTTTATTTGAAGACCTGTTTTTAATTAGGAAAGAACAAGCAAAAAAGAGAAGTATATTGTTAAATGTTTAATAAATAACTTTAATCTCCACAGGCAACCAATTAAGTAATTTACATGGGCTGCAGAATTTGCTTCAGGAATATAATAAACTACCAAGGTAATATTTAATACATTTCCTTCCTTGCCTAATAAAAATATGAATTTCCCACTTGGAGCAGAAATGAAGTCTGAAACTGAAATTACACCTTTTTATTGGTCATGCTGTCATATAATTATATACAGCAAAATAAAGATAAATATGAAGGGGTACATATATTGGCGGATTTTGGGAGTGAGTTTATAGTTAAAATTGGGGTTAAATTGTGTGTGGGGGGGTGGGGGGGGTCCTAGGAGAGTTTTATTTTCAAAGAGTAGTTTAATTAAAAATGCTGGTTTTGGGGGCTAGTGATAGAGGTTCTCTCTTCGATGTTCTAGGGGTTTTATCCAGCTTTGGTTTACAAGAACAATGCTTTGTAGGTTAAGCTACTAGAACATGTGTTTGTTGAGATTATGCTGTCATTAACAGAGAATTGTATTAGCAATCAACATGTAATATAAAACCTATGCTGTTGGTTGATGCTCTTTTGAAGAGGGGTAAATAGATAAAATGTAAAATAATGCGTGCTGTAGATATGTTGTAAGTCACTTATACAAAAATAATTAGAGCAATTTTTCATAAAGGAAGCACAATATCCAGTGAGCTCAATTGAAGAGACATCCGGCTGTCACAGGAGGCTGCAAAGTAAGAAAAACATGCTCTAGTGCTTTACACACTACACTTGCCTTGCCTGTCTCCAAGAACCAGGTTTTCACTATGGAATAAATGTGTATTCCTGTGTCAAGGGAAATGAGTATGCTATTAAAATTAAATATGTGGATATTCAAGGCCTATGAAATCTTTAACTGTGCTTAGAGCTTTGGGGTTATGCATCACAGAGATCAGTTTCCTGACATTTCACAGGCAACTGTGGCTGGCATCTTCAGAGGCTGTGTAGTGCATAATCCCAAAACTCTATGGAGTTATGCTCCACACAAACCACCTTGCCTCTGAAGATGCCAGCCACAGTTGCCTGTGAAGTATCAGGAAACTAGTGTCTAAAGCGCAAAAATTGCCCAATAGATACTGTCTATGAAAGGCCACACCAATATATTGTAGAGCTTCACTATCACACATAGTGATGGCCGTATAGGTTATTTTAAAAGAAATGGATAAATTGGTGGAAGTGGGTATAAGTCAGAGGCGGGTTTCAGCAGGTTCTGACAGTTCTGGAGAACCGGTAGCGGAAATTTTGAGTAGTTCGGAGAACCAGTAGTAAAAATTCTGATTGGCCCTGCCCCCATCTATTCTCTGCCTCCCAAGTCCCAGCTGATTGGGACGAAATGGGGATTTTGCAGTAACCTTCCCCTGGATTGGGGAGGGAATGGAGATTTTACAGTATCCTTCCCCTGCCACGCCCACCAAGCCATGCCACAACCACCAAGCCATACCCATAGAACCAGTAGTAAAAAATATTGAAGCCCACCACTGGTATAAGTCTTAGGAAGGCTGTTTGTTAAGTCAAGAATTAAGGGAAGCCTACCTTGCTTATCAGCTGCTAGTGGGGAAGAGTGAAGAGTGTCTATCATGTTTCTTCCATGTTTATGGCAGAATTTACTGTACTTTAAGATCAGATTAAAATTCTATGGATTTTGACTGATAACAGCTTTCCAAGATTTATAGTAGATACTTTTCCAGGTCTTAGTAAAATAAAATAAAATAAAATAAAATAAAATAAAATAAAATAAAATAAAATAAAATAAAATAAAATAAAATAAAATAAAATAAAATAATAAAATAAAATAAAATAAAATAAAACAAAACAAAACAAAACAAAACAAAACAAAACAATAAAATAAAATAAAATAAAATAAAATAAAATAATCAAATGGTACTTCCTCATAAGTGAACCTGGAAAAACAATCTCTCTGGGTAGGTCCATGCAAGCTTTTTAAATAAACATTTATGCCATAAATTTTTGAGATATTGATATGTTTAAGCAATCATCTTGTAATATACTGTATTTTGTAACACTGCTAAGTGCAAACATATTTAGCTGTAATATTATTTATTACTAATAAAAATGCATTAAATATGTATTCTTTCCTATTAAAATCTAAATTTCAAGTTTCATATAGTGTTAGTTATATTATAACCAATTCTGGTATAACTATTTGGAATTCTTGGCTCATTGTGTTTTTTGCTCCATTTGATTTATGACCTGTCATCGTAATGCAGATTATTCTAAATCTGGAGAGCTTCTATATAGGCTCTGTGCTGTTGCTACTAACAACTAATTCACAGAAAAAAATACAGTGAGAAATGTCTGCTTGCAAATATGAAATACTGTAGAAATGTAGCTCAGTGACTATGATACACAGCAAATTATTTAAAATAGGTGTTAGGAACCTGTTCACCAGAAAGGTTCATTTGTTCCTTTTCTAACATGAATTGGTCAAACAAAAACCTTCCTTATAATGGCATTGGTTGATGACCTTTGGCAAGAATGGGATGGGGTATTGCATGCATCTTTGCTGTATTTGAGCTTTCCACAGTCTTCAGTACCATCAACCATAGTATCCTTCTGGAGAGCTTTGCGGGGTGGGCTCAGGAGTGGTGGTACTATGTTGCTCTGGTTCACTTCCTTCCTCAGTGGTTGATCCCAGTCAGTATTGATAGGAAACGAGAGGTCTGGCCCTCGTCCACGGGGTCCTGCAGGCTCATGGAGGGGGGAGACGACAATGGCTTAGCAGTTAAAATACTGAGCTTGTCAGCTTGAAGTTCGACAGTGCAAGTTCAAGACTCGAGTACCACACAATGGTGTGAGCTCCCATTACACAGCCCAGCTCCTGTCAACCTAGCAATTTGAAAGCATGCAAATGCAAGTAGATAAATAGGTACTGCTTTGGCAGGAAAGCATTCTGTATTTTCATACTGGCCACATGATGACAGATACATCTCTCAGACAATACAGGCTCCCTTGATTGAGAATCAGAGATGAGCACTGGCCCTTCAAATTAGTTTCAACTGGACAGGGGAAACCTTTAAACTTGAAGCAGGACTCAGTACTTTCTCTGCTAACCCTAACCCTAAACGTTCCCTTAGGAAAGTCCCCCCCTCCTAAGGAGGTCCATCTAGTGGGACCAAGAAGAACGGCCTTCTCTGTAGTGACTCTCTCCCTGTGGAATGTCAACCCTGCAGAGATAAGTTTGACCTACACTCTCACACTCTTTTTTAATGCCATGAAGACACAGTTCTGCCCACAGGCTTGGGGACCCTAAGATGATATGGAACCCATCAAGTGGCTGGTCTGATTGTTGTGGCCAGGGATGTTGGGAGCCATAAGGATTTATACTGGGATTTTATCTTTGTAAGCCACCCAGAGTCACCAAGAGTGAGTTGGACAGCCATATATATTTTCTGAATGAATGAATAAATGAATGAAATGAATAAATGAATGAATGAATGAATTCTCTGATATAAAAAACAATAAATAAGCAACCAAATCATGTTTTTGAAGGATTTGAATAGGACTTATATACTATAACCATGATGGCAAACCTATGGCACGTGTTTCCAAAGTGGCACGCAAAGCCATGTCGCCCAATATGCGCGTTTGTCTTCTGAGTTTTTTGTGCACGTGTGAAGATCTGCTGTCCTTTGCGTGCATGGCAGTGCCAAAAACCAGTGTGTGCATGCATGCCTGGCAGCTGATCATTGAGTGCACATGTGCACATGTGCACTAGAACCCGTAAATTCAGCCTGACGAGCACACGCATGAGCACGCAATATTTCCGTGTGACCTTTTTGCCACTTGGTGCCGAAAAGGTTCACCATCACTGTATTATAATAAGAACTGTCAACCAAGAATGTCTATTTACAATGGCTACATTTCAGTTCTGTACTGCTGTCTTTTAGCAAGTCATCAGAACCTCAGCCTAGATCAGTGTTTCTGAACACTGGCAACTTTAAGATTGAGGACTTCAACTCTAGTCCACACATCTTAAAGCAGGGGTCTCCAACCTTGGCAACTTGAAGCCTGGCAGACTTCAACTCCCAGAATTCCCCATCCAGCAAAAGCAAAAGCTGGCTGGGGAATTCTGGGAGTTGAAGTCCACCAGACTTCAAGTTGCCAAGGTTAGAGACCCCTGTCCTAAAGTTACCAAGGTTGCGAAACTGAAGTATTCTCAATCCCTACACTGAACTCATCCCCCTAAAATTATTACAAAGCCCCTATCCTAGAAAGGTTAGAAAGAGGTCCTACTTGGGTTGAGATCAGGGGTGAAATCCAGCAGGTTCTGACAGGTTCTGGAGAACCAGTAGCGGAAATTTTGAGTAGTTCGGAGAACTGGCAAATACCACCTCTGGCTGGCCCAGAGTGGGGTGGGAATGGGGATTTTGTAATATCCTTCCCCCAGGAGTGGGGTGGGAATGGGGATTTTGCAGTAGCCTTCCCCTGCCACACCCACAGAACCGGTAGTAAAAACATTTGGATTTCACCACTGGTTGAGATTCTGTTTGAGAAACAATGGATTTTATGATTATGTGGGATTCTTTGGCTCTGATTCTTAGTTATTCTCTAACAGCTGCCTACATTTCATTCTTGGCAATGCATGTTAATCATCTTGATTCAATGTTCAAATGTCTTCCATTTTCACCTGCCCCCTGTCCACCCACAGCCTTTCCAAAAAGAAAGATCCTTAAATAAGAATCTTGTTACGTAAGTAAATACTTTACTCTAAAATAGAAGTTGGATTTTTTGATGCAGCCCTGGAAGAATTTACAGGATGACTAAATATTTCCTATAGATATTTATTTACCTGTTCAGATATTACCTCATTGCTGTTTATCCAGCAAACTAAATTTCATTTCATCTCTACAGAAGTCATGGTGGGGAGGGAGCCAGTTTGGTCTAGTGGTTAAGGCACCAGGCTAGGGAAAGGGAGAGCATGAGTTCAAGTCCTGCCTTAGCCATGAACACTGGCTGGGTGACTTTGGGCCAGTAACTCTCTCTCAGCCCAACCCACCTCACAGGGTTGCTGTTGTGTTGAAAATAGGAGGAAGAAGAAAGTGTGTTGGATATATTCACTGCTTTAGTTGTAAAAATGATAAAGGTGGGATACAAATAAATAAATATTGCAGGAAAAACTTAAAATGTGATACAGGTGGTCCTCGACTTACAACCACAATTGGGATCAGAATTTATGTTGCTAAGCAAAGCAATTGTTAAGTGAATCTCACAGTCATTATGCAAATCCAGCTTCCCCCATTTATTGCTTGCCGGAAATTGTTTGAAAAAGTTGTAAATGGCAATCACCTGACCTCAGGATGATGCAACCATCATAAATACATGCAAGTTGCCAAGTGCCAGAATTCTGATCACATGACTGTGAGAATGCTGCAATTAATGGTCATAAGTGTGAGAACTGGTCATAAATCACTTTTTTCAATTGTATTGTAACTTTGAACAGTTGTTAAAGGAATGTTTGTAAGTTGAGAACTACCTTCAATAGGATGTGTACGTATGCTTTTTCCAGTTCCATAAACTATTCCAGAAGGTCTTTATGCAATTAGTCTGAAGTATTTATGTTCAAACACTGAATATATTTACTTCCGCCCTTAGACTCTAAGCAGGAATTTGTTTATTTGATATCTTTGTCTCTGCATTATTCTTTAATTCCTTGTTTCTGAACAGCTAATTGAAAACACATATTTTGGCTTTGGATTTTACTAAAACATAAGGAATGTAAAACTGGGAAAGAATTTAATTCTAGTTACCAAAGATATGTCTGAGTCGAAGTACATTTTGTAACATAGCATTTCTCAGCCCATTATTCTACTATTCATAATAATTCCTGAATGTAATTTGTCTAACTATATTTAGAATGTTGAAATGATGAGCTAAGCTTCTATTTAGAGCTATAAAACAGAAAACCTCACTAGCACAAAGACTTCCCTCTACTTCTGCCTATTCAGAGTTTTCGAATTCTTTGCATCCAGTGAGGCATCATATTCCTCTTTAAAACATACTTGGTCATTAAAAGGAAAACTGAGACTTCATTATTAAGCCAACATGTTTTCAAAGGTACATTGGTATATGCGCAGTAACATATAAAACTGAATTTAAACAGTCATGGATCATTCTGCCTAACTTTTACATGGTTTTGAGATCTTTATAAGTGTTATTTTATAACTAAGATGGGAATTTATTTTTCTATTTTGGAATCCTAAAGTTTCATTGAAAACTGCAGATGATTTTTTTTCTTCACAAAACAGACATCTACCTTGATAGTTGGTTGCTTTTTGTTTATACGATAAGAATTTTGGTTTGTTATTTTAAGAGAGGCAGTCAATCGCCTCACACTGGAACATCTAAATTCTCCTCATGCCTTTGCTCTATATCAGAACAATCTCCTAAATTAGTTTCAGTGTGTTGACATTCCTTCTATCTGGTGTCTTTCCATAAAGAGGTGTTTTTGTTACACCCCCCCACCAATAGCAATAGTCAGAAGTACCAATACAATGATACAAAGTGCTCCTATATTATAATGATAGTCAAATCAGAACAGCAAGTAAACATAATTTCAAAGACATGTACCGGTATAACTTTTTCACTGATCAAAAGCTAAAATTCTTCAAGTAAAAAAAGCCTTTTTTTCTTACATATATTTAAATGATTGGAAAAATATTATCTAAAATATATTACAATTTATCTGTTCAGTCCAGTACAATTAACATTGCTTGAATATAGCTTTAACAATACTTTAAAACATGATTTAAATTATTACATCAATATTGTAAATTTTATCAAACAATGTTTTATGCAACTTAACAGATACAAATGTGTGTCCCCTAAACCTTCACTTAATTAGGTATCATTCAAATCATCATCAACAAATGTTAAACATAATATTATAAAGCATTTGTTAATAGCAATACTTATTAAGCACTGAAGGTTGTTTTCTTTATGAATTGACTAGATATATAGAACACTGAGTACAATACCAGATTGAGGACCCAGATTGTTGGGGGGGCAATAAGTTGACTTTGTAAAAATATAAAAATAGAATGAGACTATTGCCTTATACACTGTAAGCCACCCTGAGTCTTCGGAGAAGGGCAGGGTATAAATGTAAACAAAAAAAAATACCAATAAATAAAAAATAAATAAAGTTAGAAATATTTTGTTGATTGGTTTTTTAACAGAAAAAATGCTAAGATTTAGATTCTTATTAATTCTAGAATTCCAGATCTGAACTCAGGCATATTCATGTCTTTTTTAAAAAGAAGTTAAACATTTTGTTTGTGCACCTTTTCAAAATCAAAGTGCCATAGTTAATAACTATATATATATTGCATATATATATATATATATCAATTAAACATGTATGACCATTTTCATATAATCATGATTGATATAATTCTTACTGCTTTCTAGAGGCCCTTATGCTACTTTTGATAAGATCTTACAACAGTACAATATTTATGAGAATCAGCTAATGTATACCATAATAGCTTAGCTCTTTCAGCAAAGGAAAGTCACTCCTACAGCATGACTTCTAAAAAGAGAATGCAACGCTTGCCTAGTTTCCTACGATATTTCTCAGAAAAAAATTATTGTAAAGTTCTATTATTTATTTCCTGGTTTTTATACGTAGTTTTTCCACTAGGAGTTCAAGGGCAATATCATATTTTTTCCCTAATGAACACACAATAAGTTTTCGGATTTTCAGGCAAATTATTTTGCCTTCATAACAAACTTCCATAAAATATATCTGGACATTAGACAAGATGCTTTTTTTCTACCTACAACTAGGTTACAGGAATTGATGTGATTGAAGCCCAGGTCTGAGAAACCCAGACTCACCATGGGTCACAGTGTATGATATAATAAATTATTTAAATTTAGAAAACATGGCAAATTGCCAATTTTGTTTAACCTTGATAGTCTGGATTTCTTTGAATAAGGAGCTTTAGATCAGGGGTCTCCAACCTTGACAACTTTAAGACTTGTGGACTTCAACTCCCAGAGTCTTAAAGTTGCCAAGGTTGGAGACCCCTGCTTTAGATGTTAAATTATACTGACTGCAAGGATGTCAAGTACTGTGGAGCATGTGATTTTGAGATTAGATTAATTCATTCTCAATCATTAGGTTTTACACACACACACACACACACACACACACACACACACACACACACTTACACACCAGTCTTGGGTGTTAAATATGTACAGAAATAGAAGTGCCAAAAGTTGAACTAAAAGGAACTGAATTAGTTAATAGTTAAATACTATTTTTAAAGCAACTAAGCTAAATGGCTGACATAACACATTCATCGAGTTGACAAAAGTGAACTTCAGCCCAACATGTTTTTCCTGTTTTATTTAATGAAGTTTTTTTTATGAAGAATATCAATGAATAGGCACTAAAAGCACTTAAGATGAAATTTTAAATGTGCTATTTTGGAAAAAAAATCCGGAACGAAGTACTGGGAATCAAATTCTACACATGTATGTAATCTATACATTCTGTTCACAAAGCAACTTTTCAAGTTATTTTAACAGTTAACTTAGTTATAAATCAGATCCACTATGAAAACATGTACTGATGATTTTATGTATTCCATTCATTTATTGCTCGCCTTTTACAATCACAATTTGAACATAATATGTTGATAATATTTCTCAATAGAAACTTCTGAGTAGTAAGGAGGTGAAGTGAATGCATTACCAGCACAATTAAATTACCTGTTTAGATATATATTATCATATGTATTACATTTTTGGGAGGGAGGTTAGTATATGTGAGATCACAGTTGTATTTAACATAGAACATACAGATTCACGATTATTCAACCATTGTCAGATTTCAGAATATTTCTGCTCATAATTCTCCTTTTATGCTTCAACCAACCAGTTTTCAATCACTAATCCAATTTTATGAACCAGTGCTCCGAGTATGCAGAGAGGCAGGGCTAAGGTGACAAGTAGAGTAAGCAGGGTTCTAACCAGCTGATTGTAAATGCTTTTAGTACAGTTATGTTGAGGCAGTTAGTAGGCTCTCACACATGAACCTGCAGAAACTCAGATCAGATTCAGCAACATTGATTTGATTTGGCGTATTTTTCATGCTCACATGAAAAATGGCTAGCAGATAGATGCTTCACTGACATAAGAGGAATGCATATCTTCTAAATAATTTTTGAAACACATGTTGCACTAAAATGTAAAGGGGCCTTAGGCAATATCCCACTGTAGCCACTGGGAGTCCCCATGGATTAAAGAAATAGTTATTTCTAGACATTAACTTCAGTAAGGATTTTGCACTGTCTTCAAACCACATTTTAGGAAGTATACATTCCTGTTTGCTATATAATTTAGGGTATACTGATTTTTATTTATTTATTTATATTATTTGTCAAATTTATTTGCAACCATCTTGCAGTTCAAGGAGACTCTGAGTGGACTTTTCAGCTTTTCATACAAATTTAAGATATTTGTATTAAAGTTATTATGTTCATAGTAAGCTTCATCAATATTATTCTTCCTCATGAGAAAGTCTGATTGTGAGATTCTTGCAAATGCGATTCCCTCAATGCCTCAATGATGAGACCTTTAATGAGTCTTCTCTCCTACTTCTAACTGGATGGACAGATTCATCCAGAAGCAAATGTCATGACATGTGCTAATCATGATTTTGAATTGCACCAGAATCAGACTGAGCTCCCATAGTAGTCTTATGGACAAATATAGGGACATCTATAACTACATGGGCCACTGCATGGTCCACCAGCTGAAATTTTGGATTGTGTTCAAGAACAGACACATACAGAACGAACTATAACAGTCTAATTACAAAGTAAGAAGAAAGTGAATCATGCTTCCTAATCCAGAAAATGCCACAGTTGTTACAATTTATGTGCCAAGGAAGGGCCTCTTGGCCAGATTCCACCTTCTGCTCAAACAAGAGGACTCCTAAATTGCAATCTCTGTCCAAGAGAGAACAATACTCTCAAGAGCTAAGAAAGGATTATTCTAAAATTCAGTTGATCTTTGAATACATAGTCACTCCATCTCACCATGATTCAGTTTGAGCTTGTTATTCCTCACTCAGACTCTAAGAGCTACCAGATACTGTATTTACTACCCAGCCAAATATGAAGATGTATAATTGGGGTATCATCTATATATTAATGGCAGGTTGCCCTATGCCAATGGAAATATTACATACTTTAGGTGTTATTTTCCATTTGTAACTTTTCTATATTGTCTTCCATCCTTTTTTTCCCCTTGTCACAGAAAAAATGTTAAGAATTAAATTATAAATAAATAAAATAAAATAAATAAGAAAGGTAAGATTAAGATGTTGAATTAGGATCCATAACTAGGATCTCAGCCATGGGTTGGGAGAAGAGGGAAGGATTAATAGACACAACCTGTCCCCCATTTTTTATGCTGCTTTTTCACCAGTCCCCAGGAAGATTAAGACCAGTTCACCAGGATGGCCACTGAACCCACTTAGGGCAAAAGATTTAGGAGTCAGAATATTTACATCCCAATGACTCGCTACTTACTCACCTAAAGAGCCTATCCAGATTAGGTGAGAAATGAAACTCTCCCGGAGGACATGTATGGGGTTCCCATAAATAACTTGTCCATGCTGAAGAAGCTACTTGGATAAACAACAAACCAACAAGAAGTCGCTATAATGCAACTTCCAGACAACTCTACTTAGATGACTGAGAATCTTCACTGACATCAGCCACAGAAGTTCATTCACTTTGTGTCAGGTGCTTCTGTGGCCCAACCCATTTTGATGGGTTATTGTTGTGGGGGGAAAAGAAGAGGGTGCACTATATACAACACTTTGGGATTCCAAATAAAAGGTGAGTTATGACTCTATTGAACGAATAAATAAATGAATGAAAGCATAAATAAATGATTTTTTGAAACCATCCATCTACTAACACCTTAGTTAGTATCACTTTTGGGTTCCACATGAGTAAGGAACTATATATTATTTTTTCTTCAGATTCTAAAAGTATATGAAGTATTGCCAGATGGGTTATTTTTCTACTTTTTTTTATTCCATACCATGATATTTCTGTTCATCTAGTTATTGAATACAGGACTCAGGGGAGGGAGGAGAAAGTTAAAAGAAAAGTAAGGGCTTTTCTTTTTAAGTTGAAATGTATGCCATGATAATCAAAACACTTCTGGAGAAGCCAGCTTAATCCATCCAATCCTTAAAAATTACTTGAAAGTACTTTCCTTCCAGCTGCCATCAAAAGGCTGCCAATTACAATCCTGCGGAGAAGATGGAATTTCTTCTGATTATGAATGGTGAGTCTGCTTCTTACCGGTAATACAAGATACACATTTGTTTTAATCAAGTTCCAAAAAAGAATTCTGAAAGAAGAAATCCTTTTTATATACATGTGGATTTGGCTACAAATGAAAATGGCTAGTTTGTCTTGATGCTAAGTTGATAAATGCAGAAGTGAATCACCTTTAACCACACAAGGTTAAAAGATTCAAAAACATGAATTCTGTTTAAAGAAAGCACATGTTTGGAATCCTGATATTATTAAAGGTCTTCCAGCTCATACTATGGAGACTCAATGAATTCATTAGCCAGTAGTCTTCATTTTTTCCAGATGCAGAACCTTCAACTCCAATATAGGTTTTATTATTTGAGGTGGGGGGAAAGGGGGGGGGTTTGCCAGATGTTAGTTTTTCCTCTCCCTTATCTTTCTCCCTTACTTCTTATTTCTTTCTCTCTCTTTTTTCTACTTTCTTCCTCTCACCCTTATTCATCATTTATATATTAATGTGTTAAAGAAGAAAAAAGGGGACTTAATTATTTAAGTTATCTTACTGATTAATATTTTTATTTATTACATTATTTCTATAGCACCACTTTATAAAAAACCTGAAAGCGGTTTACAATAACGATTCAATAATATATATGACAATGTTTCTTGTCATAAATTCTGATTTTCTGATTGATTTCTTTTTTAAAGAAGAGAATCCAACATGAGAATTGAAGATTATTTGCAAAATGTAACGCTATTGTAAGACACATTCATCTTGTAAGCAGTATTTTGCTACAGTATACTGGAATTGTTAATTGATGGACTTTCTTATAAATGTTTCTTTGTTTTCACTTATCTTTCTGTCTACAAACAGCCTCAGAAATACAGCTTCAAGTTTGCCTGATTCTACATCAGAAAGGGCCATTATGTAATGTAATTATTTTAATGAATAGCATTAAACCAGATACAGATTTGCACTAAACAGAATTTTGGGAGAATATTTGGTCCATTTGTTTCCCTTTCTCTGTTTCTAAAGCCTGTTAAAAATTTAATATAATTTCTAAAAAGTCAGTTATTCTTCAAACAAACAAAAACCCTTTTAAATATTTCAGTATGTGATTCAAACAATTGGAATTGGACTTCCATGAAGCCTATGAGTTTAACTGATTCAATTAATAGGTCAGCAACTGAAGCTCTAACAGTAGATTAAAATATAGCCGTAATTCCTTCCCAAAATTTTCTGTGGGAATAAGATAACAAGAAACACCTATATGGAATCTCCAAAATATACCAGCTTTCTTTTCCCTATTCCATTTTGGATTAAGGAGAAATTTAAAGAACTGTACATATCATCAATTTTCTCCTCTTCATACTACCCTGGATGAACAAGAAAGTTAAAATCTTCCCCAGTTTGGGATTAGGCTAAAAGATATGTCATACTTCTATTTTACATTCAAAGATCCCATTTTGTCTTTGCAATAATTAACAGCATTTGCTTATACTGACAATCAGCAATGAAAATACTGTTCTAGAGGGGCAAGGCCATGAAACATGGCTTCCACAACTTATAGCCCATGCAATATGTGATCTCTTGGAATGGGATGGGATGGGATGGGATGGGATGGGATGGGATGGGATGGGATGGGATGGGATGGGATGGGATGGGATGGAATAGAATAGAATAGAATAGAATAGAATAGAATAGAATAGAATAGAATAGAATAGAACCTTGGAAGTCTTCTAGTCCAGCCCCCTGCTCAAGCAGGAGAACCTATACCATTTCAGATAAGTGACTGTCTAGTCGCTTCTTAAAAACCTTGAGTGATGGAGCACCCTATGATTTCTGAAGACAAGCTGTTCCACTGGTTAATTGTCCTCACTGTTATTATTATTTATTAAATTTTTTAACTTTCTTGTTCATCCAGGGTAGTATGAAGAGGAGAAAACTTAATAAATATTAGAAAGTTTCTCATTAGTTCCAGGTTGCTTCTCTTTTTGATTAGTTTCCAACCATTGTTTCAGGTGCTTTGCAGAATAATTTGAACCTCTCTTCTTTGTGGAAGCCCCACAAATACTGGAATACTGCTATCATGTCACCCCTAATTCTTCTTTTCTTTAGAAACCCAAACCCAAATCCTGCAGCTGTTCTTCATACATTTTAGTCTCCAAGCCTTTGATCATCTTAGTTGCTCTTCTCTGAACTTTTTCCAACGTCTCAATATCTTTTTTGCAGTATGGTGACCAAAATTGGTTGCAATATTCCAGGTGTGGTCTTACTAGGGTTGTAAAGCAGTCCCAGTGCGGAAATTAAAAGTTTTTCTCTACCGGTTCTGTGGACGTGGCTTGATGGGAGGATCCTGTGACTGAGTGGACATGGCCAACTCAACATCATTCACAGCCACACCCATTCAGTCACATTGACACTTCCCACCAAGCCACGCCCACAGAACCCAGTAGGATTTTAAAAAAAATTTCTATGCTGCCTTTTCCCTTGTCGCGAGATGCCTGCAGCCGCAGCCTCTTTTTTAGTTGAGCCTGGAGGCACTTCTTGCACTGAAAGATGCAGCGGCTGCAGGCTTCTTGCAAGCAAAAGTTACTGCGGAGCAGTTCCCCTTCTTGAACGTGCCACTGCCATCGCTGCCCTGTTCCATGGGCCGTCTGTGCATGCACACACCCAACCTGCCACTGATAAATGAGGAATGAATAAATAAACAGCGTGTGCATGTGCAGCCGGTGCGTGGAACAGGTCAGCAATGGCAGTGGCACGTTCAAGAAGGGGAATGACGCTTCCCTGGGCCCTCGCCCACAAACCAAGGCAAAGGGCAAGCAGGCAGCATGCATTGCTTACCTTTGGTGAGCTGAGTGGGCGAGGCTACTAGCAAGGTGAGTAGCTGGGTTGCGTGGCGAAGGGAACTTATATAGGGTGGGGATGGGTGCATGGGCCTAGCAGCTGGAAGCACTAAGCAGCCAGAAGTGGCGAGTGAGCCGGAAGGGGCAAGTGAGCCAGAAGAGGTGAGCGGTGACCGGGCGACCAGGCAGGAGTGGGCATGGCCAACCAGGGGTAATTGCTATCGGTTCGGTGAATCGATGCCAATCGTCCTTAGCGGTTTGACTGATCTGGTCCGAACCAGTCAGATTTCACCCCTGAGCGGTACTAATACTTCACATGATCTTGATTCTATGCCTCTGTTATACAACCCAGGATTGTGTTAGCTTTTTCTCTGGGAAGCCTGGCAGACTAAGCTTTGGGAATCCAGCATGCTATTTTGGCTGGAATACTCTCTAACCATCTTACTTCACAAATCAGTTAGACGTACAGCCCCATATAAATCAAGAACTCAAAACTACTCTTCAAATTAGTGAATCATGAACATGCCTCTATCCTTAATTGCTTTAATATCTGTGAATGTAAAAGTAAGATGTACAATCAATTTCTGCCTTTGCAACTAAAAATCAGATGAATAGCTATTTATTTGTTTTAGTTGTGTGACACTCAACTCCAAACAATTTGGATGGTTAACAATACCCTAAACTTTATAATACAAAACAAGAAACAAATAAACTCAAATCAGAACAGACAAAAGAGAAAAAGAAGAAGACCGTAAATATTCCAAACATTTTCATCTAACATTCAACACAGGGGGCTCCGGCCACTCTAGTCTAAGAACAGCCAGCCTGATCATCAAAGTATTTAAGCCACATGTTACCAATGTAGGCCTCATGGCATATATGGTTTATTTAAATGACACAACCATATGTCAATAAAATAAAATAAAAATCATTAAATGACTGAACATTTGCAAGTGAAAAATCGAATCAGAGTTTGATATTCCCATCAAAGTCATCTAATCAGGCATGTGCCAGTTACAAATGTAGTAAGCGATCACCTACAGCATCTTTGCCCAGATTACATTGGTTTAAATTAAATAAACTGGAAGCAACTAGGTTGGACTTAAAGGTTGTTTTATGTTTTATATTGGTTTATAGATCCTTACAATAGCACAAGTGTAATTGACATGGATGGCAGCTTAGGAAAAAAATTGTTTGCCAAAAGAACACATTTTAATAAATGTTTTATCTAAAGTAATGGACACTACTAAGCAAATATGAAAACAAAAAGACACAGAAAAGCATCTGGAGAGAATTAATACGGTATATACTATTGTAAGACACTACTTTCTAAGTCTCATCTGCTAAATAGATGTCTGCAAAAGGAAGATCAATTTAGAAGGTCCATATGGGTTTGCTCCAACCACCTACTCTGGGATGATAATGTTTATACTATTGTCATAACAGCTGAAAGTTTGATCCAAACTGGACTCAGATTAAAAGAATCTTAAATAAAATCTTTCCTCGTCTATGGCCTTCATTTATTTTTCCTATGTCTGCAGAATTCTTTGCTCCACAGATTCTCAGTTCTGAGAACCATCCATTCAGCACGAAGCAAAGTCACAATACTACTGGATTTTCCTACACATATGGAGAGTGTAGAAGTGACTGCACACCTATCAATGAACCCCCTGAGAAAAACAATGGCTGGAAGCTTGGATTCTATATGATTTTTATGGTGGTGACACTGTTTTTACATGGCTTTGATACACTGGAGATGAATCCTTTTTTGAAGCTTGAATGAGGAAGGAAGCTGCTACTTGAATATACAGTATGCATAGTGACATCTAGATTTTGTTGTAGTTTCTTGGCCTGAAGTTCCTTGAGAAACTAATTTCCAATGGTACAAATATTTTAACAAGTGCCTCTATGTCAAATATCTGTGATGCTTCATTCATAAACATACCTTAACCATGTCATCCAAAGAGATACATTGGAAAAGTAGTTACTGTAGAAAAATCTGCTGGCATTTAAACTGCTTTTAAGAAAACTTAAATGGTATAAATGATGTCACTAACCTTCATATATGGTGATGATATGAGGATGGCTGAGAGATGACATAATCTCAATCTCCCGTCTGATGTGAACCATATCTTGTTCATCCTTAATTTTGTCCTTACGGATGGATTTTATTGCAACCTATAAATTCAGGAAATCAATCATTACTCTTAAAATAAAGTAATCTATAAGGAGAGTTCAGAAATTAAAGACAGATGGTTGATGCTGATAAAACATAGAATGAGCAAAATAAAATTTATTTATATGTGTGTGTGTGTGTGTGTGTGTGTGTGTGTGTGTGTGTGTGTGTGTGTGTATGTAGGTTTTCTCCCGCATAAAATTGGAAGTGTCTTGGTGACGTTTCGACGAAATCTCATTCGTTATCTTCAGGCTACATACACAGAATCATCTATTGCAATGTCCTTCCTGTTAAAGACTTCTTCAGCTTCAATAGCAATAATACAAGAGCAAACAACAGATTCAAACTTAATGTCAACCGCTTCAATCTTGATTGCAGAAAATATGACTTCAGTAACAGAGTTGTTAATGCTTGGAATATACTACCTGACTCAGTGGTCTCCTCTCCAACTCCTAAAAGCTTTAACCAAAAACTGTCTACCATTAACCTCACCCCATTCCTAAGAGGACTATAAGGGGCATGCATAAGTGCACAAAAGTGCCTACCGTTCCTGTCCTATTGTTTCCTTTCAATATATGTTCCTGTATATAATGTTGTGACAAATAAATAAATAAATGAAGAATGACGCAAGAATCACACTCATGAGTGCCACACAGCATGTCATCACCACACATCCATGCGGAAAGCAAACTCAAACCCACACCAATGATGAAGCACGACCACGGACCAGAAGCCAGACCGCAGCTGCATCATTAGCCATTTCAAACTCCTCCAATCCATACATGCAGCAGACTGACACCCACCATGAAGATGTAGCATGACCACAAACGCGAAGCCAAACTACAGCAATGCAGCTCACCAACTCAAATCCCCCTGCATCTCAGACCAACCTGAGCACAACCAAGCCCCCCCCAAACAGAACACACCCCATCCAATCAGAGCACAGCCAACCCCACCATCCAATCAGAGCACAGCCACACCCCCAACCAATCAGAACACACCTCCACCCAATCAGAACACAGCCAAGCTCCCAACCAATCAGTTCAAACCCCCACTAGCAGTTAAAAGGAAAAAACAGCTGCGATCACACATTTCTCCTAGAAGCATGAAGCTGTAAACACCTAGCCTGAAGATGACGAATGGGATTTCGTCAAAACATCGCTCAGACACTTCCAATTTTTCGCAGGAGAAAATCCGACTAACCAAAGACCTACATATATATGTACATATACTGTACATAATATATATATATATATATATATATATATATATATATATATATATATATATATATATATGTATGTATATATATATATGTATGTATTTGTTTTCTGAGGTTTTCATGGTGTTTGTGTGTAGGTCTTTGGTTATTGGGGTTTTCCCCCGTGTAAAATTGGAAGTGTCTTGGCGACGTTTCGACGAAGTCCCATTCGTCATCTTCAGGCTTCAGCTTCGTGCTTCTGGGAGCAATTGCTCCCAGAAGCACGAAGCTGAAGCCTGAAGATGACGAATGGGATTTCGTCAAAACGCCGCTCAGACACTTCCAATTTTACGCGGGAGAAAACCCGAATAACCAAAGACCTACATATATATATATATATATATATGTATGTAGGTTTTCTCCCGCGTAAAATTGGAAGTGTCTTGGTGACGTTTTGACGAAGTCTCATTCGTTATCTTCAGGCTACATACACAGAATCATCTATTGCAATGTCCTTCCTGTTAAAGACTTCTTCAGCTTCAATAGCAATAATACAAGAGCAAACAACAGATTCAAACTTAATGTCAACCGCTTCAATCTTGATTGCAGAAAATATGACTTCAGTAACAGAGTTGTTAATGCTTGGAATATACTACCTGACTCAGTGGTCTCCTCTCCAACTCCTAAAAGCTTTAACCAAAAACTGTCTACCATTAACCTCACCCCATTCCTAAGAGGACTATAAGGGGCATGCATAAGTGCACAAAAGTGCCTACCGTTCCTGTCCTATTGTTTCCTTTCAATATATGTTCCTGTATATAATGTTGTGACAAATAAATAAATAAATGAAGAATGACGCAAGAATCACACTCACGAGTGCCACACAGCATGTCATCACCACACATCCATGCGGAAAGCAAACTCAAACCCACACCAATGATGAAGCACGACCACGGACCAGAAGCCAGACCGCAGCTGCATCATTAGCCATTTCAAACTCCTCCAATCCATACATGCAGCAGACTGACATCCACCATGAAGAAGTAGCATGACCACAAACGCGAAGCCAAACTACAGCAATGCAGCTCACCAACTCAAATCCCCCTACATCTCAGACCAACCTGAGCACAACCAAGCCCCCCCCAAACAGAACACACCCCATCCAATCAGAGCACAGCCAACCCCACCATCCAATCAGAGCACAGCCAAACCCCCAACCAATCAGAACACACTCCACCCAATCAGAACACAGCCAAGCTCCCAACCAATCAGTTCAAACCCCCACTAGCAGTTAAAAGGAAAAAACAGCTGCGATCACACATTTCTCCTAGAAGCATGAAGCTGTAAACACCTAGCCTGAAGATGACGAATGGGATTTCGTCAAAACGCCGCTCAGACACTTCCAATTTTACGCTGGAGAAAACCCGAATAACCAAAGACCTACATATATATGCACATATACTGTACATATATATATATATATATATATATATATATATGTATGTATGTATGTATGTATGTATGTATGTATGTATTTGTTTTCTGAGGTTTTCTCCGCATAAAATTGGAAGTGTCTTGGCGGCGTTCGACGAAGTCTCATTCGTCATCTTCAGGCTTCAACCGTGCTTCTGGGAGCACGAAGAAGCACGAAGCACAAAGCACAAAGCACTTCTCCCAGAAGCACGAAGCTGAAGCCTGAAGATGACGAATGAGACTTCATCGAAACGTCGCCAAGACACTTCCAATTTTACGCGGGAGAAAACCCGAATAACCAAAGACCTACATATGTATGTATGTATGTATATTTATATTTTCCACTATCGCATTATCCCAAATACCATCCACATTGGAAAAGGCAGTAATAGCAGACTTAAGATATGTGTGTCAGCTTTGGAAGTCATATTAGGCCAGAAGCTTCCATGCTGCCACCTTCTCATGTGTGGGAAAGTAGGAGGGGAGATTTAGTAGAGGGGTTGTCTTTAGACATAGTAGCATCTTCCTGTCGGTCAAGGTCAGGCCAATCCTGCATCTGGAGAAGGAGTGGTCGGAATGCTGTCTCAAGATGGGACGGATGGTGATTGGCGCATGTGATCGACTGAGGAGTGAGGGGATGGTTTTGGGGGTTTTGATTTACTGAGGGAAAACCTAGACCTCTCCTTTTTGGGTTTTCCCAGATGTGCCAGGTTATCTATTCCAGTAAATGCTTGAAAGCATTTGAAAAATGCTTGCTTCAGAGTTTTTACTTGGAGTTGGGGTTTTTTCTGGAATGCTGACAATGTGTTTAGTTCTTTATGATTATATGCCCCAACTAATAAAACACACTTATAAGATGCTTGATTATTATACTGATACCATGGTTTCTTGTGTTTCTTCAAAGCATATATGCACATGAAAAAATAATAAAAATCAAATGAAAGTTGATTTGAGTTGTGCAAATTTTAACTCCAAAATTAAACATGAGAAGTTTTCTGGTTAGGCCAAAATTCTTTGTTGTTGTTGTTGTTGTTGTTGTTGCTATCTAATTTCATATACAAACTACAGTATAACAAATTTTTAAAAATCTAAGACATGAACTCATAATCTATTTCCATTAGTTATGATTCCAGAAGAAAGTCTTACTTCCCATATTGCTCTCTGAATCCTGAACTTCCATATTTCCTGAAGCACTTAGTAATCACTCAGTAACCATACCCTTCCTGCATCCTTCCTTAATTATCTGAGTAGATACCACCCTTCCCCCCCCCAAAAAAAACCATGGGAACAGAGGAAACACTAGCCAATCCTTTATCATAATCATAAAGTCATGGAAATATGGATTACATGTCAGAGGCAAGAATTTAAAAGGCTACCAAGATCAAATTGGGCAACATGTAGACATCTGACCATCCATATTCCAAATGAATAAACCTCTGCCTCTATATACATGTAATTTCCTTTAAAATACAAGATGCAAGTTTTCAAAACATAGATATGCAACAGCTGAATCATTTTAATGCTTAGTATTTAGACTTTTATGATATAATTATTTATTAATGCTTCCGTCTGCTTGATAACCAAGATTATCTGTTTCAAAATATATAACTTTTTATTCCACAATATTACTGAATAATAGTCCTTTTTAAATATATATCAAGTCTTATCTTTAAGTTAAAATGAAGTAGGAAGCTTTCTATTAATTTCATTGTGTGATTTTAGTTTTTACTATCAGATACTAGAAGATAGAGGAAAATACATAAAAGGCTATCAAATATAATTTAATATACATTATTATTTTTAAGGCTGATTCTGCATGTTATTTCACCAACAATACAAAATATTTTATAATAACTATGGAGTTACTATTCACATGCTATGAAACATTAGCTTTGTTTAGAGTGCATTTAATTTACTATTTGATTTACTCAGGAATAGAATTTCATATTATTTTCAAAATAAGTAATTTATTTTATTTAGGTGGAGAATATGAACAAAAAAATGTTTCTATCTTCTGGCTGCGGTGCCAATTTATTTTAGTTCCTGCTCCTGAACAGTAAAGTCCATCATCACATTTTTAAAAACAAGATTGCAAAGATTTCTTGCATAAAACGTCTATTCTTCTAGGAAGAAAGTTGATCTTCATCATGTTCTCCTATAATATAGAACTAACTATATTTCTTTATTATTTTTATATCATAACTTTAATTTGAGGGATCAGCTCAACGGTCTTATCGTTCGTTAGACTGGATGTCATTTTAAATATGTATTTTTTTTAAAAAAAGAGAAATCCTTGAGCAATTCCTGAGGGACAGAAAGCAGTTTCAAGTGTTCAGAAAAGTCTGGGGTTTTTTTTTCTTTCATTCTGCTTTGTGGGAGAGGCTACGAAAGTGCATATATGCTAAGCACGAAAAAAAAGCATGTGGGTGGTTTTTGGATCCATGCATGCATTCCTAAGGAAAAAAATAAATATAGACATTGATTTAAAAATATGTATAGCATAGAATAGTTCTGTATTTGGTTCTCAGAAAGAATGTTAAAAGGATGTTATTGTCAAACATAGAAAAGAATAAATTCTTCACCATTTTGGGACAGGGAAGCAATCATAGCACACAGGGAAAGGAATATACTTGGGATCTCAGTCTACATCAATGGTAGTCAACCTGGTCCCTACCGCCCACTAGTGGGCATTCCAGCTTTCATGGTGCGGGTTTTGTCCGATACTGAAGCACTTTCCTTTTTTTTTTTAATTTAATTGACTTTTTTAAAAAAAATCATAGCATTATTTAAAAACATTTTCATTAGGTTTTCATAAAATTGCCTGTGACAATTTAAATTTCTGAAAATATACTATTTGGATCGCCTGCACATAAGTTTAGTTCACATTCTATAAGTGAAACTAAATGGCGCTACAGTGCGACCACAAACAAAAGAGCCTCGTCCCAGAATAGCTTGCGCATCTCCCCCCAAAAGGGCACAGTTGGGGGGGGCAGAATGGGCAAGTAGGGGCTGTTCAGCGCTTCTGCAGTCATAAAAGTTGGCACGCCGCCAGGTGCCCAAAACTTTGATCCTGTGGACCATAGAGACACTGCAATGTCCATAACTTTGGCCATGGGTCATAGATCTTTTCGTTTAGTGCCATCATAAATTTGAACATTCACTAAACAAATCATGCGTCAAGGACTACATGTATGCTCTTCCTTCAGAAGAATACTTCAATATATTACAATGTTTAAGAGCTACTGTTCAATTTATAAAACATTAAAATTGCTTTAATTATTAATATCTATCAAAATAAGCACAAATATGGTAATATAAAAAGCTATAATGTAAGAAGATTTTCCTTCCTGGCCTTTATTGTTGGCACTGATTGCAAACCAGGTTGTCAAGAGGAGGATGTTTCTAGCCTTCTTGGAGAGGATTTAAATTGGGACCTTCTACATACAAAGCTGGAATTCATCCAGTGTTGGATAATCTTACGTACCAACTCTAAAGAGAAAGGGGATTTTCCCCCCTCTAAATGATTAATACAATGTTTGGATGGGATTCAATAAAAAAAAGATCATCCTTTGGATTACTGAATATCAAGTCACTTAGATTTTTGAAAGGCAAGCACTACTTCTCTGAAATGGCCTCAGAAAAACAACTTATTGGCTACTGGTTTAAGGGACAATGTGTTTCAACTTTGAGGGAAATCTTCAAGGGCAGCACCAAGTATAACACACAATATGTACAAGTTTATAAGAGGGTGGGGCAAATCCAAATGATGTTGTTCCATAATTCAATGAGAGTAAAAATAGTATCTCAAAAATATTCTATATTTTGACCATAAACTTTAGTAAAGCTGTCTTTCAATTTTTCCTCTCTTTTTCTTTCTCTTTTTCTCTCCCTTTTCCCCTCCCTCTTCCTCTCCCTTTTTCCCTTCCTCTTCCTCTCCCTCCCTCTCTCCCTCTTCATCTTCCTCTTCCACTCTCTCCAATTTTCTCTAGAATAATTCTTCTATGTTTCAAGTCCTCTGAGATTGCAGAACAGTTGCTGGACACTCACAACTGTGCATTAACAAGCTAGAAAAATATACCAAAAAAGCTGATTTCTAATAACACTATCCAAGGAAATATTTCAACAAGGAAATATTTCAATAAGTCTGCAATGATCCAGCAATGTTTTTAAAAAATAATTATAGTTTGAAGCCTTTTATCTATCCAAATGGCCACAGAATTTAAAAATAGCACAGATTCCTGGATAAGATGATAATTTTAGATGCCAAAGTACGCCTGAAAAATTGGGTTTGTTTTAGCCATAGATGAGCTTATATGCAAGTATATATGATAATAAGTTTTTAAAGTACAGGCGTATCCATATAAGACCTTCTGCAAGTAAGCAGACCCTCAAACTTTTATTCAAAATATCATGAAAAATGCACCGCTCACAAATAAACCAATTGTGAAAAGTAAACATACAAAAATGTCAAGGTTTGGCTTACTCGCAGATGGTGCATTTTTCATATTTTGATTAAAAATTCAAGAGTTGCCTTATCCAAGGATGGGCTTATAGATGAATATATACAGTGTTGTTGCTATTTTCTTAAGTAAAATATGACTACCAAGTTTATGTGACAGTAAAAAGCAAATATAATAATAGTAAACTATACACCAACTCTTTATATATATTCTAATAAAAACAGATTCAGGGAGGAGCCTGCTGCTGTAGACCAGGGGTTTCCAACCTCGGCATCTTTCAGACTTGTGGACTTCAACTCCCAGAATTCCTCAATCAGCTTTGTTGGCTGAGGAACTCTGGGAGTTGAAGTCCACAAGACTGAAAGTTGCGAAGATTGGAGACCCCTGCTGTAGACCATTCCTTTTGCCTTGAATGTCTATTTTACTGTGAATTAAGACCTGGAAAACATGTTTGTTTCATTCTAAAGTACTATATCTCAGATTATTGGAGAGAACATGCATGTATAGCTTTTTGGGGGGGGGATCAGAATACGTGGTAGATGGACAGATAATCCTAGGAAATTTGGATTTATGTATTATAATTTATATGGCCAGGCATCTCTAATTCATGATAACAGTTTTGAAAGAAAATATAGAAACATAAAAAACGAGAAAAGAAAAAGCAATACATGTGAAAACAGAAACCAGGAGTAAAACAATCATAAATTAATGTAACCGATGGACATGCTCAGCCCCACTTCCTGACCCCTGGCCTAGTGACATAACCAAGTCTTTAAGATCTTATGTAAGGCCAAGAGGGAAGAGGTCACTGTGATCTCTGGGGGAATCATATTCCAAAGAGTGAGGGCCACATTTTTCCTCAGCCTCACTAGGTAGCATTCCTTGGCAAATGGAACACAGAGCATACCTCTTCTGTCTCTAATGGGACAGACAGACATAATCAGCGAGAGCCAGTCCCTCAAATACACATTTCCAAGCCATGATGAAGGATTTAAAATTGCAGCCAGGATCATGAATTGAACCCAGACTCAAACTTGCAGCTTGCACAGCAGTAACATGTGCTGATTGAGGAGTACACATAGCTGTCCACACCATTCTATACTAGCTATATCTTCTACCGTAGATGTTGTTTAAAGGCAGCCAGATGTAGAGTGCACTGCCGTCCATTCAGGATGTGACTAAAGAATGAATTATTTGTGCAGAACCTTGTAGTCCAGGAAAGGGAACAACTGGCAACCAACAGGAAGCTGTGCAAAGGCCATCCTAGCCACAGCTGAGGTTTCTTTCCTACCCTAACCCTAACCTTAACCCTAATTATATAGAATAGAATAGAATAGAATAGAATAGAATAGAATAGAATAGAATAGAATAGAATAGAATAGAATTTTTTATTGGCCAAGTGTGATTGGACACACAAGGAATTTGTCTTGGTGCATATGCTCTCAGTGTACATAAAAGAAAAGATACGTTCATCAAGGTACAACATTTACAACACAATTGATGATCAATATATCAATATAAATCATAAGGATTGCCAGCAACAAGTTATAGTCATACAGTCATAAGTGGAAGGAGATTGGTGATGGGAGCTATGAAACGATTAATAGTAGTGCAGATTCGGTAAATAGTCTGACAGTGTTGAGGGAATTATTTGTTTAGCAGAGTGATGGCCTTCGGGAAAAAACTGTTCTTGTGTCTAGTTGTTCTGGTGTGCAGTGCTCTATAGCGTCGTTTTGAGGGTAGGAGTTGAAACAGTTTATGTCCAGGATGCGAGGGATCTGCAAATATTTTCACGGCCCTCTTCTTGATTCGTGCAGTATACAGGTCCTCAATGGAAGGCAAGTTGGTAGCAATTATTTTTCTGCAGTTCTAATTATCCTCTGAAGTCTGTGTTTTTCTTGTTGGGTTGCAGAACCGAACCAGACAGTTATAGAGGTGCAAATGACAGACTCAATAATTCCTCTGTAGAATTGGATCAGCAGCTCCTTGGGCAGTTTGAGCTTACTGAGTTGGCGCAGAAAGAACATTCTTTGTTGTCCTTTTTAATGATGTTTTGATGTTAGCTGTCCATTTGAGATCTTGCGATATGATAGAACCCAGAAATTTGAAGGTTTCTACTGTTGATACTGTGTTGTCAAGTATTGTGAGAGGTGGAAGTATGGAAGGGTTTTTCCTAAAGTCTACCACCATTTCTACGGTTTTGAGTGTGTTCAGTTCCAGATTGTTTTGGTTGCACCACAAGGCTAGTCGTTCGACCTCTCGTCTATATGCGGATTCGTCATTGTCTCGAATGAGACCAATCACTGTTGTGTCATCTGCGAACTTCAGTAGCTTAACAAATGGATCATTGGAGATGCAGTCATTGGTATACAGAGAGAAGAGAAGTGGGGAGAGCACACAATTATATAGTGTCTCTGTATGTGTACGGGAAATGCAGCACTATCCACAACTAAAGATGGTTTATGGTCTTAGGAAGACAAACAAGGATACTTGATGGATTAACAGATGACGTTCCTTCTAGGCAATTTGAATTTTGAATTATTGTGATGGTTTGTCATAATTTCTCTAATTTTAATTTCATCCACTTACAATTTTAATTTTAGGTACAAATAGTTCTCAGAATTGCAGAATTTCTGGTTATTTATCTACATTTTGTGTTTCCACAAAAAGATTAATTTCTATTTAGAAGAATATCTAAATTATAAGTAGAAATAAATGTTATTTAATCTTGAAGACCCAACAATAAAAAACAAAATGATTTAAGATATATTTCATTTCCCCAACACTCTATCCTAATTAAGTTTGTGCATTTTATTAAGCTTATCTGATTTCTGATTTAAAAATAGTAATTTGATACAGCTGGAATTCTAATCTATGTTTGGAACAGAATTTTACTTTGGAAAGGAAAGAATTAAAGTAAACATAATTCCCTGATGGTGAGAAGTATATTTCTGCCATTTGGAAATATGCTTAAAATGTACCAAATTGCTTTAAAGCATTTTCATCTTTAATAGTTTCTTAATTACATATACCCTATTTCCCCAAAAATAACCCCTCCCCAAAAATATTTAAACGCATGCGCAGCCGGTCCTCACCATTTCCTCTGGTTAAGGTTAGGATTAGGGAGACAGAGTTTGAAATCAGGTAAGATGGCAAGAGGAACCCCATCTTGCTCCACGCACCCCAAAATAATAAGACCTCCCCGAAAATAAGGTCAAGCGCTTATTTCAGGGTTCAAAAAAATATAAGACAGGTTCTTATTTTTGGGGAAACACAGGTAAATAATATATTATAAATTATGTGTGTTTATTTGGTTTATTGAGTGATCCAAATTGCAGAATAACTATGATCCTGGCATTATTATACCAAGTTATTTCAAATCAAAACCAGGGAAATTTCAGAGGATTTTCCAGAGGAAGAGAAAGGTTTTGAAAGTTAAGGAAGGGATAGTTAAATTGCTTGCACATATCAATTTTTCTATTCCCCTAAGCCAAGTTGTCTCCATATACTGTGTAGCTTTAGAAAGACCATAATGTACATCTAAAATCAAATTCATTACAGGCAGCCCCCAACTTATGACCAGTAGCTTAGCAAGTTTCAAAGTTACAACGGATCCTCCAAAAGCAACCTATCATCCGGTTCTAGAGTTCCAATGGCTGCATACCTTTCCTCTCGCGGTCACATGATTGCATTTCAGGCACTTGGCAACCATCTCACCTATATTACTTCATGCCGGTTGCAGCATTTTGTGGTTACATAAGCACAATTTATGATGTGTTTTGTCCAGGGGTGAAATCCAGCAGGTTCTGACAGGTTCTGGAGAACTGGTAGCAGAAATTTTGAGTAGTTCGGAGAACCGAACTACACCTCTGGCTGGCCCCAGAGTGGCCCCAGAGTGGGGTGGGAATGGGGATTTTTCAATATTTTTCCCCCAGGAGTGGCGAGGAATTGGGGATTTTGCAGTATCCTTCCCATGGAGTAGGGTGGGAATGGAGATTTTGCAGTATCCTTCCCCTGCCATGCTCACTAAGGCATGCCCACACCACACCCACCAAGCCACGCCTACAGAACCTGTAGTAAAATAAATTGGATTTCACCACTGGTTTTGTCAGTTTTCAGCTTTTTCAGTCAGTTTTTGGCAAAAAAAAAACCAATTTAGGAATACATTGATTCTTCTAATAACCACTGAGTTTGTATAATGTCCACTACTTTGTTCATTTAATGATCCTTGCAATCTGTTAATGACCACCACAAAACATGTCATAACATTGGATCTGGTCAGGTAGGTGCCTCAGGTTACAACCATAATGACTTTACAGGTGCCATTACACTTGTAAGTTGAGGACTACCTGTATTTAGAACTGATACAAACCTAGTATTTAGGGGAACTGTTAAAGATTTTACTATAATAATCCTAAAGAGCAATCAGTAGGACAATTTGTAGTCAACACCAGCTAATTTAAGTGTGTCCTCAGGTGTTTTGGATTTGCTATTATTTTCCTTTGCAATTTGCATATTTTATTTTTCTGCAATTATTTATCTTGATGCCATCTGCCTGCAAGACCTAAAAGATTCCAGAAAGAATACAGATAAAGCTGCAAAAGAGGAAATTTTAGAATTAAACTCTTTTATTACATTTTTTTTGCAAATAGCATCAAAGAGCAAAGATGCATTATTTGCTAAGAATCAAGAGTCATTATTTGATAAGAGTCAAGCGATTGAAACACCTTAGATTTTTCTTACATTGACTTTAAAATGATTTTATTGTGATGGTTTAAGAGAATTCATATAAATAATTAACAGTTTGCTATAATATTTAACCTCACTATATCTATATAAAAAAGACTAAAAATGTAAGACGCTTTGGCCATTCATAGCTTCAGCTTGAAAAAAATACTTCCCCTTTAGGCATCACAAATCAAGTATCAATGCAATATGTTACTTTAATAATTTGATGTATTCTTTGAACAATAACCAGGATGTTTTTAAATGTACGCATTGCGGATTTCATTTTGTCCATATTTTTTTTTCATTATAAGAAACATTCTTTCAACAGGGAGATTAGAAGATTAGAAGAAAATATTTATTCCTTCAATGATGCACAGATTCAAAGAGAGCCTGTGTAATTAAAATAAGCAATTATATCCTAAATGATTTATGCTACAGTTACGTAAGCCAAAGGGTGGAAGGTACATTTGCAACTCCCTTCCTACCCACATGTGATAACAGGAGTTTTATGCGTACTTCCTGAACCCTGCATGCTAAAGAATGATATCCCTTCATTGTTTCACACTTACTGCACCTTACAGTGCAAATGCAGCTTGGCTTGTATCCCGCAAAAGTTTCTGGAAAATTGTATTTTTGCACTTAGAAAGAATAATGCACCATGTTTTAATTAATTCAAAGTAAATTTGGTAGTGCAGACTTTGTTTAGAGGACTTTTCTAGGAAGCAACATTTAATGATGTTAATACATGTCTGTGTGAGAGAGGGAAAGAGACAAAGGCTTTAGAAGTTCTGTAATAGAATCCTGAATTACTTTTCTCTCTTACAGCAGTGATGATTATAGTATGTGGAATGTTTACAAATGATATAAACAACACATACTTTGGTGTCTAGTTAGTAGGAACAAGAATGTAATGTTGCCAACATATTTTCTAAATTTTGTACTTAAAAGCATGAGGAAAAAAGATAGCTTGAAAGATATAATGATTTGAAAATAGCAAATAGCTGAAATCAAACCTTTGTAGTTACAGAATATCTATGATTATCAGAACTTCACACATTTTGTGTGAAATGACACGTGGCAGGAAGGAGAGAAGTAACTTGAAACAAAGAAGAGAAATCGTGCATAAGAGCACAAGTGTGCCTACTGTTCCTGTCCTATTGTTTCCTTTCTTTATATCAAATTAATATAGTTATTACATACTCATACTTATATATATGCTTACATACTGTATAGTTATTTCATGCTTATGCTTATATATACTGTGTACCAAAATAAATAAATAAATAAATAAAAAGAAATCTGGAGGAACTCTCAAAACGTCAAAGACATAACCTGTTTTAGAAAACAAACACCAAAAATTCTCCCATAAGAAGTGTCATGAATAAAAAAAAACCCGGGTATCTTTCAAAGCAAACCCACATCTCATCCAAAAAAGGGGTGGAGAAGTTTCACAACTGGAATGAAAATGAAAACTGTTCCACAATTGTAAACATGAAGCCATAATTTTGACATTAGCAATGTTGACCAATACTGAGTGCCAAGTCCACCAAAAAAACCTAAAACTGCAGTTATATTTAGTTTGTATAAAAATTGTCAAACTTTTATTTATTTTTGGTCTTCATTTTCACTTGGCCAAATTGCTGGCATTTCTTACAAATGGGTTGAAATTGGCAGACTACTACCAAAACCTGATCATGTGTCATTCCATTCATGATAAACTAAATCAGGGGTAGAAATTTTGTTCCTGGCCTTACTACAAGTCCTTTTTATCCATCTTGTGCAGGGCAAGAAAAAAGTGTCTCCTTTTTTCTAAATACCTGTCTTAATTTTAATCTTTTATCTGTTGGTGCAATTATTTTTTTTTGCTTCCTGTGTATATGAAAAGGGGATGCTTTTTTACATAACAAGAATTCTTTCTCTCTTGCTTTTACACCAGAAGAGGCATATGATCATATTTTACACTCAGGATAAAACTTCACTTTTCAATGGAGTCTTCATTCCCAGTCTTCTGCTCATAGAGAAACTCAATCCTAAAGATGCAGTCTGGCTCATTCATGATGTTTCTCAACCTGATTTGAATATATTTCATTTATTAACCTTGGTTTTTAATCATCAACTTCCAAGTCTAAATCCATTTGTTTGAAAAAGCAAAGTATCCAACATATTACAAGATCTTCAACACAACTTTTTAAGAATAATAAACAGAGAAAAATTAAAAATAAGCTCTTCCGGATGGCTGAATTAAAGTGCTAACCAGTAGTCCTTGAGCTAGCAAAAAAAAAAAAGGTGCCAGGGAAAGAGGGAAAAATACTACTGCTGAAGTGGGATAGCAAAGGATGACTTTAAGCTGCTTCAGATAAGGGCTGGACATGGGACAAAGGAGGCATCATAAGAACACAGAAGGTGGGAGAGGAACCATGAGCATACTTTTACAGACCAGACCATGTGTGTGCCATGGTATGAGGCATGCAAACAAAGATAAATAAACAAACCAAGAACTAAGCAAGATAAAGAACGTAAGATATATAATCAAATCTAGATCTTGGCTTCTTGCTCTTCAAAGGAGCTTGAATTCAAAGGCCATCTTCAAATACAATTATTAGTTTGCTAGCAGACCAGTAGACCCATCACACTATTTTTTTCCCTACTGCACTATATATACGGCAACTCCTGGTTAATTCAGCTGTTCTCACTGACACAGGAGCAAAGTTGGAGTGATTGAGCATTAAAAAGAATTCAGGCATAATGTTTTATTTATACTGAAATAACAAGGATACATTAGAATATAACTTTGCAATAGTGAATGATTCTCTATGAAACCTGTGAAGGTAGAATTATTTATTAATAGAGTCCCTGCAATTCATTTCTAGTCTACATTTTTATTTATGAAATTTACAGACATCCTGGGGGAGGGATGCTGAGACTATCTGGGCAATGATTATCACAGTCATGGAATCCCTTTGCCAGGGTTATGTCTAATTTTAATTTTTTTACCTTGTAAGCGTTAGGCAAACATATTTTTTAATTTTTGAAGTCACTTTAAAACATTTTCAATAATTTAGGTCTTTGAAACAGTTAACTGCTCTTTAATTTGCTATTTGTTTAATTGGTTATTGTGATGTAGCAGTTAAAATATTGTATTACCACATGGGGAAACAAGTTAAGGTCTACCTAAGCCAGGGAAAAGCATGGGTTGACTTTGGACCAGACAACTTTCCTCAGCTCAAACTATCCTACTTTTTCTGAGGGCTAAAATACAGTGCTATTCTTTTGCGTTCTGGGGGAAGAAGCAAACACAACATAAATCTAATTTAAATAAAGAAGATTGATGAACATTCCCAGCTTTTGTTTTGTTTTGTTTTTTTGCAGTACTACTATGTTGATTTTCTAAAATATCATTCCACTGAGACCTGGAATCAAATGTGAATTGCTATCTGATAGACTCTGCATTTTGGTTGCTGTTAATTCTGACAATCTACATAAAACCTTATGATTATTTTGTAAGTGCTACTAAAGTGTTACCACTTACATCCTGGAAAAGACTTCTATTTTTGAACAAAATAGGGTTTTTTTAATATTAGTTTTCATAAAATCAAATGGCAGTATCAGCACTCTCAACTTCATACACTGTTCAGGGAAGAAGGGAAGGAGTATAAGGGAAGAAGTTTTGCCCATTTCACATCCTTTAAAAAAAACAAATATTGTAAGTTAAATCAATTTCTTTATCACAAACATGATATACCACCACATCCAGTATATATAACATCTTATTCTGGTTATTTTAGCTAGAATTTAATTTTAGCAAATACTATAAAATATGCCATTCTGTAGAGAACTATTTTTAAATCTTGTACAAATAGCCCTCAACTTACACCATTTGTTTAATAACTGTCTGATCTGAAGTTACAAAGCTGAAAAAAATGACAACTTGTCTTCACACTTAGAACAGTTGCAGCATTCCTGCAGTCACATGATCAAAATTTGGGCAATTGGCAATTGGCATATATTTACAATAGTTGTGCAGCATCCTGGGGTCACATGGTCAACAATTGTGATCTTCCCCAGAGTCTTTTGAGAAGGAAAGGCAATGGGGGAAGCCTGATTCATTTAACAACCACGCAATTCACTTAACCCCAGGAAAAGTCGTAAAATTGGGTGCTATTCACTTAAATGACTGCATCACTTAGTGATGGATGTTCTGGTCCCAATTGTGTCAGTTGAGGATTACTTATACTGCACCATGGGAATCAACCAATTTAAGCCAGTCTTTCTGACTTTAAAGTTTCTATTTAAGTTAGCCGAAATGAAATTATTATGCTACTACATCAGAACCTAGAAAAATACTTCCTGTACTTGGCAAATCAAGTGAAGTGGAAAAATCGATTTAACACAAAATTAAAAAAAAGGATCCTACTAAGAATTAAACTCCTTTTTTTTACAAATATCAATAATTCCAATAATTGTTAAAATGAAAACTGCTTTGAAAAAACATGGCATGAAAATATGGTATGAAAACATAAAAACATACTATAGTATATTATTTTATTAGACTCTGCTGAAACATATATTCCCATGCAATTACTTTTATATTGCTCTACTAAGCGCACAGGAATGAAGCTATAAATAATAATGATATCTTGCAATAGGACAAGTGAATTTGTACAATTTCTTCATAAATCCTGTGACTGCTTTTGATAGCCTAATCTTAGCAACTCCTTTTTATTAACTACTGACTTTGTTCTGCAGTGTGCTCTATAATGTTCATACCAACTTAAAAGCATGCTCATGATTGAATTAGCTTATATAACAGGATATAAAATGTCATAGCAAGTTTTGTTGGAATGATAATGAGAAGAATTTGTGCACAAAATGAAACAAAGATGCTAGCTCCTGTGCCAAACGTTCATTTGATGGCAACACTTCAAATAAATTATTTCTTATAACAACTGGATTGTTACATTCTACAACGACATCCCAAGCAGCCACCCAGCTGGGCTCAATAAAGCTATTTTCCAATGTGCTGTATATACACACGAACACCCATACTTCCCAGATGTTCTCTGTGTAAAACATCTGGTTTCAAATGCATAGTAAAGTCTTTCCAAAAACCTATTACATTTGTTTAATGGACTCATTCACTTCAGCTAAAATATCCTGGAGCAGACTGCATTTCTACTCTATAAGCTCCATCTGCAAAAAGCAGAACAGCAAATGAGAATTCTTTACATGATTTATGCTGCCTTTATGATCATCCAGTTCATAAAGAACAAACTTAGCTCAACAGACAATAACACAGACTGTTTTAAATACATCCTTAATATACTTTCTCTGTTATACTTTCCACTGAAGCAAAAGACTTAATTCTGAAGACACAAGAGATACCAACAGCCAAGTAATTTCCTGTTTTCTTTTCCTGATAATTCCAAGCATCTCAGGAATTCATAGTATATGTGGCAATGCTTACTTTTCTTACTATCAAGAGGCTGGAAGAGGACAAATTGCACTACATAGTGACTGATTTAATTTATCCTCAGAGTATCCCAGTGACAAGGGGTTTGGTGGCCTAGTGGTTAAGACACTGGGCTTGACAAGTAGAAGGTTGGCAGTTCAATACTCAAATATTGCATGACAGGGTGAGCTCCCGTTCCAGCCCCAGCTCCTGCTAACCTAGCAGTTTGAAAGCATGCAAATCCAAGTAGATTAATAGGTACCACTTTGGAGGGAAGGTAACAGTATTCCGTGTGCCTTGGCCTATAGTTATGTGGGCCACATGACCACGGAAGGGTCTTCAGACAATACTAGTTCCCTCAGCAAGGCAATGGAGATAAACACTACCCCCAGAGTCAGATATGACTGGATAAGGGAAACCTTTACCTTTTTTTAAAATCCCAGTTATCTGTTCCAATAAGTTTACATATGAATTCATATGATCTGAATTCATCTCTGTTTCTGCTAGTAGCCTCATATTTATTTTAATCCTAGATGCATATTGATTCATTTCACTGAAGTGGGAAAATCTGCATATCTTGACTGAGCATTTTCTTTTCTGGATATAGCGATAAATTCAATTTTCTCAGATTTCATTTCAAAAATCTTGAAGATATTTTATTTTATCTTTAAAAAGGCTGATCAGGATGAATTTTGAGATTCCTCTATGTACTGCCAGTTAAGACATCAAATCTTTGCCTGTTCAATGCATAGAAGAGTCTCAAAATTCAGCAATAAAATAAAGGTTTCAAGATGGCTGACATACACAAAATTAGTTTCTACCTGAATACCTATAAATAACTCTTAAAACTTGGCAATTTGATTCTAGTTGCACAGAATCTTCATACAGGTCAAGAAAATCAAAAAAAATGGAGAGGCCTACAAGAAAAAATCTGTAAGAAGAGTCTACAAAATATCTATAAGAAGAGGTTTACAAGAAGAGGTCTACAAGACAAGATCTACAAGAAGAGGTTAAAAAGTAATCAGTAACGATCACATCAAGCCTATTTTATGATAATGTTAAGGGACCCAACACCAAAACTAACTTAAACCTCAAAGAAGAAAGCATTGATTTATGTTTGTGGATTGTAAACTGGGTAGTGATGTAGGTGGTATGTAAATATTACAACAAACCAACAAATGATAACCAAAGTCCAGATGAACTCAGAAGCTGTTTTTTCCAAGAGGATGTACAACCAGAAGAACCCTAGGCAGAAGTGGTCCATTAGGCTTATGCAGATAACACAACTCCCTGCCAGATAAGGTTTTACTAAAATGATAAAACATTCATTTTGATGTCACAACACAAGCACTAGTCCTTATATACTCACATTGTGTAAATGATGCATGTACAATAAGGAATTTCTATCACAATGCACAGTGTACTACTATTCACTTCTTGGAAATCCATGCCCTCTTCTCATAAAGATATGCAAAATCTTTTAACAATATATTACAGTTAAAATCAAACAAATAAATAAACCTGAATCATACTAAAACTTTTGATCATACTGACAGTGGAAAAACAGCTGGAAAAAAGAAAGTGATTGAAAGAGAGATAAAATGCAGTAACAAAAACCAATCTGAACTAACTGTATTTATGCATTCCATTATAAAAGGTCTGTGATATGAAAACAAGATTATTTTTTAAAAAGTACCAGATCATCGTATGTTCAGGTTTAAGAAGTACTCTAAAATTATTTTCTGGGGTTGATCATGCAAGACTGAACTGAAAATCATTCTTAATTAAAGGAGGGAGGGATTATCTTGTTCAGGTTGGCAGCCATACTGACAGTGTAATTATGACCTGATTACAGGCATTTAAACCATGCTAATGATCATCATTTGCATGTTTCCAGATCTCTGTAAATATTTAGTTGCCCAGAAAGATATAGCATTCAATCTATAATATATCTACATTGAAATTCCACTGGAGAAGCTTACAGTAAATTGAAAATTAAATATATATGAACATTGAAAATGTTTAAATAATATGATTTTTTGCTACAAATCAATTGTCATTTTCCTACTACACTTTAAAAACACACTGTACAGTAAGATTTTAAAATAATATTTTAAAAGAGTGATTACACATTTATGCACAAATACTATGAAATTCACTCAAGTGCTTCCACTAATCAACATAGTATTGGGAAATACTAGGCAGAATTTGGAGCCAAACGGAGACAAAACAATTTGGGGTCAGGAAATTTTCCTAAGGAAGGCTGGGCAGAATTGTTCTGTAGTAACTGAGAACCTGAGCATTATAAACTGGGCTCCAAAAAAGAATCTTACAATTTTTAGGGCTACTTGGGTAATTTTTAAATCATTCTATAATCTAAACAGCAACTTCCTCTAGATTGGCTAAGAATATTTATTTTATCTTCCTTGGGATAGCATGATCTTAGTAAGGCATATCTATTTTCAACAGGGTAGGCCAGATGGTAGTAAGACTGGATGAAAAAGAATAATAAAAAGAATGGCTTTTTTGCCTTTGTTAAATTAACCTTGCCCATGTTTGCAAATTAATGAAGTTGTGGCCATCTTATAATCATAAACATCAATTTATAGGAAAGCTGTAATGGGTGCTATTCAATGCATACCCCATCATTCTACTTATATAAATGTAGCTTGGAGTAGATGTTTTCCTATGTACCAAATAGCCCAGGTTCAGATGCTAGGGGCATCTTCAAAAGGGCTCTTCTGCTCACCTAACTAACTAGATTTAAATAGCCAGATTTATAGGCAAAGACAAATTTTTCAGGTAGTCAGATATTTGAAAGATCAATATCAACATCTTAAATTGTGATCAGTGGGCAACTGGAAGATCCTTCTGATCTTTCAGTAGAGACTTCACGGGATCTCTGGATGGTAAAATCTTGATTTTCTAAACCATAATTCAGTGAATTTTAGATGCAGTGAGAAAAAAATTGAATGTCCAGGCCAGACAATTGGCATACTGTTATTGAGAGAAGCAAGTTAACAGAAACTTTCACAACCCCTATTCTCACTAGGGTATTTCTATCTCTTAATAAATAGAAAAAGAAATAAAAAGAGAAGCCAACGGGAAGTCTCCAAGCCCATTTGCTGCTCAAAATGTCAAGGATAGTATCCACACTCTTTGGCCATTTGGGGGCCTGCTCATACCTTCTGTACATGTGTCTATGTGTAAATAATATTTTCAACAAAATTGCTTCTATAGTGAAGTGGCACATCACTTCATGCATGGATGTCCTCACATACAGGTCCTCCAAACCTTACTGTACCTTCAAATGAATTCAGAAGCTCACTTCCCAGTGGTTCACACAACACAAATTAAGATTCCAATCTTGATAAACTGAGAAGTGGTCTGTACCTCTGGAATCAGGCTGTATTCTATTCAAATTTTGTTTCTTAACTTAAGTCTCTATTTTATAAGTGGGGATCACGGCTGGGAAATATGTATGAACAATCTAAAACCAGAGAAACCTTTGAAATACATAAAATGATGAAATACTATTGAAAAATAACAAGCTTTACTAAGCCATGATCAACTTTAAAAATTAATTTGGTTCCCACAATATGCTAAGCCCTACTGAGCCAAATTAAATAAATCACCATCATAGTTTAGCTCAATGTCTAGCATTACTTAGAATAGTGTCTAAGGTGTTGGACCTTAGTAGCTCAGTTACAACTTTGAGTTATACAAAGTAAAAGTAGTAAACAAAGTATCAATGTAATAAATCAGGGGTGTCAAATTCAAGGTGCTTAAATCCAACCCACAGGCCGGCCTGGAAATATCAAAGGACCAGCCCACAGTGCCTCTGGCAGATAAAAGGGGCCACGTGCAGCTTCCCCACGCCTTGTTTTCACCCTCCATGGCCTCCCACAGCACTCTGCCAGCCAAAAACTGAGCTGAAAACTGGCCAAAACCGGGCCAGAAAACAGCCCAGAAATGGGCTGGAAACAGGCCGGAAAATGAGCCAACCCCTCCCTCCCCCCACCGGCCACGGAGAGAACTACAATGCTGATCCATCCCCTGAAGAAATCCAGTTTGATACCCCTGTAATAAATATATAAATATTGTTTGACAATAACCAGATCCTATATCATTCTAATCCTGGAAGCTTTTTTTCATAGCCATTCTTTTTTAAAATTAATAGTTTCTCACGAACAGTTTTTATTCATATCCCCTAAATATATAAGATCTGAATAAGCATATGTGCACTAGTTGTACAATACTAGACCAGTTTACTTTTTAAGATCTCTCATTTTAATCAAACATAGATGTTAGTAACCAATTTTCATCCTAAAGCGAGGCGAAATATAACTATTATCTAAGATAGCTGAACGTAAAGGAGACATGACTCATTTGTATACATGTGGTTTCTTTTATATATTTTATTGCTACAGTTTGGATATCAAATAACTTTACATTTAACTAGTGAACACAGGCATTCCTTCTCATTTAAAACTGAATATTACTGAGGGGATTTTGTATGCATTAAACATCTGGAATTTCTGATATGAATCCAAGATATTTGATCAGCATGGCAACCATTCAACTCCCATGCAATATCTCACCCATCCCCCTAATGTTCTGCATCTGAAACCTCCTAATTTATTCAAATGTACAGTGTTGTCTGTGTAGACACAGTGATACATATGTGCTGTTTGAAACTGTACTTCACAAACTATAGCTTACAGATGCTGAGGACTTTCATGTGGGCAAGACAAATGAGAATCCTATGCCTGACTGCACAGGCTGAGTCCAAGAAACAATAGAAGGAAAACACAAATGAAAGCCTCAGCACACTTGTGGCTTTAATGAACTAGTCATCAAACATTGCATATTTGTTCTTTCTATATTTCTCACTGTTCTTCCTATAAAAATATTCGGCAAGAGAACTATGCATTTTTAATTTTATTAAATAAACTCCCACAGCATCTGTTGAAAAGGAACAGCATTTGTTACATAGGATGTATGCCAATTAAAGAATGTGTGACTCGAGTTTTGTGAAGAATAAATACTCTCAAGCATGAACTGCTTGTTCTGAAAAGCTTTATTCCAGAAATATTACTTATTTATTAAATTTATACGGCTGCCTATCTCTCCTGAAGTGACTCATCCCAAGTGATAAAATTTCCTCCATGTCAGATAATTTCCTAACTTCAAATATAATTATATTAAGAAACCCACTTGCAAAGTACATTATTTATCAATTTGATTATGAACTTTCTTTTCAAATGTGGTCTTGAAATTGTTAGTGACTATTTACGAGAATGCAATAGTGCTTTTAGTTAACAGCTATTTGGCAAGTAGATTCTACTGCACATTCATTTACTTCGCCTAAATTTGGGGCAAAATGTTCATCAATTTTTCACAGATGATAGAAATAACTGTAAGGATGCTGTCTTAAGATGTCAAGTGAAGTTATCAATAATGATAATGTCCAAAAAGCTCTAATATGACAATCTTAAGAAATACCCTCTTCAAGTAAAGTTACCTCAAGCATTTGTGTTTATGTTACCACAGCTTTTTAATTGATTACCAATATTAAAAAATAGCTTTTAAAGATTCCATTGAATAAAATGACTAAGCTTCAAGATGAAAGAAGTTCCTGTCACTGAAGCAAGAAATCAATCACACATTGGCCGCAAAGAGTTATTTGAGAAATATGTATCTCGACATTCCCAGGAATCTTTTTCACGCTGGATGGAAACAGGCTTCCCATCTCTCCACATATGACAAGCCAAAACTTAACTAGACTGATTTTGATTTAAAAATAATTAGAATTATTTTTTCCTTTAAACAAAATAACAGAGTGGTTATCTTTTTATTAACGCTTGCACCATACTTGAGTATAATTTTGTATTATGGCTGCTAGATTTCCCTTTAGAAATTACCTTCACTTTATGTAGGCTTTTTCACTTATGATTAACCTGCAAGAACTAAAGCTTTTATATGCTGTTTATGTAGATGTGCTGCAATTGCTATGCAATTCATATTTTTCTTTTTAAAAGCCTAGAATTACTACATATAGCTCACTAGTCATTGCCTAGTGTCCCTGTCTTAACAATACTTGCAAGCAACTCAAGAATGTATTCTTGTAGAATTTAAGACATAGTCATGAAATATTGATGAACAATTTAACAATTTAATATTAGGTTCTCCAACCTTGGCAACTTTAAGACTTGTGGACTTCAACTCCGAGAATTCCTCAGCCAGCCAAGCCTTATTCATTACACTTCTGATTTGTAAATAAAATTGATATCATATGAATTCTTTTGACTACAGTCCACAAATGGAGTTAGAATTTTTTTTCCTTAATTGCAAAGATATTACAAATATGCTTCTATAAACATGCCATTATTTATTACAAATAAGTTTTCAGGTGAGAATAAAGGAACAAAAATGTTGTATAAGGGAAATAGTTTTTCATATGGAATAGAAAGTAAAATGCAATACTAAGTACTATCAGAGGGAAAAATCTTATACTAACAAGCAACCAATCTGATGTGCAGAATTCTTGGAAAAGAAAATGGGAGAAAAGCAAGAGAATTCCCAATGACACCACAATGAGAGAACACTTTTTGTGGGTGTGGGTGGGTGGGTGTGTGAGTGTGGGTGAATATGTGGGGGGGGGAGGGAGAGGGAGAAGACAGTTTTAGGAGTTTTCCTCCTTGAATACTCTTTATACTTAGGGTTTTAAATAATAAAGTGTATCTCAAATTGAGTTCAACTCCAGGTAACTTTATAGATATGTTCATGTAGTTTCCTGGCAACCGTGCAGGAATGATTTGCCAAGGCCCTCTTATGAGATGCTTTTTAAACTTTCCTCTTAAGTACAAAGCTCTAGATTTCTTAATAGTCTCCTTTCCAATTCCATCTGCTCAGCTTTCAGTAATAGGTGTGTGTGTGTGTGTGTGTGTGTGTGTGTGTGTGTGTTATTTTCTTTTGGGCCCCAAAATAAGCACTAGGGCTTATTTTCAGAGTGTGTCTTAGTTTTTCCCATGTACGGGAGGCCCACTTCTTCTGCTTGTTCACAGCAGGGCAGAAGGCTGTGTGGTGCACCAGTACCGCCACCATGAGGTGGAACTGCCCCACATGCCCCACACTGGCTTCTCTCAGGACCCCCGCAGCCAGGCCATCCATGCCCGACATCTGCCTCACCTCGCAGAAGCGACCCCAACACACTACTTGGCAGCTGCAAGCAAGAAAAAGAAATAGGCCGGCGGCCACGTGGGCTCTTGCTGTATATAGCTGCTGGTGCTGCCACCACAAGGCAGGTGTCAGGGCATGAGTGGCCTGGCTGAATAGGCAGGCAGCCGGCTCTTAAGCAACACTTATTTTGGGAATAGGGTTTATATTAGATGCATGCTAGGGCTTATTTTCAGAATAGGTCTTATTTTTGGGGAAACAGGTGGTAGATGGATAGGGATAGGGATAGGGATAAGGATAGATTAAATGTAGATGTAGATGTAGATGTAGATGTAGATGTAGATGTAGATGTAGATGAAGATGAAGATGAAGATGTAGATACTGGTTAGAGTTTTTACAGGAATAAAGGAATCAAACTATTCTGTTCTGTTGATGATCTCTAGGAGATAATTCTTCAAGAATTAACCCATAGATTGCTAGTACACATAGACCTTGTTTAGGAACTATCTTGTTTAGGGGCTGTTTGCAGAGATAAAATGATGATAAAAAATAATTTTGCAATCAATTCTTGCATTTGCAACCTTTGCAGGTCTGTAAAATAAAGGAAAGCTGAATAAGATAATGAGCATAATCACAAATTTGCTTAGCAACCGCTTTGTGCCCACACAAAAATGAATTTGTCTATTTAAGAATAGATAGAATTTCAGCAAGGCACAATGTATTTTTAAATTAATCATATGCCTGGTTTACTTAGAAGCTATTAGCTATCTTCACTGGGAAGAGAAGCGCAAATAAGCACTTCAACATCTGGCATGACTAGGCAGAATCAATGAAAGAGAATGAGAAATTAGGTGGCCAGATTTGATTCTATAACCCATATCAAAGACTGTTTCCTCCTTGCATATAACCGGTGGCACACAACCAAATCTACCATACAGATTACTTTACAGATTACTACTGTTACATGTGTATATAAATCATACTTGAACTTCAGAATTCTAGTGAATGCTTAGCAGGTAGGCTGCCTCAGTATATGTAGCCTGTATTCCTGTTTTTCATTTCATTCAGTACACAACCTAATCGCCACTACACTATTAAGTAAACAAGAGTAAATAACAAGTTGCTGCTAACAACAAACTAAATATAACATATCTATAATCCAACTCACAGCTCAACAGCCATCACATAAACTAGGACTGAGAAAGTATTAACATTTCTCAAAACAAATGTCAAACTTATAAGCATTTTTCAGAATAAAAAAATAATCAAATTCCTAGATGCCAATATCTAGCTTGGAGGAGTGAGGGGTGTAGGAAAGCAAAAGGAAAGAGTGCACAGATTATAATTTTTGCTATATAACCTTTTTTGATGCAAATTTGAATCTTTTCTCCCATTTGGGTATGTTTAGAGATTTTCCTGCAAATTTCATAGGATTTCTCTCAGAAGCCAAAGGAAAAGCCAGTACCTGACATTGTAATTGGTGGTGTCTGATTTTTTTATAAAAAGTCCACAGCTGTATGCTTCAAACCAAAATTACAAGTAATAAAACTTGTTTTTGTTTAGATAACCTGGTGAGAGTAAGCTACCAAGGATATTTCTAGATGTTGTCCTATGTTTCCAAATATTTACAGACTACTGTGTAGGAAAATGCTACCTCATCTACTAATATGACAGCAAACAAATGACATAGGTGAGAACATGACCTTGAGGTTTCTAATACAGTCCTAAACTTTTCTCTACATGAGGTCATAATGGGAATTATGCTGGTCACGTTGTACCAAGGACCCCCTCTGCTGGTTACAATACATAGTCACTTTAATCAAAGCCCTTTAATGATTCCATAAGGAGAAGGAAAGATAGCACAGATAGGAAAGAGAAGGCTAAATGAATTCCCAGTTTAAGTTCTGGGCCAAATACTTTTCTAACACTCTTATGTATAAAGAGGCTATATTACACATATTAACAGACAGAGATGTTTATATGTTTTTCAGTAAAATACACTGCCATTTTTAACACAACCAAGCATTATCATGAGGCATGAAACACACGTTCTGAATTAAAACCCAAGAATCATAAACAAGTAAATACATTATAAATATCACTGCTACTGCGTTTTGATGATTTCACTTCATTTTCCTCCGTTTGTCTCTTTAACTGTAAATGTTGCATTGTTCTAAAGCAAACCTAAAAAACTATCCGCGCTGTCATAAAATTCATAAACATGAAGTTATTGAAAAGAGCAGACTAATACAATCTGGAAATGATACTCTTCAGACTTGTACATTTTTTGAGCTAGATGTTTTGCTAATTTTAAACCCCTGTAATATGATACACTCCAGGCAATGTTCTTTTTCAAAGAAAAAAAGAGGCAGCCAAAAAGAACATGAGCACTCACTTCTGCTTTTGATTAACTATCTTAATGATTTAGTAAAATGACAGAGCATAATACAACATTAAGACTTATCTGTACCAGGTGTTTAAAGATTCTTTTCATGCTATTCAGCACCAGGATATTATTTATTTATTTTGACCGCTGCACTAGGATTTAGTGTTTTTAACCACAAATCACACCATGGAAAAGCTAAAATGTTCTTTAATAGAGGACGCTCTCACATACACAATCACACCACATGTAGCTAAGGTGCTTTTCACTACTCTATTGTTTGCTTACTTGTTTACTTGAGTCTCTTGTTCAAAACACTGACTGAGCAAGCAATAGGAAAAATTGAAAATACAAACAAAACATGGAACCTGTAACAAATCTACTGCAAAGTACTTGATCAAATAATTGTATGATTTTGCAGAAAGTACATGCATACCTGATTTAAATGCAGAACCATCAGATGTAGCCAGACAGCATCAAAGGAAAATAGCCATACTTTTAGCCTATTTACATGAAACCTGATACATGTGCCTGGATTTTTCTGATATTCAGGCACCTATTCAGGTGACAAAAAGCACCAAAGTTGTGCCCAGGATAGTTACAGTACACTGCAACATTAGTTTGCAAAATAAAGTGGACTCTAAACTTCGCTTTGATAGGAGCAATTGCATCAATGTGTTTGCTATAGAAGTTAATAAAGTCCATGTCATCACCCCCACTAACATACTGTTGGCCTTTAAAACTGTATAATCTCAAGGCATCTCTGGTTAGAAAACCAGACTATGTGTTTCAATGGATGTTACATCCACACTTTGAACAACAGAGCAATGTCTGATTGCTGGAAGGGAAAAGACAAATAATGCCAATGTACAAATGATCCAGTTTTCCTTATTCAAGAAACTACCTCTGATTTCTATAAATGGGCTCTGTTGACATCTAGAGAGGAAGGCTCAAAATAAAATTCCATGATCAAACACTTCTGGAGAAGTCATAAACACTCCTCCAGTGAATTTTTGGATCTCAGAAAGCGAGGAGGAGGCAAGAACATAAAAAACTCCCTACAGGCTAAGAGAAGACTACATACAGCCTGAGATAAAGAAAGCAAAAGCAAAAGCAGCACTACAGTCACCATCAAGCTTCGAAAATTTAGGTATATCATAAAACAGTCTTCCCCAAGCTGGTACCCTCCCAGGGGTGTTAGAACTACAACTCCCATGACTCTCTGGTTTTGTAGTTAATGGCTGAGAATTATGTGAGTTCATGTCTTGTATTTTTTTTTTAAGATGTTGAAACCCCTTTGCTCCAGAAGCAGCCTCCAAAACAAAATAGTTGTCCCAAAATTTCCCCAGAGCATCATCACCCTAGAGAAGGCTGCCATACATAAAAAGTCCACTCAAGAAGTGCCCTGCTTAGATGCCTCAGTAATGCCACCAACTCTCTCCCTGCAGCTTAGTCCAGCAGCCCCTCCCGGGCTAGTCCTTTCAGCCCTTACCACTCTGCCTGAGAACCTCTCGATGGCCCTCTTGACTTTGCCATAGGTACCCTTGCCCAGCGTTTCTTGCAACTCGTAGCGATGTTTCAGGTTGTGCTTGTGATGGTGCCTCTTGACCCCTTGCTGCTGCTGCTGCTGCTTCAGCTCCTGTTGGGGAGCGCTGACAGGGCTGACGGCCTTGGGGGCCGAAGCAACCGAGTCCCCTGAAGAAGAAGCCTCCGCTGCGGACTCCTCCATAGCCGCTGCCGCCGCTTCACCGACAGCCCGCGCAGCCTCCCGGCAGCATTGCTGGGGAGCTTCTGTGCTGCTGCTGCCATCCAGCTCAGTCCTATCCATCTCCCGCTCCGGCGGGCGGGCGCCTAGAAGGCACTTGGAGCGGCGCGGGAGGAGCCTCGGGGTCCCTCCCTTCAGGCGTGTTCCGCAAGGGCTGCCCTCATATTTTCGGGGCGGGAGGGGAGAGAGAGGCCGAGAAACCGAGGCCACAGCGCCCTCGTCTCACTCCCCGCTGGGGTACCTAAAAAGCAATTACTGAGACGGGGAATTGGGGACGGTGAAAGCGGCCGGGCTGGAGGGGATCCCTGGCTGCACCCGGTCCTTTGGCGGAAGGCGCTTTTCAGTTGGGGAGGGGAAAGGGGGAAAAAGCCACATCCCCCTCCTCCGCCTTTCTTTCTTTCTTTCTTTCTTTCTTTCTTTCTTTCTCTCTCTCTCTCTCTCTCTCTGCCTCTCTGCCTGTTTCTCTCTTTCTTAAATCCTTTCTTTCTTTTTCTTTCATTCTTTCCTTTTTTCTTTCTCTCGCTCTTTCTTTCTTACTTCCTTTCTTTTTCTTTTTTCTTTCTCCTTTTCTTTCTCATCTCTTTCTCCTTCCTTCCTTCCTTCCTTTTCTCTTCCTTTCTCTCTCTCCTTCCTTCCTTTCTCTCTCTTTCTCTCTCTCTCTTTTATTTTCTTTCTTTCTTTCTTTCCTTCGGCTCGCAGCCGCCTTAAAAAAAAGGGATGCGGGACAAAGCCTAAACGCGTCCGGGTTGCGGTCTCGCAAAAGCCCAATTTCCCCGGCGCTCGTTCTTAGAGACAATGGGGCGGCGGGGGCAGGGGCGGCGATGTCAGACTCCCGAGGCGACATAAAGCAGCGCAGAGCCGCCTCTCCCCGTTCGTGCTGTCAGCGAGGCGGTGGCTGATTTGGCCATGAGAGGCGCTTGGGAGAGCACGCCACGCCTCGGAGGCTCCCAGCCAGCGACTCGAGGGCGAGGGAGCCGGCGGGGCCGCCCGGCGCGGTGCTTGGCCTGGGAACGAGCCGGGCGTGGCGCGGAGAGAAATCGCTCTCGGAAACTAACGGGCCGGGTGGGAGCCGGGGACCTCCCCCTTCCGAGCCTGACCTCCGATCTGGGCGGGCTCTTTAGGGCAACCCCCGAAGAAGGCGGGGAGGGGAAACAAATCGGGGATGGAGGTTCCAGCCGGCCTTTGTGCCAAAGGATGTTGCATGGAGAATATAGGGGAAGTGACCGGCCACTCTTCAACAATTTGTTGTTGCCTGCAGGCAGGGGGTACCTAAAAAAAGCCTCTCTCAGCCCTGTAGAAGTAGAATGGTTATGGAGAAAACAGATGGAAGCAGTCATTTGGTGACAGATTGATGACAGATTTTGGAAGACTCCCGGTACAAAAAAAGGATGTCCCATACTACATTTTTAGAGACAAGCCCAGAAAAGGGGAGTCTGCTTCTTCCTATTTCTTTTTTAAAAAGAAAGAAGACTACATCAGTATTTATAACTCAGATCCATGTCTTTGGACTCAGAGGGGTCCAAAATGGTTGATTCATTCATTTTGTACTTCATTATGTACAGGCACATATGATTTTTAATAACAGATTACCAGGTAAAGTAATCTGAGGTAATCTGTTATTTAAAATCATATAACACGAAGAGCATCCACTTCTATTTGTAGGATCCTACAATTGTTACATAGTGTAGAATAGTATTACAGTAATGTATGGGGCAGTCCATTAATAGACATAATGTTGCCTCAAGCTCTCCATGCAAGAAAACAAGATCACCTCCATCTTTGTGCCACAAAAGGATCATTTTGCTCTGCTCCAATATTGCCCAGATCCCCTGCTGCCATGATCATCTCTTGTACTCAGGAGACACATGCACACATTCGCAGAATGACATTTAATAATGTTCTTTCTTGAATGTGTGACATACTGGGTTCCTCTTCCATAAATAAAAATTGAAAATATTGTTATTTATGGAAAACAAAAGGGGTCTCCAGAAAGAATTCAAAAGTAGGTATTCACTGTAGGAATTCAATCCAGTGGAACAACTAATCCCAAATGTGACAATGCCCCCTTTTGGTCTAATTTAATTTTTTATTATGTTTTATATTAAATACATTGCACACTGCTTTTAGAGTTCATTGAGATTGAAAATGTGTATGTTTGGTAAATAAATAAATGGAATCTAAGAAAAGTTCTCAACTATTTTAATTATGGGACCTGTAATGCTTCCACAGGTGTTCTTATCATACTAAATGGGTGGATTTTCATTTAGGATAGGTAGCCCACAAATACCTAACTGAACAATCAAGGGTGCTGTTATAGAGGTCCCTTGCTTTATCCTTCAGAAACAGGTCAATGTGGGAAGAAGCCTTCCCTCTCTTCCTGGCTTCTCAAGTTTTGGAAATCCTTAAGAGATGCACAGATTTGCCCCCAAAATTCCCCAATTTGTTTTTGTTTAGATTAGCTTTGCATAGGGAAAATAAGTGGACTTGTAGGCAAAAAAATCACTTGCTGAGAAGTCGAAATATGACTTTCCAACCTTCTCATTATCACTTTCTATTTCTTGATGCAACCATTTATTACAATCTTCAAATAGGAATGCTGTGGGGTAAACTCTTGTTTCCTCCCTCACCCTGTGTAGTGCTTAATCATCAGTACTTTCTCTCAATATCCACCCACACTATCTTCCTGGTCAGTTATGTTCCTAGTAAACCACTTGAAGGATTTTGTGAATTAAAACCTAGCAGTCATTTTCTATCAAATATGCTTAGAGAGAGACTTGTTTAGATTTCCTAAATTAGATTAGGTACTCCCTTCTCTTTGCTATCTGTTTTCATTTCATGATAGGTTATAGGGAGTCTGAATAAGAAACAATCTAGCAGATCATTAAGCTTTAAAATATTAGTTAGTAGATCAGCAGACTGTAAGGTTTAGAACATTATTTTTTACTACTGATTTTCTTTAGTCATATATTTGTCTCACCTACACATCATTAGCTATGAGTTAGAACTACCAGGCTTTCACTCTGACCAATATACACTCTAAATCTTCAGGAAATATACATTTTCTTCAGCACTCTTTTTGCACTCTATATATCACTCTCTTTTCCTGCTTTAACCACCTTCCCTGATGAACAAATGTGCCTCATGTTCTAAAGAAACACTATCTGTAATATGTAGTTCAGTATTTTAATTACTTTAGTTTGAGCAAACTTGATTTTCTTTAGCAAGTATATTCTATCTTCCATGACATAAGCTATGTTTGAGCCAGTTCCCTATATATAAAGAGAAATTATGTGGGAGAGCTACATATGAGTTTAATCTCAAAATAGGTAGTTACATGTGTGGCTGCATGAATTCTCAAAGAGATGCTACAAGGAATAGCTATCAAGATGTTGCATTACTACAGAAACTAGAGCCATTTTGCTGACAAAAAGGAAAAGCCCTCTTGTGCTTTTTCAAAAGTATAACCTTCAATCCCTAAAAAATGTATCTACATCTTAATGTGTGAAGGGTTTTTTTAACTAAAAACCCAGGCACAAATCTGTGTGAGTGGAAATCTGTTTCACAAACTGGGTGCAATTTAAATCGATCTGCATATCTCTAGCCACAGCAGGAAGATTTTAACCAAGGGATTAAAAAAAAAAATTAGATCTTTTTTTAACCATATTAGATATTTAGGAAAACTGGAGAATTTATCCCACAGGGCATCACAATGAAAATAGCAATAATATTGATTGTCAATAAGGTTATATGTGCCTGGTAATGTCACCTTTCAAATGGATGAGTCATGAAGCAGAGCATCTAATAATAGCCTTATTTCATGGTACAGCTATAGGTCAGGAAAAGTCTTCTTTCTGTAAGTCAAATGCCTTCACCGATTTCCAGAAGCAGCTGCATGCAGTTGTAAGTAGACTGTCCGTAAAACATGATAACAGCAATGGAAATATTCTATGACGGATTATTCATACAAGTAGATATAGAGGAATGATGAAAATGGGTAGAGAATTTCCAAGCATTTCTTTTGGAAAGAGGCTGAAAATAGTTACATGATAGATTACATTTTAGGGACTTTATTTTTGTGCAAGGCTGAAATGTAAACCTTTTTTTCATATTTTACATGCTGTTTATGTGACAAAGCTATTCTTTTAACTAACTAAACTACTTCAGTTTATTCACTGGAGATTATGCTGAGCCCAAAGAAAAGCAAAACAGAGCTAAAAGATTCAGGTTTGAACTATTTGTTATTCTGGTAAGTTCAAATAATTCTTGTTTAAAAACTTTAATACATTAAAGAGTAGTAAAGTGTCAGAACATGGATCCTGCCCTGTAAGTAATTTTGTCACCTTGCCTGGATAGCTTTTACTTTGAATGTTGAGATATGAGGGGGAAGGGATGGGGGAGAGAAGGGTGAAGGGAGGGAGAGGAGGAGGAGGAGGAGATGGGGGAGAGGAGGAGGAGAAGAAGAAAAGAAGGAGAAGGAGAAGGAAAAGGAGAGAAGAAACCATCTACTATTCAGGATCCAAGAGCAGGATAACCAACTTACATCCTGTATCATGGCTATGATATGAGGAAAGCTACTTTTTGAATCAGGAAGTTGGTATGAATTCCCCTACATCAGGGGTGTCAAACTCAAGGCCCATGGGCCAAATCCAGCCCACTGGCCACTTAGATCTGGCCCGCAGGGCCACCCTGGAAACAGCGAAGGACCAGCCCGCGGTGCCTCTACCAGCGAAAACAGAGCTCAGGAGGGCCACACGCAGAGGGTTGCAGGAGGCCATCCCATCTGAAAATGGAGCTTGCGAACCCGTTTTCGCTGGCAGAGCCTTCAGGCCACCACAGGTGCCCCTGACACAAGTGACGTCAAGCTGGCCATGCCTACCCCAGGATCCAGAGGTCAAATACAACCCTGATGCGAGCCTCAATGAAATCAAGTTTGATACCCCTGTCCTACATGGCTTGTAAAGTGGCATATTGCATTCTACCCAAATAGCAATACCAAACATAAATGTTTTGTGTTTATACTTCACTGAGTATACCTAAAAAAAACTCCCAACAGGCTATTCATACATTTTTCATATGTAACACCTGACCTTCCTATTTCATTGTGGTTTCCAGATGTATTGACTACTCCATAATTCCACAGACTATTTGAAGATGATAAAAGTTGTAGTACAATACATTTCTAAAAAACCTCATTTGAGAAACTCTGAATTCCAGTTGCATTAGTACAAAAACAACATTAACATTTCAGATTGTTATGGTATTCATTTTAGCCTGATATATACAAATTATGTAGCAAATATTTATTGCTCTACTATTTCACAGAAAACAAGTAAGGAAAAGCCAGACTTTGCAGAATTTCAATTTTTTTTATAAACACTAGCTCCACCAGGTGGTGAACATTATTATTTTATGTCAAATGTATTACAGTACAGAGAATTTATCAATATTTTGACATGTTGGAGGCTCATAGCCACTTTCCCTATAAAATGGCTATGATTTTATCCAATTCAAAAGAATTAAAATAATGTTATTAAAGGGAAAGGCAAATATGTGACATTAATAAAATCAATGAATGATCAATGAACTACAAATCTAAATCTAAACTAATCAATCAATGAACCAAGAAAGGAAGATAAGAGAAATACATCACAGAGCACCCGGTTCCTTTTTATTCTGCTTGGTTTTACAAAAATAGTTTTACAAAAACTATTTGATATGTTTCAAAAACTGAAGTAAACTAAATTTTTGATAGTGACATAAGGTCAGAAGATCCAAATGGCAGCATGCTTGTATACGTCTTGTATGCTCCTGGAAAGCTCATGATAGAGAGATGGCTTTTCAAAAATAAAATAATATCCTTATTTTAATTAAATATTGAATTTGCAAGATGCTGTAATGCAAATACAATCTTTCAGCTAAAAATATTGACTATGTTCATAAATATATTTATATGTTCAATTCATTATAATAAAAAATATTCTACTTTCTGAGAACATTTGTCTTAACTGGGTGTTACAATAAAAAACATAATGCAGATGGAATTGCAGACTAAGACTAGAGACTGTCAGTTAAAGGCTTCTGCAAGTAATAAGAGAAGGTAAGAGTGGCAAATGCACTATGTTAAAAAAGACAAATAGTTCCCTGGAGTAATAGCCATATCCTCATTATGGTTCTTACCACACGTATAGGCTATGTATGTTCAAAGGAAAAAAGCCCTGGGGAAAATTAGAGTATATTATAGTCAATAAATGCAGTTCCACTGAGGTTTCTGATTAGGACAATAGTTTCCTTGAAGAACAGTTGATTATCTAGGACTTTCAGGTCAAGATATTGAGTAAAAAGCAAATGTTTTGAAATTAAAACATGTATTAATGTAGAGTTGGCTTAACCAATTGTTTTATATTCTGTAACCTTCTGATGCTCAGATGGCCAAAGTTGGGTCTTTGTAATTCAGGGACAGGCAAAAGTTTCGGGTTGGTGTGGAATGTGTTCCCACAAAATGGCTGCCATTGTGTAGGTCAGGTATGTCCAACTTGGCAATTTTAAGATTTATAGATTTCAACTCCCTGAGGTTCACAAGTCTTAAAGTTGCCAAGATTGTATACCTCTGGTGTAGGTCTTGCTTTAAGACAAAATTCTTCCTTCTCAATCATGATACATTTGTGCATCAATAATTGAGCATATTGTAATGAAGGCTTTAATATCTTTAATGAAATATGTGATATACTTATGCTACTATGGGTAACGTAACCCTGGCTGCTGTTCTGTTAATATGTTTGTGGTAGGCAAACATTCAACAGACTTCTCCCATCTATCTGGAGATTCTCAGTCATCCAGGTCATAGTTGTCCTAAAGGTGCTTTTTCAAGAGGCAACTGGACTTTCTGGGTTTTTTCTTTGAAGACATTTCACTTCTCATCCATGAAGCTTCTTCAGCTCTGACTAGATGGTGGGGAGTGGAAGGATTTATATCATATTGTATCATTTGCATTCTTTTATAGAGTCATTGAGACCACCTGGAGATTTATCTGTGTCATCAGGTAGTGCAAATGGGTGTGGAGTTCTTGGAACTGGTTGAAAGGACTGTGTTGTAGATTGGAGATAGATGATGTCATATCTCTCCCCCTCTGTTGAGAGAGGGCTATTCAGTTTTTACATAAATGGCGTCTTTGAGACCTCTTTCAAACCAGTGGTCCTCTCTATCCAAAATGTGGAATTTGCTGCCTTCAAAAGTATGTCCTTTGTCTTTTAACTGTAGACAGACTGCTGAATCTTGTCCTAATGGGTTTGTTCTCCCATCAGCCAGCTGAAGCTTCTTCAGCTTCAGTCAGAGCTGAAGAAGCTTCTTGGATAAGAAGCAAAATGTCTTCAAAGAAAAACAAGAAAGTCCAGGTGCCTCTTGAAAAAGCACCTTTGGGCTTCCCCCATCATTAATATTTTATAACCCCACTCACCCACACACAAATACCCCAACTCTGTCCCTAACTGAATTTCAACCAAGTTTTACAGAACAAGGAAAGCCAAGTTTCCTCTCACTACTAAACAGAGCCAACAACCTGACTACTTTCCCAGTAATGTATGAGAATTTTAAAAACCACATAAATAGGCATACTCTAGCTCTTTTTAAAAATTAATGAAGGGCTGTTGAGCAGAGATGGAATGTTAACAGCAAAATGGCAAAGAAAGTTCACTTTGAATTCACAAATGAATTCCAAGGAAATTATTAATCGCACTATGTTTATTATGTTTGCTGCCTTGTCTCATAACGTTTTCATTCCACTGCAGACCAAGGTGGTCTGGATAAGAAAGACTGGGATTTTGTATATTTATGTCTAGCTCAGTGAGAAAACCCTCCTATTGCTGACCTAGTTAGAATAACCGTCCTTTTGTCATTGTGATGGAATGGTAAGAGTAAATGGAAATGACTAACACTTTAATCAGAATACTTTTTCCAATCATTAAGGCTGCTAAAATGAAAATCTTTTTTTTTTAATCTTTCTGTTAAAAAGCCTATGCAGTCATAGTCACAGCTTCATGTGCTCTTCCACTTTCCTTTCTTGAACTCAGATACCAATAGGGCCCCCAGCATCCCTGCTTTCTTGTACAGCACCTGGGCAGATAAGAAAAGAAAATGAGAGACACTCCATCAGAATTGCACAGGAAGGACTAGTGGAGTTCAAGATTCCTTCATCTCTATTTATCTAACAATTAGTTAGCTTGCTTTCTGTATTCATTTTATACACTCAATCTTCATTCACTTTTTTTCAGGTAATGAGAGAGTTCTTAAGGAGGAATGGAAATACTGGTACCTCATCACAATTGCCTTAATACATTTGATTTCTGTGCTGTAAAAAGATTCTCGTTGTGAACCAAGAAATAACATATCTAGACAATGAGCTGTCTTCATCCTTTCCTTATTAACCTATGTCTCTTTGTTAGCCTTCCCATTTCACTTCTCTCAGCATCTGGCTGCCCAGTTATCTTTCCTTTTGAGTCATTTTCTCAACATTTCCTCCCATGGTGTTCTGTGGGTAAGGTTCCGTCTTTACAGATTTGTGATGCAGATACAGTTCTGTAGATTTCAAAATTACTCTGCATTGGTTGATTTCTCTCTCTAATGTGTGGAGTTGGGGATGCCATTATGCTTACAAATGCATGAGCAGAGAAAGGCTTAAATTAGGCACAGACGAATGAATCAGAGGATGGGCTAGAAACTCATAGCTTGGGCGATGCAGGGAATACATAGGCCAAAAGAATTATGAAAGTTCAATCCTGGTTTGTCAGCAGCCAAATTGATGCTTCTCTGTCAACTAGTTGATTAGCGAGGGTGTCGGCATTCCGAGTAATGCACCCATTGAAAGCAGAACTCCGAGGTAGGTAGATTCTTCTAAGAACATGTTTATTGGATACACCATATTGGCACAACCTGTGAAAACCAACTCTGAAAGTTCCCTCGGTTTTCATCAAATTAAAAGAATAAAATCTCTCCCTTCCCCAATATCATCAGTCATGTTGTCCAATGACTATAGCTGGCAGGCTCTTCTCTGCCTTCACCAGCCATCTGTTATGATGAACTTGGTTCCCAGAGGAAAACTTTTTATTTTGACTGTAAGCTGGGCTATCTACTCCCTTCCCCTCCCCTTTTTTCTCAGGCTTCGTGGCAACTGTGAAGCAGCACAAGATGGCTTCAGTCAGGTTCGCTTCAGAGCTGACAGAGGGAACAAGTGAGGGAGAAGGAGTAACAATCAAATAAGCAAAAGAAATTGTATGCAGAGGCATTTGGAGCTAGGCATTATGTGGTTCAAATTTTATTAATAGTGTATATATAGGTATGTGTGCATGTACACATGTGCACGCACATGTATGTGAGCACATGTGTGAAAACACTTGCTGTATGTAGTGCATGTGTGCTCAAATTTGGGGTGGAGAGGAAGGCTGTTAAGTGGATACATCAGTGACTCAAACACTGAATTCAAAGTCGTTTTGAACATCTTTTTAAAGAGATGATGCATTCAACTCTGACATGTTCCAGAAAGGCTAATTCAAACTGAATCTTAGGAAATGAAATCCTGATAGTAAATAGTAAAAATGCTGTGAAAGGGGAAACAGTTACCTGGACAAGTGATGATTTCCCACTCACTGAATAAGTTAAAATAGAAGCTACAAATCCATCTCTTACAGTTGCTTTTATTTGGAGGAGCAGGGTGCTGGATGAAATTGATATTTTTTGTTTGCTTGTTTGTTTCAGTCCCATCAAGATATAAAGATAAGGTGTGTAATTTCTGTACTCTATTACATAAAGGGGCTAGTTGCTTTATTTTAGGACATTCACCCAGAAAACAGAATCCAAATATACAAGAAGAGTTGTGTTGGACCAAACTAATTATCTGTTTATTCACTGTTCTCACAGTGACCAATGCAAATATGACGCAAACAGAAAATGAATGTTGTGTACTCCAACAACTGTTATTGAGAGGTATATTGCCTCTGATACTGAAAATAATAATACTGTATCCATCAAGACTAGTAGCCATGAAAAGCTTTATTTTCCATCAATTTTCTCTCATCCATGAATTTCTCCAGTCTACTTTTGAATTCATTACCAGATCCTTGACAATAATTTTCATGAGTTCACCATAAGCTAAGTGGTGATATACTTTGCTCTTTCAGCTTCATTGAATGATCTAATATTCCTACAAGATTGACAAGAAATCTCAGTCTCCAAATACATAATTGCATATTTAGGAACTTGTTTACAGAAGAAGCTCACAGAGATCACTAGATGGCTAGATTAGTTGTGGAAAAAATATGCCTAAAGAAGTACACAGAAATCTCTTTCCCCCTCCCTCCTCTCCCCACCCCCACCTCTGTGTGTGTCCATTCATCCGGGATTTAATTCTAGGTCTTTTCAAACAATCACAAATTCAGCTATTCCAGTCACAACTTGAGATTGTGAAATACAAGCTCAGTGCTATGAACAAAAAGTGCACATACATAAACATATATAGATGTAACACGTGTGCATGTTACACAGATGAAAATGCAAATACTCTTATCAGAAAAAGGGGTTGGAAAGAATTTAAGAAGGTGCACTCTATATGCTTGTGCTACTTCATTATTCTTAAAACCCTACAGAATGTTGGAAATAATATTGCTAAAAAGGCTCAAGGCTCTGCATTTCTATCTGTCCATCAACAGGATACCATAGCTCTCTGAAACCTGAACAGATCAAATTTGATGTGCAGAGTAAAACCTAGCAAATCAAAGACTAAATTAAAAAAGTGGTCCAGATCAAGTCAGGGAGAGTGGGGAAAATTCCACGAAAGCATTTCTTAATATATCTTTACAAGAGACGCAGGTGGGCAGTGATTACAGAGCAGGTTGTTTCATTCTAAACATGCCTTCATCTTAATCAACTGATCAGAGACTGTCTGCTCTGGGGTCTAGGATAACTTATTGCAGCCAACTCACCACAGCCACCTTGTCACGGCCATCTTGCTGCAGCCATCTTGCCGCGACCAACAACAGCCATTTCGCCTCAGCCAACCTGCTGCCTCTATCTTACCATGGGACAACTTGCTGGGAACAATTCCATGTGGAATAACTCAATACACTAAATGCCATCCACCATTGTTTCTTTGACATTATTTCCAGTGACAAAAATGGAATTCTTCCATGGGGAATTAGCTGTAGCAAATTGTCCCACACAGACACACAGACCTGACACATTACTTCATTACAAGAAATTCTTGTTTAGTGACCACAAGTGCGACTGTCAACTTGGTGTTATGTGAAGTGATCACTAAGAGAAACTATAACTGTGCTTAGGATCTTACATCAGGTTTCCTTGGCTTTACAAAGGTTGCAAAGGTCATTAATGCAAGGATTGGTTATGAAATTGCTTTTTTAAAATCGCTGTCATAACTATGAAATCGTCGCTAAGTCAGGATTATCTGTATGCAAAAGAAAATACAATATTGATACCTACAGTAAATGCTCATTGCTGCCACAAGGTTTGGAAATAACTCCAGAAATAACTCCAGAAGTCTCATTCTGCCTTCTTTCCTTACCTTGGGATAGCCACACTTAATCTGTTAATAACTGATTTATAGGAAGTGGGCAGTGAGGCAGCCAAGTCTAACATCAAATTATTTGGGTGATTAAAACGGAAAATCAAGTACCAACTAGGGTTCCAAAAGAATGCGTCCAAAATGGATAAACAAATTTTTCAGGTGGCAAACACAATTCAATGGCAACAAATGTGAATCTGGGCATGCTGAAACAAAAATAAATGCAAGCTTCATGGATATACCAGTAGGGACTGACTTGGCAGTGACTAACCAGGGATTGTTAGAGAAGACTAACAGATTGTAAGAGAAGACGCCTAGAGAGTTCCTGGAGGTCTAGCCGTTCAGAGGCTGATCGGACACTAGTTAGGTCCTATACTAGGTCCTATACTAGGACCTACCTAGTGGCACTGAGGGAAGCGAGGCGTTGCTACGCCTCCTCCCTCATTGCTTCGGCAGATAATCGCCCAGCCGCCCTGTTTCGGATGACCCGTTCCCTCCTTCACCAGGGGGAGCGGGATGACCCGTTGCAGGGACGTGCTGAGGAGTTTAACGGTTATCTATACGATAAAATCGTTCAGCTTCGGGACGGTCTGGACCAAAATTGCGGCGATTCAGATGGGGCGTCTGAGGGTGGTCTTGGTGATATTGTCTGGGATGAGTTCGACCCTGTGGCTCCCGAGGACATGGAAAGGTTGTTGGGTAGGCTGAATGCCACCACGTGTTTACTGGACCCGTGCCCCTCCTGGTTGGTGCTGGCCACTCAGGAGGTGACACGAGGCTGGCTCCAGGCGATTACGAGCGCTTCCTTGTTGGTGAGGCCCCTCCTCAAGAAGCCTTCCCTGGACCCGGCTGTTTTAGGTAATTATCGTCCGGTCTCCAACCTTCGCTTCGCGGCGAAGGTTGTAGAGAGTATGGTGGCATATCGGTTTCCCCTGCACTATCTAGACCCGTTCCAGTCCGGTTTCCGGCCCGGTTACGGCACTGAGACGGCTTTGGTCGCGTTGGTGGATGATCTCTGGAGGGCCAGGGATAGGGGTTGTTCCTCTGCCCTGGTCCTATTAGACCTCTCAGCGGCTTTTGATACCATCGACCATGGTATCCTGCTGCGCCAGTTGGAGGGATTGGGAGTGGGAGGCACCGTTTATCGGTGGTTCTCCTCCTATCTCTCCGACCGGTCGCAGACGGTGTTGACAGGGGGGCAGAGGTCGGCCCCGAGGCGCCTCACTTGTGGGGTGCCGCAGGGGTCGATTCTCTCGCCCCTTCTGTTCAACATCTATATGAAGCCGCTGGGTGAGATCATCAGTGGCTTCGGTGTGAGGTACCAGCTGTACGCTGATGACACCCAGCTGTACTTTTCCACACCGGGCCACCCCAATGAAGCTATCGAAGTGCTGTCCCGGTGTTTGGAAGCCGTACGGGTCTGGATGGGGAGAAACAGGCTCAAGCTCAATCCCTCCAAGACAGAGTGGCTGTGGATGCCGGCATCCCGGTACAGTCAGCTGAGTCCACGGCTGACTGTTGGGGGCGAGTCATTGGCCCCGATGGAGAGGGTGCGCAACTTAGGCGTCCTCCTGGATGAGCGGCTGTCTTTTGAAGATCATTTGACGGCCGTCTCCAGGAGAGCTTTCCACCAGGTTCGCCTGGTGCGCCAGTTGCGCCTTTCTGAACCGGGATGCCTTATGCACGGTCACTCACGCCTCGTGACGTCTCGCCTGGATTACTGCAATGCTCTCTACATGGGGCTCCCTTGAGGGGCATCCGGAGGACCACAAGTGCGATTGTCAACTTGGTGTTATGTGAAGTGATCACTAAGAGAAACTATAACTGTGCTTAGGATCTTACGTCAGGTTTCCTTGGCTTTACAAAGGTTGCAAAGGTCATTAATGCAAGGATTGGTTATGAAATTACTTTTTTAAAATCGCTGTCATAACTATGAAATCGTCGCTAAGTCAGGATTATCTGTATGCAAAAGAAAATACAATATTGATACCTACAGTAAATGCTCATTGCTGCCACAAGGTTTGGAAATAAATCCAGAAGTCTCATTCTGCCTTCTTTCCTTACCTTGGGTTAGCCACACTTAATCCGTTAATAGGAAGTGGGCAGTGAGGCAGCCAAGTCTAACATCAAATTATTTGGGTGATTAAAACGGAAAATCAAGTGCCAACTAGGGTTCCAAAAGAATGCGTCCAAAATGGATAAACAAATTTTTCAGGTGGCAAACACAATTCAATGGCAACAAATGTGAATCTGGGCATGCTGAAACAAAAATAAATGCAAGCTTCATGGATATACCAGTAGGGACTGACTTGGCAGTGACTAACAAGGGATTGTTAGAAGACTAACAGATTGTAAGAGTTCCTGGAGGTCTAGCCGTTCAGAGGCTGATCGGACACTAGTTAGGTCCTATACTAGGACCTACCTAGTGGCACTGAGGGAAGCGAGGCGTTGCTCGCCTCCTCCCTCATTGCTTGACAGATAATCGCCCAGCCGCCCTGTTTGGTGACCCGTTCCCTCCTTCACCAGGGGCGGGATGACCCGTTGCAGGGGCGTGCTGAGAGTTTAACGGTTATCTATACGATAAAATCGTTCAGCTTGGACGGTCTGGACCAAAATTGCGGCGATTCAGATGGGGCGTCTGAGGTGGTCTTGGTGATATTGTCTGGGATGAGTTTGACCCTGTGGCTCCGAGGACATGGACAGGTTGTTGGGTAGGCTGAATGCCACCACGTGTTTACTGGACCCGTGCCTCCTGGTTGGTGCTGGCCACTCAGGAGGTGACACGAGGCTGGCTCAGGCGATTCTGGCGCTTCCTTGTTGAGGCGGCTGTTTTAGGTAATTATCGTCCGGTCTCCAACCCGCCCATGCGAAGGTTGTAGAAATATGGTGGCACATCAGTTTCCCCTTCACCTGGATGAAACTGTCTATCTAGACCCATTCCAGTCCGGTTTCCGGCCCGGTTACAGCACTGATACGGCTTTGGTCGCGTTGGTGGATGATCTCTGGAGGGCCAGGGATAGGGGTTGTTCCTCTGCCCTGGTCCTATTAGACGTCTCAGCGGCTTTTGATACCATCGACCATGGTATCCTGCTGCGCCAGTTGGAGGGATTGGGAGTGGGAGGCACCGTTTATCGGTGGTTCTCCTCCTATCTCTCCGACCGGTCGCAGACGGTGTTGACAGGGGGGCAGAGGTCGGCCCCGAGGCGCCTCACTTGTGGGGGGCCGCAGGGTCGATTCTCGCCCTTCTGTTCAACATCTATATGAAGCCGCTGGGTGAGATCATCAGTGGCTTCGGTGTGAGGTACCAGCTGTACGCTGATGACACCCAGCTGTACTTTTCCACACCGGGCCACCCCAATGAAGCTATCGAAGTGCTGTCCCGGTGTTTGGAAGCCGTACGGGTCTGGATGGGGAGAAACAGGCTCAAGCTCAATCCCTCCAAGACAGAGTGGCTGTGGATGCCGGCATCCCGGTACAGTCAGCTGAGTCCACGGCTGACTGTTGGGGGCGAGGCATTGGAGAGGGTGCGCAACTTGGGTGTCCTCCTGGATGAACGGCTGTCTTTTGAAGATCATTTGACGGCCGTCTCCAGGAGAGCTTTCCACCAGGTTCGCCTGGTGCGCCAGTTGCGCCCCTTTCTAGACCGGGATGCCTTATGCACGGTCACTCACGCCCTCGTGACGTCTCGTCTGGATTACTGCAATGCTCTCTACATGGGGCTCCCCTTGAGGGGCATCCGGAGGCTTCAGTTAGTCCAGAATGCGGCTGCGCGGGTGATAGAGGGAGCCCCTCGTGGCTCCCGTGTGACACCTATCCTGCGCAGACTGCACTGGCTACCTGTGGCCTTCCGGGTGCGCTTCAAGGTTTTGGTAACCATCTTTAAAGCGCTCCATGGCATAGGGCCGGGCTATTTACGGGACCGCCTACTGCTACCGAATACCTCTCACCGACCCGTGCGCTCCTCACCGACTCCTCAGGGTGCCGTCAGCTAGGCAGTGCCGTCTGGCGACACCCAGGGGAAGGGCCTTCTCTGTGGGGGCTCCCACCCTCTGGAACGAACTCCCTCCAGGACTTCGTCAACTTCCGGACCTCCGAACCTTCCGTCGCGAGCTTAAAACACACTTATTCATCTGCGCAGGACTGGATTAGATTTTAAATTTACTGGTTTTAAGGGGTTTTATTATTTATATTGTTTTTTAATAATTCGGCTATGTAGAATAAGTTTTTTAATTGTTATTTTAGTCTGTATTTATATGTACTTTTTACTTGCCTGTGAACCGCCCTGAGTCCCTAGGGAGATAGGGCGGTATATAAATATGAAAAATAAATAAATAAATAAATCTTAAAATTGCATGGATTACTGACCAGAAGTGCTCATCAGTGTCTGGTAAAGATCTAATTTTGCGTCTGAAATCAATTGAAAATGTAATAGATCCATAAGGTAAAGGTAAAGGTTCCCCCGTCCATGTGTGCTAGTCGTTTCCAGCTCTAGGGCTGGTTCTCATTTTCGTTACTAAGCCGAAGAGCCAGCACTGTCCAAAGATGTCTCCATAGTCATGTGACTGGCATGACTAAACACCAAAGGCACACGGAGCACTATTACTTTCCCACCAAAGTAGTCCCTATGTTTCTACATGCATTTTTTATGTGCTTTTGAACTGCTAGGTTGGCAGAAGCTGGGACAAGTAACTGCAGCTCACTCTATTATGCGGCGCTAGGGATTCAAACCGCGGAACTGCTGACCTTCTGACCGACAAGCTCAGCATCTTAGCCACTGAGTCCCTTAATAGATGCATAGACCATAGTAATTATATACCAATTTATCAATATATAGATATATAAAACTGAAGTTGAACACATGTAGAATGCTACTGTTTTCTTCCCTGCACTTAGAAGTAGCGTGTTGTAAAATAAAAATATTTTCACTCTTAATCTGTATGAATATGATTTTTTCCAAGGCCCCTCAGCTCTGGTCAGGTTTTTTTCCCTCCTGTTCAGTTTTTAACACTTTCATAAATTCGGGTTTATACTTTGACAGAAAATAATGTTCTTTATGGAATACTAAGAATCAAACTCTGAACCTTGTTTTGAGAAGCAATTCTAGGTAGCATTACCACACATTCTCACTAGATGACAGTGTCCAACTGTTTCAGTGTTAAATTCTCTAGGAGCTCACAGCTCAGATGATCAGGATCATGTGGTTCCTGAGATTTATTAATTAAAGCCAAGAACCTGGTATCTCTGAAGACATCCTTGAATGGAGACTTTCCCTTCTGTACTACAGTAAAAGATATTGAGGGGCACAGGTAGCACTGAGGTTGTGCTTGTTCATCTCTACTGTTGGCCCTTCAAGGAAGACCGGACCTGGAAACCAATTTCATGTAGGTCAATATTTTATGGTAAAGCTATGGTAATAGAATCTTGCAATGTTCTTTTTCTCACTAGAAGATGTTCAAAGGTATTAATGCAAGTCAGTGTCAGCGAACCTATGGCAAGCATGCCAGAAGAGGCACGCAAAACCATCCCACGAAGAATGCGTGGCCTCGCTGGCTCCTATTCCCCATTCCTGTGATCACATGCATGCCGGTCACTGGCCATCACGTGTGTGGAAGTGGCGGAACTTCTGTTCCATCATACATGCGCAGGCCGGCACCCAACCTTCCAGGTTGACATTGCACACATGCACAATGGCCAGCTGTTCGTCAGGTGTGCTTCTATTCCAGTATCTGGGTATTCGGGTGCCAGCTTGCGCATGCACGATGGACCGCCACTTTTCCGGGTATCGGCGCTCCCACACACACGAAGGCCAGCGGGGCCATGCATACCTCGCGGGATGGTTTCCTGTGCCATTTCCAGCACGCAGGCCAGCATGCGGGCACATCAAAGGTTTTTACATCACTGATGTAAGTCAATGTGATACTAATGTACATGATGTGTATCACCATGCTATTTTGAAGGTGCTTTGTTTATTTTTATCCTGCGTTTATTATTTTTATAAATAGCTCAAGACAGCAAACATACCTAACATTCTTTCCTCCTCCTGTTTTCACCACAACAACCCTAAGACTTGAGTTGGGTCAAGAGACAATTAAAGTCCCAAAGTCACCCAGCCGGTTTTTCATGCCTAAGGCAGGACTGGAACTCAGTCTCCTGGTTTCTAGCCTGGTGTCTTAACCACCAGACCAAACTGGCTCTCATATTGATGTGTGGATGCGCACCACACATAATTGCAATGTATTACTGTGTTAGTGTATTAGTGTTACTGTGAATACGAAGACAATATTTGCAACTACCCAAAATGGTGGAATTTAATGTATTTGCAGGGTGTGTTCAAATCAAGACCAGACATCAATCTGACACTGATAATTTAATCTGGATTCTTGCATGCAATTGGATTTGAGTAATCCCTTCCAACTCTTATTATACAGTTTGAATACACACACTTTCACGTTGTGTCTCATTCTTGACTAAAAAAGATTATAAACACCATAATCTAAGACAGGGCTGTCAAACTCTATTTCATTGAGGGCCGCATCAGGGTTGTGTTTGACCTCAGGGGGCCAGGATGGGCATGGCCAGAGGGGGCGTGGCCAGCTCAACGTAACTAGTGTTGGAGGCGTCTATGGTGGCCCAAGGACTCCGACAGCAAAAAATGGGCTCCTGAGCTCCATTTTCGGCTGCAACGGCTTCCTGAAAACCTCTGCCAGCGAAAAGGGAGCTCAGGAGGGCCATCCACAGCCCCCGCGAGCTCCGGTTTTGGCTGCGACAGCGCCCTGCAACCCTCTGCCAGTGAAAAGCGAGCTCGGGAGGCCTGCCCGAGCTCCCTTTTTGCTGGCAGGGGCACTGTGGGCCGGTCCTTTGCTGTTTCCAGGGCAGTCCCACAGGCCTGATCTAAGCAGCCCATGGGCTGGATCCGATCTCCAGGCCTTGAGTTTGACACCCCAATCTAATACTATGGCCAGTGAGTTCAGTGTGCCTGAGACCCAAGAAAGCTTATGCTAAGATTGTAACTTTTACCGTTTTAAGAAATACTGTACCGTTCCATGTTTTTCACATTATACTGAACCATAGTTTATTACGTAAGCCACAACTGGCTGAACTTGCTCATTGCTAATACATTAAAACTATGGTTTCAAACCAATAGTTAAGTCGCATAATACTTTCATCCAGAATCAAGCGAACTGTATTGTGCTTACTATGCTAATTGATTTCATCTTTAAAGATTCAGTTTCTTCATCTCTCCTTTGTTTCTATTATTTGTTAGCTTTTCATTTTCAGTATTAACACTGTTTCCAAGTGGCACTCAAGTAGCCTGGATAACAGCCTCACATAATATTCTCCACTGTGTGATATACCGTGATATACCCGAAAATAAGACCTCTCCTGATAATAAGCCCAATCAGGCTTTTGAGCACATGCGCTAATAAGCCTCCCCCCAAAAATAAGCCGTCTCCGAAAAAATTTAAACGCAGAGCTGGAAATCAGGTAAGACAGCAAGAGAAGCCCCATCTTGCTCCACACACCCCAAAATAAGAAGACCTCCCCCAAAATAAGGCCAAGCACTTATTTTGGGATTCAAAAAAGAAATAAGACAGGGTCTTATTTTTGGGAAAACAAGGTATACATCACACAACTGAAGTAGCTAATGCACTGATGATGTTATCCAGTTTGGTAATGAAATGTCTGCTAGAAAACTATCAGAAAACACCAAGGACCCCATAGCTAATGCTCAGCCACACATGCTCTAACCATATGCAAGATTCAACAATAGGACTGACTTTCAGTTGCAGGTTAATTTTTAAAAAAATGTAATTCAGCTAAATAAAATAAAACCGTTGAAAGAACAGAGGATCCTAAATAATCATTGCTTTTGGTTTTAATTTTAGATTTATTCAGTTTTCTATAGGCAATAGCCATTGCTTTCAGGGGTATCTGTGAAGGACAATAAAAACCATCAAAATAGTGGCAAACGCATTCTATACAAAAAGGAGACTGGTTTCAGCCACCTTCATAAATCAAGGATCCCCTGTTGCCTCTCCCATGCCATATGGATATTTTGTAGGAAAGTACTATTAGTTTCCTTTCCTATTTTAAAATATATACTTTATATATTTGCCAAAAAATTCAGTTTGTTGTAGTGGTTAAAATGTTGGACTTAGACTTTGGAGTCCCAGGTCAAGTCAACCCTCAACCATGGAAATTCAGACTGTATACTGGTAGCTTCATTTTGAATTCCTAGAAAAATAGCAAAATACCAAAAGAAATTTTAGTCGTCAGAATTGTTTTAGAACCGAGACAATGGATTTGGGAAAACTTGCATTTTACACCTAGAATGATTTCCTTCAGGAAATATAAATGTTCTTTCATCATAGGAAGTGTGATGGCACAGTGGTTAAAAGGCAGTGTTGCAGGATAACTCTGCCCACAGGCAGGAGTTCGATCTTCACTGGTTCAAGATTGATTCAACCTTCCATCCGTCCGAGGTTGGTAAAATGAGGACCCAGATTGTTGGGGGCAATATGCTGACTCTGTAAACCGTTTAGAGAGATTTCACTTAACTGTTTCACTTAACAGAAATTTTGGGCTCAATTATGGTCATAAAATTGAGGAATACCTGTATTTTAAATACTGGAATGTAGAGTACAATAACCCTTCTTTAGCTAAATGAAAGCTGTTTTTTGAGTGGCTGGTATACATGGCTAAATATCTGGATTCACATTTCTTATTAAGCCAGGTTTTATTCTAAGCAAGCCAAGGAGGCCTCATTCACACTTAACACTGATCCATAAACTATGGTCAAATGCACAATGTTTACCAAACATATAAAACTTAAGTTTTTAAAAATATGCCATAGTTTAGCTCAATGTGTGAACTGCCTTGAACTGATTTTCTGTATTTCATTCACCCTTTTACTAGCTAACTAATCCATCCCACAACTAGATGTACTGTGTATATAAAATAGTTTATATTCTAATATAATATTGTATTATATTTATTTTCTCAGAACAATAAATCTGCAGAAAAAATTAATGCAACCAATTCTTGTATTATAAAAATGTTACTAATTTAGCTGTATGTAATGCCCCTTTGCAGAGAAATAATGGTGAGTAGCAATAGATGCATGAATCCCAGCTGAGTCCATGACAGTTTCAATTTATTAAGCAAAACTTAAGGACTCAAAGAAACTAATAATACAACTTATGCAATTACTCTGTTTTCCTCAAAATTAGAAAAAATGGTTGGCTACAACCAGAATAAGTATTTATTCAAATTACACATACCAAGAAAGTTATTTCACAGCCAACTACAGTCATTCAAGATTCACAAAACACAATAAAAGCACTCCCGAAAAATAATGACTTCATCTCAATACAAGGCATGGTTCTGGTTTTTAAGGTATTGTATCTCTACAGAAGCAGTTATTGAATACACTGCTTATGTTATAAATGGCTACTGCACACCTTATCTGCTTCTCTTCCTGAGGATTACCTGTTGCCTCTACTACTGATGCTACAAGCATTCTTTGTACAGTCATCTTCTGTTTATCTTTCTCAACAATTATGTATAAATCAACAGAAGAACAAGGGTCATATTTTCTAAAGAAGATAAACAAGAATCTACCCAACTGTAAAACTCAGTGGTTCTGTAAAATGAACATTATCAATATCTCTTCTTTGAAGAATTACTCAAATTCAAAGGTAGTTTTTAATGTATTGGACTTTTAAAATAATCAATCTCAAGTCTAATTTTGTTTCATCCAACTCAATAATAGGAAGACCATAAGGCACTTAAGACTGGATGTCACTGTTGCATCTTGTTGTATCACAAGGAAAATGTTAAATGCATATATGCACAAGGAAAATGTTAAAAACAATTCTGTTTTTATTGCCCTTTGTTCTTTGAGGGGAGGTATGTTCTGTATTTACCTCCCCCACCCCGTTTTCATCTCCCTACCTTGACCCCATACAAGTTTGCATCAATGAATTAGGACAGAAATGATAAATGCAAGTTCAGTTGACATCACAGTAAACTGTCCCAAAAGTAGGCACTACTATAATGGCAAAGTTCTATCCAAAACTGCCAATGTTTACTGCCTCTGGACATATCAAAAGCACCTTTAGTTTTGTTGTGGAATGGCTACATTGATTTTGTTGTGGAATGGCTATGTTGACAAGCATGGATTACAAAAGAATCCAGTCTCCAATATGATTATTCCATACAATAATTTTCATATGAATACCCTATTATATATAATTACAGCCCTTTGTGTATTTTAATTATTTAACACAGAATCTTCTATGATTGGCTGCTTTATTTCAATGGTAGAAGACTGATGTATGCAAAATAATGCATACATACAGTATATTGGTTTTCAAAGGAGTGGAACAGTTTTTGAGCATGATGTTGCCCTCATGTTTGTTAAATTAAAAGGACAATATCCATCATAATTTGCTTCTTGGGTCCACACCCTCACCCAGTGTACTATAGATTAAGCTGCAGAAACAAATTAATTTGTCCTATCAATTAAAATAGTAGAAATAATAGGTCCTACCTAACTGGATTGTTTTAACATTTTTTCCAGAGATATCAATAGCTCAATTTCCATTTCACCAACTTCCCCAACAACAAAACAACAAAGCTCCTTTGGACTAGGAAAACAATTTCTTTTTTTTCTTTTTTTTAGTTCAGAGTTAAAACATGCTCAAAACTCAAACCATCTCATGGATATCTTCCATTTTAACAAACAACCTATCCAAGTCATTCCTTATGCCATCTAAGGAATCCTTCATTGTCTGCACATTGTTCTCGTTGGTTTCAATTTTCACTGAGTAAGCAACTAAACTGTCAACTGCTGTCCTAAGCATTTGTATGTCAGATTCTACCTGACCAAGGGAAGATCGCATGTCATCAACAGAATTTTTAACAGAAGAAAGTTCTGCCTTATTATCTCCAGACTGCCCTACATTCACTGAAGACTTTTCCTGGTCCAGCAAAGCAAGAACTTGTTTCTGGATATGATCGAGTGCATCAGCATTATTTGGTAGATCATTCAGACTTCTCCTTAGTTCATCAACATCAGCATAGATTGAGAGCTGTGCTTCCCCAAGACTCCTCACAGTATCAGTCAATGATCGTATCTCATTTTCTATAGTACTCTGGACAGACCCTAGACCTTCTTCTAATGCAGCTAGCTTAGTGTCATATTTGAAAATAGACGGTTCCATTCCTTCTGTGTTCTGTGCAAATGATGATGTTGGCACTTGAACATTCTCTTCTATGGACCTGAGCCTGGATTCCAATTCTTTATTGCTCTTCTGCAGACTTTCTATGTCATCTTTGGAGAATGCATAGCTATCTTGTATACCATCAGAAGACTTGATGTGCATCAAACCATCACTGAGTTTCTTCAGCTCCAATGGAAGATGAGAAAGAGATTCTTCTGCTTTAAGGACTTTCTCTTCTAAAGTCTGTAATGAAAGGCGCTCTGTATCAGCTACTTCTTTAAACTTCTCGTGTTCCTCTTTGAGATTGACAAGTGCTTTAACTTCAGACAGAACGTCAGATTCCATCAAATCTATGGTACTTTGCAAGGTTTCTATAGTCTTCTCTTTGGCTTTCAAGGATCTCTGCATCTCATCAACGGTGTCTTTCAAGACCTGAAGGTCATTTTTGTATGTTTCTGTTTCACCAAGTGAAGCCACCTTTTTTTTAACTTCATTGATTTCTTCTTGGCTCTGTTTCTGGATATGTGTGAATTCAGCAATATTATCGTTTATAGATCTTGTGAGCTCTGTCAGCCTTTCTTCCACAGTGTTTTCTAGAGATGTGAAGTCTCTTTCTCTGGCATCTTTCACAACATGAATACCATCAGACAAATCTTTAAGGATTTCATTTTGTAGTTTCTGGAGAACTTCACCAATGCGACTGATTTCACTCTCCCCTTGTCTAACAGTCTTCTCAGTGATCTCTTGTTTTTGCTGAGCATTTTTCAATGTCAATTCAAAGCCACCAAAAGCAGACTGTAAAGACTGCATCTACATAAGAAATTGAAAGATAGAAATAAATTAAGGTTAGCATAGTGAAATGGATCGTGTTCTACATAGGAAGGTCAATAACTAAGACATCAGACAACATGATACATCAAAATAAATGACTTAAATACATATATAATACTTATAATATAAGATGGTTTAGTGATCTGATTAAAATCTTTAATAGCTTTCTACTTGTGACATTATTTGTATTCCTGCCAGACTTGTATTCTTTTATAGCAACCAACTTCCATTATCAAAGATTTTGATGAAAATAAAAAGCAATAGAAGAATAAAAAACTGCCATTTTTGAAATGGAGTCTAAAATGTTCATAATCCAATAGCTAAATTCTGTGCTGCAGATTCACATGGAATATGCATGAAAAGCACATGTTACACTACAGTGAAAGTATTTCAACATTAGGATTACCAGATCTGGACTGAAAAACCATAACCACCTCTAGATGGCAGCACAGGGACTCAGAAAACTAACTTTTCCTCCTATTTGCTGGTTGTCCATATTATTAGATATGGTATCCCTTTAATTATGCAACTATTGCATTTGTAATTTCAAATAAATTGCTACATTGAAATCAGAATCAGCAAAAATGTGAGCTACACCGGATTTAATGCATACACCACAAATCTGGGCCCATAATTGTTTAACCCTCAAGTCACACAGTACTGCACTACAGATTAACCAGAGAGTACCCTGCTTCAAATCTACCTGTGTCATAAATTCACTAAACCAGTGTTTCACAACCTCAGCAGATTTAATATGGACTGTATGGACTGCCCAGGGAATTCTGGGAGTTGAAGTCCATAGTAGGTTATAAGAAACTCTGCCCCAGGTAGAATTTAAGAGAGTTTTCAAGCCATGGAAGCATCAGGTAAAAAAAATCCTGGAACTCCTCATCAATAATGAACAGTGATCGAAAATTGGCTCTGTTCAAGTGAACTTTTTTTAAAAATGATCTTACAGAACCCTCTAATGGAATCTTAAAGTTCAAAAAACATAAAAAAACATAGTTTGAAAAAACCCTAGGAACCTTGATTTTCTAATTCTTATACCATAGTTGCAAATAGAACAGATTGAAAGATAACCACTAGATTCTATGCTACACAGAATACTGTCCTCAACTATATGGTGAAGCTATGCCCTTCTCATTCCAAAACTACAATTCCCGTGGCCTTTGAGCAGAAGTTTAGAAGCCAATTACTGTAAATCCAGCACCTCAAAAGAATCACTAGATTCCACTATAACCACTAGATTCTATGCTACACAGAATACTGTCCTCAACTATATGGTGAAGCTATGCCCTTCTCATTCCAAAACTACAATTCCCGTGGCCTTTGAGCAGAAGTTTAGAAGCCAATTACTGTAAATCCAGCACCTCAAAAGAATCACTGATTTAGATTACTTAAAGATGAAACTTTACTGAACAGAGCAATCTGTGGCCCACAAACTTCCTCTATAGCTTCGCAATCTGCAATTTGTTCATTGCAGAAATCTTGGAGACTTGTTCTTTAAAAAAAAGTCAAATGTGTATTTAATTAAATATCCATATAGTTAAGAGTGAATTCATATTCTAATCCACTTCACACAAAATGGGCCACTCCTGAGTTAATGAATTTCAATTTCCTGTAATTTCCACTCAATAAAGCTAAGTATTGGAATTGGTCCAATAACTCCCAAGGGTACCATTTTGGGAAAAGTGGAATAAGCATTCAATTATATTATTAATGCATCCTCACCCAGCTGAAAGCACTTATTACAAACACTGCAAGGTTAACTTTTGTAGTGAAGATTCAAATATGTGTTATGGCTCACAAAAACCCACGTTGGGTTTAGACCTTCACAAGACTTCTTTTGGCTGCAACTCTGGAGGAAATCCCCAAAGAATAAATACTACTTGATTGGCTCTGAGAAAAACTTTTTTTTTTACTATCCGATTTTCTACTTGCAAACAGGAAAAACTAGAAAATCCAGCGACCCCCCAACTGCGCGAACCTCCGAAGTCGACCGTCTCCCTCGGCCCTACTGTCTGGCGAAGACTAAAAAGCCATTCCAAATGATCAGAAAACAATCGCTTGTTAATCCTTAATAGTCGTTTTTCTCCCCCCCCCCCCGAGGACTTTTAACTTTATTGCCTGGCTATTCTCTGCAACGCCACGCTGCGCATGGACCGCACGTGCTAAAACGTGGCTTGCAAAAGAAAACGCTCCTAGGGAGGGAAATCTGCTTTTTTTTTCCCCCCCGAACGGGCAAAAGCAAACCCGGCCACTCTTCGACCCCAATAACAAGAGGGAGCCCATCTGCAGCCTTACTCCACCTTCCTCCGCGGAAAGATTAAAACCACTCAAGTGCCACTAGCTTAGAGATACCAAGCCTTCCTCTTCGGCGCATTTTTGCTTCAGGCGAGCAAATTTGGCGGCGTTTCAAGCAAGGCGAAATATCGTCGCACAGCTCGGGGCAATTAAATCCAAAAAAACGGGGGCATAGGATGGGTGGCTTCCCTACTCTCCCCCCACCCCACACATACACACACACACAGGCTCCTGCTCGGCGGCCTTGAAAGGGCTGCCCTCGGCCTTCCCCGGGCAAGAAATATTTACTTCTTGATTATCCTCCCCAACCTACCTTTTGCACGGCGCTTTCCAAGGAACTGGCCAGCTCTTCCCGCTGCTTGGCAAAGTTCTCCTGCCTCAGGCTGAGCTGCTTGACTTCCCCCAGAAGGTGATGGACGTAATAGCCCGAGGCCGCAGCGGCTGCCAAGAAAGTCACGGAGAGGAGAAAGTTCAGGATGGCGCCGCAGCTGCAGGACGAGGCACTTTTGCTCCCGCCAGAGCCCCCTTTGCTGCCTTTGGAGTGGGCCTGGGCCGGGGGCGGCGGGGGCGGGGGCGGCTGCTTCTTCGCCACGTCATCGGGTTGGTTGGAATGGGCCCCCTTTTCGGAAGAAGCGGGGTTGCCGCTGTTCTTGCCGCTCCTTTGTTTGGCCGCGGAGGATGACATGCTAAATTGAGCAAGAGGCGCCCTTGACCCTCTCGTCCTCTGAAGGCGTCGGAGCGAGGTGGGAGCCTTCACTGAGGCGCGCTTGGAGGCCGCCCGAGAAGAAAAGCAGCTGGAGCTGGGAGAAGGGTCTGCTTCTCCATTCAATTTCGGCACGGAGAGAAGGGAGGGAAAGCACGGAATTCAGGCGGGCTTCATCTCCGCCCTGCCCAGCGGCGAGCGCCGCCTCCCGAGTTCCATAACGCAGGGGTGGGAAGGGTGACTGCCACGCACACCGATCGAGGAGGAAAAGGATGGTCCGGGAGCGCAGAGAGAAATGCAGGGGGGTGAAGCTGCATTTCCTGCGCCCGGCGCTTTGGCAAAAGTTTGCTTCTAGCTCGGCCAAAGTGTTGTGGAATCTCCTCTCCCCCCACCCCCCCAAAAAAACTTCATCTAAATTTCTGGAGTTACAAATACGTTGGTTTTTCCAGCCTTACAAGCCTCTTGTTGCCTTGAGCGCAGCCGCTTCGATGTTTATTTGGGGAAAACCATTCAAATCCAAGAATTTTGAATTTGAACTGTATCTAGGGGAGAACCTAAAGAAGAGGTCTTAGGAGAGTTTGGGAAATTGAGGATCAAGGGGGCGGCAGGGTAGATGAACTAATAGGGATTATTTCCTGTAGTCAGAGATTAGTCCTGTGTTAAAATATGGCCCAAATGATTGCTGCTTTTGTTCTTGTTTGTTTAAATGTTGCTTTTAATTATTTCTTTTAAGAGGAATAAAATGAATGTATTTAATATTAGAATTGCAGGCTACAGGCCTTTTCCCATTCATATCTAGTCATGCCATAAGCAAGCCCCCATAGCATTTTTCCCCATAAAATTTATTATTTTGCTAATGCATCCTGCTTCTCCTTCACATCATTTTCTTCCCTCTCAGATAAACCCAACAGATTTTCTACACCTTGAGGTTGTCCTTGAACCCTGTTGGAATAAGGCAGAAAATGCTATCAATAGTTTAACTCCAGAGCAGTTAAGAATGTCTTGAGCCTTTCTTATTTGTGGGCTGGGGATAAGATGAATGTAATATCAAGGACCAAAAAAAATTGTGGTTTTTGTGCTGTGATTAGGTGCAATTTGGGGAAAAGACTCAGCAGGGATAGTCACTTAGGAGATTTTTGTTGACTTGCACATACAGTACTCTTAGTTGGAAAAGAAATCCTGTTAATTTCTGTGGTGTGATCTGCTAGTCCAATTCATGAGTTTTCAGAGAAAAGCCCCACCTTTTGTAGAAGTGGGGGGGGAGAGACATCATACATGGAATATGTGCAAACAAATTGTCTCCCTGAACCTGTAGCTTTTGTGTGTCTGCATGTAACACTATTTCATTGGGCTACAGTTTAAACATTCTTGGTCATAGGAATAATGTTATTCTATAATGGGAAAGTGCCACATTCCAAATCGTAGTTACTCATAAAGGCCAGATTTTGGCAAAACTTTATTAATTTAGAGAAAGTCATATCTAAAGAAGCTGCAGATCTATACTAGAACCAAACTGACGCCTCTGCCACCAATCAGGTTGATGCCAATGTTGGGTGCTTTCTATTTGCTAGGTTCAAACGCCCTCCTGCACTGAGGGCATAGTTTTGTGCACACAGGATGGTAAGGCTCTATTCATACAAAATCTTGTTATTCCAGCAGGAAGCAACTGGAATTTTTTGCAATGAATGTGCCTAGTGGTGCAATTGATTTTATTACTGGGAAGTTACATCTACTTCCCACTCAAACCTGAAGCTGTCTACAATTAAGCCTTCAGATATTTTCCATTTGTATACTAATGTTTTACTACTGCTTCTTCCACTTTTTTCAGAAAAAAAGTTATAGGAAAGGAAAAGATAACACAGCTGCAGAATCGCTTTTTGACAGGAGTGCTAGGCGGTTTTCATGCAGAAACAACTGAGCCTTTAATAATATCAAACAAAAACAATTTATAGAATGAAGGAGGGTTTCTGTGAAATTCTGAGAGTGATACACAGCAATTGCACAATGAAAAAAACCTAAGCATTTTTGCAATTCTTAAAACTTTTTCCACATATAAAGTTTTTTAAGGGAGGGATAAGAATTTGATTCAGTGATCCAACTGCAAACTGCAGATGTGTAATTATAATACTATTGGCATTGCACTCTTTAAGTGGTAACTTTGCTACAAGAGAAAAAGGCCAATGGTGCAGCTATTTCAGACTGCTGCGGCTATAGGTGAATATAGATGTTTCTTTAAATACTTCTTTTTCTCTAAAAGCAAAATATGTTAAGTCTGTTTGATGGAAAAAGAGTCTTCGTTACTAAAATATAAACATCTAGTTTAAACATGTAATTCCCTCCTCTGCTGCCCATTTCTCAGCTGACCAATTTATTTCTGACCTTGGACTAGTTTCCCATTTTCAGACAACTGCATTCATGTAATGGTTTCCATTGCCATAGATAACTAATTTTAAATTACCTTGCTCAAATAGACGGGCCTGCATAAGAAAATGGAATATATGACATACTCAATTCAGATATTATTGAAGGTTGAAGATTGTAAATGCAAAGTTAAAGGCTGTACCCAGTGCTGAAGAGAGAAAGACATAATGCTACTTGATTTGAAATATTTAGGTGGGAACTCAATAGTTCCAAAATATGTCTTTGTTCCTAGAGCCCAGGTATAGTAGCCTTAATACAGATGAGCAGATTGTCCATTTATTTATTGAGAAGTAAATCCCACTGAGTTTGATCAAACTTATTCTCAGGTAGATAGAGGCATACAGAATTAGAAACCTTAGTTTCCAGTGAAGTAGTCTAGCTCAAAGTTCTCCAATTTTGTGGCCTGGTGGAGTGGGGAGAGGATGGTTCAGGCTGGCAAGCCGCACTCATGCAAATGGAGTGGCCATGCATGCGCTTGCCTACTACTTATGGATGTGGAGGTGCACACACACACGCTCATCCACTGTTTCTGTGGCCTGGTTGCAAACAGTTCGCAGCCCAGAGGTTGGGGATCCCTGATCTAGATCAAGGGTCTCCAACCTTGGCCATCTTAAGGCTTGTGGACTTCAACTCCCAGAATTCCTCAGCCAGCTTTGCTCTATTCTTTGCCAGCTTTGCTGACTGAGGAATTCTGGGAATTGAAGTCCACAAGTCTTAAAGTGGCCAAGATTGGAGACCTCCGATCTAGATGACAACCTTAGCCCTTAAGTGTTTGAAAAAAAAATGCATTTTTAGAACTACTCTAGATTAGTAGTAAGGGGATGTTGGAAGATTATCTTCTCCAACCTTCTCAGCAGTTTCTGACAGGAGATGTTGGCATGGTGTAATCCTTATGTACCAAATAGGTCTCGTAAAGTTTTAAATAACTAAAAAGACATGACACCAGCCTAATATTTGGAAATGGATTCAAGTAATCCCCACAAACTATGGTTGACCTTGGTAAGGGCAGAATTTAAAAAAAAAAACTGAACATAAACTTGGAGTACTTCTGTGAAAAATGCATTACTTAGGTAATATTTACAGACTTTTATTTTGATCAAGGACTATGACTTCCAAGTTTCGAATTCTAATTTCTAACTTCCCATTTGCTGTTAATGTACCGTTACATGGAATTGGATGCATCTATCTATCTAGACCAGGGCTGTCAAACTCGCGGGCCACAGGCCGGATGCATCACTCACTGGCCATATCCACGCCTGATTTGGTGAATTATCCAGCAGAGTCTATCTAGATCAGGGGTGTCAAACTCACATCCTCACGGCAGTGTCATGTGACATATAACGACTTTTTTCCCCTTCACCAAATCAGGCGTGGATATGACCAGTGCGTGATGCATCTGGCCTGTGGCCTGCGAGTTTGACAGCCCTGGTCTAGATAGAATGTATGCACCAATGAAAGCAAAATCTACAGGGAGTCCTCGATTTACAACTGTTTGTTTAGTGACCATTCAAAGTTACAATGGCACTGAAAAAGTGACTTAGGACTGTTTCTCACATGACTGTTGCAGCATGGTCATGTGATCAAAATTTGGGTGCTTGGCAACTGACATGTGACGGATGCAGTGTCCCAAGATCATGGGATCACCTTTTGTGACCACATGACAAGTCAATGGGGAAGCCAGATTCAGTTAATAATCAAGTTACTAATTTACAGGAGTGATTCACTTAACAACTGTGGAAACAAAGCTTATAAAATAGGGCAAAACTCACTTAACTATCTTGCTTAGTAACTGAAATTTTGGGCTCAATTATGGTCATAAGTCAAGGACTACCTGTACATATCTCCCTTTGAATAGAATAGAATAGAATAGAATAGAATAGAATAGAATAGAATAGAATAGAATAGAATAGAATTTTTTATTGGCCAAGTGTGATTGGACACACAAGGAATTTGTTTTGGTGCATATGCTCTCAGTGTACATAAAAGAAAAGATACCTTCATCAAGGTACAACATTTACAACACAAATGATGGTCAATATATCAATATAAATCATAAGGATTACCAGCAACAAAGTTACAGTCATAAGTGGAAAGAGATTGGTGATGGGAACGATGAGAAGATTAATAGTGGTGCAGATTCAGTAAATAGTCTGACAGTGTTGAGGGAATTATTTGTTTAGCAGAGTGATGGCCTTCGGGAAAAACTGTTCTTGTGTCTAGTTGTTCTGGTGTGCAGTGCTCTATAGCGTCGTTTTGAGGGTAGGAGTTGAAACAGTTTATGTCCAGGATGCGAGGGATCTGCAAATATTTTCACGGCCCTCTTCTTGATTCGTGCAGTATACAGGTCCTCAATGGAAGGCAGGTTGGTAGCAATTATTTTTTCTGCAGTTCTAATTATCCTCTGAAGTCTGTGTCTTTCTTGTTGGGTTGCAGGGGAAAGATCTTTGAGCTGTACTGTTTGAGTTGGATAGGGAGTGTTTAACACTTGTTGCCGAAATGTTTATATATTATGGACATAATATAATTAGCAATCAGAATCTTTACAAGTTTTATTCCATATGAGCTTTATTGGATCTGCATAACTAGAACATCAACTTAGAAAAAATGTAATTGGATACTAGGGATCATTCTGGCAGAAGTAAAGGGGAGCTTAAAGGAGCAAAACGAACAAGACTCAAAGGCACCACTTTCTCTTTTAGTAAAATGGCGGTTACTTGCCACAACATTGCAGTTGTTTTATGAATGCACTAATAACATCTCCTCAAATTTCCGAATGTCCTCCCTTAAGCAAAAGAATTTCCTTGTGGCATATTTTTTATAACTATAGTCGATTTACTGAATTGTATGTTCTAGGGTGCCAGGACCATGTTAACAATACCCAAGAAAAACTACTTGAGAACAGACTGCATATGTTTGAGCAAATCAACAGTAACCTTCTTGCTTTGTCTTTGTGCTTAAACAGAGTGTATTTTTTTCGGCAACCTGAGACAGATATTTCCTATGGGCCTTCCTTCAGTGATATTGCTTTTTTTTATCTGGCTATTATGCCTGACTGCCCTATCTCCTCTCCAGAAGTCAGCTATGTCAAAGAGAAAATGATGTATCCTATACAGACTGACTGACTCAGATAAGAAATGGAAATAAATAGCTCACTGACCAATGGCACTTAGATTGTATTTGCCCACCTTAGCAATCAAACCCAATTTCAAATTCTGGCAGATAGTTACAAAAATAAAAGCCTAGAAAAGGATAAACCAGCATTCCTAAATAAAGTGTTTGTTTTTTTTATTTTGTCACAACAGTATACGCAAACATTGACATAAAACAACAACATATATATAAGCAAAAAAACATAAGTAAGCAAAAGTGTGCAATAACTGTATTAATTTGATATAAAGAAAGGGAACAATAGGACAGGAATGGTAGGCACTTTTGTGCTCTTATGCACGCCCCTTAATAGTCCTTTTAGGAATGAAGTAAGGTCAATAGTGACAGTTTTTGGTTGAAGTTTTTGGGATTTTGAGAAGAGACTAGAGTCAGGTAGTGAATTCCAAGCGTTAACAACTCTGTTACAGAAGTCATATTTTCTGCAATCAAGATTGAAGCGGTTAACATTAAGTTTGAATCTATAGTTTGCTCTTGTATTATTGCGATTGAAGCTGAAGTAGTCTTTAACAGGAAGGACATTGCAATAGATGATTCTGTGTGTTAAACACAGGTCTTGTCGGAGTCGACGGAGTTCAACCTATATGTCCCAGAATCCCCAGGCAACCTATTGTTCACATGTGGGAATTGTGAGAGTAATAGACATCAAACATTTGAAGCCAGACTGTGCACAGCTGGAAGACACTAAAAATACTGGGAAACAGTATGCTGAAATAATTTTGTCAGACGGTAAAAGATGCTTCCAATTCTCTGCTGGTAGGATAACTAAAACAAATATTTTATATTTTATTTGTATTTAAACAAATCCTCTCTCTTTGCATTGTTAGTAGAACTTGACAATCATCCACAATTAGCTTCATTTTAAACATTTTCTGAATATTATATTGAAAAGATAACAAAAATCAGTTATGAATTTCTGATTAAAGTGAAATTTTGTGTGCTTCTGTTTCCTTCTCATTTTTATTATTTCTGCTGTAATAAAATATTGTAAACAAGGATAAGTATAGATTTGTAAATAGGGTTGCCAACTACTTTTGCTCCTGGTGATCCTTCCTGCTGGCTTTAATAGATAAATGCAGAGTTAGAGGTACTGAGCCCTGCCAGGAGAAAAGCAGTTGACATAAGTACATACCCATCACACCTTAAATTTATTCACTATACCTTTCTGCCTTGCAAGCCATAATTTCACTCATGTTGTATATTGAGCTTTGTTCTTTACACTTCCCAGCACATTTTCAGGATCTTGTCAAATCTGCCCAATCAGATTTCTTCACCTATTTGCTCTTCATTTATTTTGCAATCAAACTACATCCATTACTGTACACTATAATATGACAAAAACATCCCAATGTTTTTCTTTGGCACTCATGCATTTGGTCACCAGGCTAATGCAGCCTGTTATTAACACACAGCTGCCTGCAGTTACAATTACTGCAGGCTCGAGTCCCACCAGGCCCAAGGTTGACTCAGCCTTCCATCCTTTATAAGGTAGATAAAATGAGGACCCAGATTGTTGGGGGGGCAATAAGTTGACTTTGTATATAAATATACAAATAGGATGAGACTATTGCCTTACACAATGTAAGCCACCCTGAGTCTTCGGAGAAGGGCGGGATATAAATTCAAATTAAAAAAAAATTCTCATTTATTGAACCCAATCATTCTTGACCCTACCTATTTTATTCCATACCTATGTATCCCAGTTCCACTGCCTTTAAATTGTTTCTTCTGCCATATCCAATTTTAACTTCTTTATAAAAGAAACATGATCTTACTCGCACCCTTAATTTTTTTTTATCAAGCATTCATTCCTCACAATAGACTACATATAGTTGGCAACCGTCTACTGTAATATGTGAATTATATTTGCAGCCATGGCAATTTTTCTCTACCTGGAGAATGGCTTTTCACTCTAGACTGAGCAATGACATTTCTTCAGCTTCTGAGAGAACTAAGCAAATAGATTTTGTATCAGTGTGTGGGTGTGGGTATTTAAATAGTTATGGGGAAGAAGAAAAAATAATACTACTGTAGTATGGGAGTGTCTTGACTTTATAAAGCTGGAAAAAGTCTACTATCCTGCCCTCCTATCAGGTGGAGTCCCATATGATTCAGAGTTGGTTCTCCCAAGAAATGGGGTGAGTCAGTTTAGCAAATACAAATATGAACCTTAATCTCTTCAAGATTTATGAACATTTAAAGCATTGGAAGAAACTGCAGCATACATTTTGAAATAGCTTGGCTATAATTTAAATTTAACATTGACTTTCAAAAATTTAATCTTTTCAAGCCAATTTTTGGGGCTAAACAAATCTGTGATCCACTTTAAGACAGATCATCTTGTTGCTGTAAAAACTGATTTTGGGGAGAACTTAAAATAGACTTTTATTATCTGCCATCAAGTTGTGTTTGACTCCTTAGTGACCACATTGATTTTTTTTAAAAATAATCTGTCCCTAACCTGATCCTTCAGGTCTTCTAATAGTGCACTCATCACCACCACATCGGAGTCTATTTAACTTACTGCTAGTCATTCTCTTCTCTTTCCTTCAACCTTTCCAACATTAGAGCCTTTTCCAGAGAGCTGGAATGTATCCAAAGTAGGACACTGAGGCTAGTCAATTGTGCCTCCAATGAGAACTCTGTTAATGTGTTTGATGATCCATTTTCTTGCCTGTCCACACTATTCTCAGCAGTTTTCTCCAACACCAAAGTTCAAAAGTGTCCATAGTGCTAAATAAAATTAATACGTAACTATATATTGTTCATCTTATTTTCCATAACAATTATCTCTCCAATAACTACCAAGTAGATCACAGGGCAACATTCCTTCATAATTGTTACCTACAAATGCTTTTCAGTTGCCTTTGAAAATGGAAATTCCCCCTAATGTCAAGGTTTATAAAGTGCCCCAAGCCATGATACCCACCAAACAAAGGAACAAAAAGCAAAGGAACCAGTTTTAAGGTGTTGGAAGAAATGTCCATCTGGGTTCAGTTCCAAGTGGGGAGAAAGACACTGGAAACATGGAGACTGCTTGAAAAGATGGTTTAATGGTGGACAGGACCACATGGTTTTGAGGTCTTGGGCAAAAAGAAGCACGTGTGTGTCTGTGTCTGTGTCTGTGTCTCTGTGTCTCTCTGTGTGTGTGTGAGAGAGAGAGAGAGAGATTTATACCTTTTGTTGGGCTTTGAATTTCAGCTTGTATTCTGATTAGTTGTCAGACTCCCATACGGTGGGGGTCTTAGCTAACTTTGTAGGCTGTCTGTGTTCCAGGCTTGGTTGAGCCTTGCTGGGTGATGGAATCTTCCCAGGTGCCATGAGGTGAGATGGGTAGAAGGCTAATCCTATCATGTCCTGATCACCCTGGAGCTGAAGAGGGAGGCAGGGAGCTGCTTTGTCTTTAAAACATGTTTCTCCTTTTCTCATCCAGGGAAACATAATATTCTGCCTTTTTCATATTTCCTAAAATATTTCATTCTCCTAGGAGAGTGGTGGGTGCCAACTTCCTTCAAAGGCAAACTTTTCCATGGATTTATCTGATCCATCTCTGGCTCACTCTCTTTAGCTACTGTGTGGACGTGTTGGAGACAAAACTGAAAAGGGAAAACCAAGAAAAGTCCAGTTGCCTCCTGAAAAAGCATCTTTGGGAAAACCGTGACTTGGATGATTTGAGAACCTCTACAGACGCCAAGCCTGAAGTTCCAGGGAGGCTGAATGAATCCCAGTACAAAGCCATTTCAATTTAGCACCCTGGGGCCAACAATTTACAGCGAGACTTTTGTCTTCTTTCGCTTCCCCTCTGCGAAATCCGCTCCTGCGCCTATCTTCCGCCCTCAACGGGAAGCTGCTTTATCACATACAGGCGGCCGACTCAAGCAGGCAAGCATTATGACAAAGTCAGGGCAGAATCAAGCAATCTACATTCCTGCAGCAACGTAAACCGGCCGCCCGAGAGGGCAGGAAAGAGCCGTGTTTTGGCCCCAGCGCTGGCGCGCCCAACCACCACACGAGCCCGCCGGAGGAGGCAACCTCCGCGCAGAGCGAGCAGCGAGAACTGGGGACACCCGCTCGCTTCCGTAAACATCGCTCAGCCCCGCCCCTCCAGCCGGGAGAGAGCATTCGTGCCCGGGGGAAGGGGAGCAAGGCTCCTAACAGGGGAAGGACGGATTTGCTTCCCTTTTTAGAAAAGTACCTCGCAGCCGGCTTCGACCTGTCCGGCCTTAAGCTTGTCGTTTCGCTCTACGATTGTGGCTTCCCTTTGCCTGCCGCGTTGGTTAAGATGCGGAACGAAACGTTTCCATCCCCCCCTCTCCTCACAGAGAAGTGGGAGCGTCCAGGCAGCTGCTAATAGACGGCCCAAGACTATGTATAACCAAACCGGGGGGAGGCGGATGGAGAGTTAAAGCCCGAGTGACAACAGCTGAGGGGGCAGCCCGGGCAGAATCGGTGGGTGAGTGGGGGGAAACCGAGGACTCCTCTGCTTGGAAAGGGATATCTTGCGGTGAGTGGGTCTCGATTTGCCTTCTTCCTCCTCCTCCTCCTCCTCTTGAGAGAGAAGCGCTCCGCGTCCTCCCCAACCCCGAGAGTCATACCGAGGATTGAACCCCGGATTGCCTCGGGGAGCCCCCTTTAAAGCTTGCATTGGGGAGAACCCGTGAGCGGTGGGTGGGTGTCATTCGGGCTGGATCCTTGACAGGGGAAGCAAAGCCCGTGTCGGAGTCCCGCGGTTCGGGATTTGCAAACAATGGCTAATGGCTTACGCCGTTTGTCGAATATGGGCACATGTTGGCTTGTTTAGCCCCCTGGTTAAACAAGCATAAGGCGGGCAGGGGTTGTGGGGGCGGCAAGCTCACCTCAAGGTGACTCCTCTCGACCACAAAGCGCGCTTTTGCAGTCGGGCAAAGCTGAGTGAAGGTGGTGGGGGGGGGAGGCGAGCAATAATTCCCTTGGGTGGGGAGGAAGGAACCCGTCGTTGGCAACCCAAATTATTTTGTCCTTTCCTCGGAACACTTTTTTATTATTATTATTATTATTTTAACGACCCGCCTTCCCCGTAACTTCTCGGATGCGGTTAAAGATCCGGAAGCCTTGATAGAAATTGCAGAGACTGTGAAGGCGAGAAGCGATCTGTTGTTTTGGAGGTTTTCCTTGGAAACGCTGGTTTTGTTTGGACCGGAGGGTGCCAGGAGGCTTTGAGCCTCTGAGCCGGCGCCAAAAATACATCTGCGGGGAGGGGAATCGGCCAAGCCCGAGGAGGAGCTGCTGTTTTCGTCCTCCATCCAAGCAGGGGCGTCGGGTTACTCATTTGCTCTGGTAAATCTTGGACGGTACAGTAAGTCGGCCGAGGACGCTGCTCTCGGGTTGTTGTTGACAGCTAGTAGAGATAGTCCTCGATTTATGAGCACAATTGAACCCAGGATTTATGTTGCTAAAAGTGAGACGTTTTTGCGAGCTTTCTTGCCACGGTTGTTAAGTGAATCTCTGCCATTGTTGAGTTAGTAACGTTGTTAAGTGAATCTGGCTCCCCCATTGACTTGGCTTATCAGAAGGTTCCAAACGGTGATCACATGACTCCAGGATGCTGCAGCCGTCGTAAAAGTGAGTCAGTTGCCAAGCATCTGATCATGTGATCATGGGGATGGTGCAATGGTCGTAAAGTGTGAAAAACAACTGTAAGGTTGTTTTCAGTGCTGTTGTAACTTCCAATGGTCGCTAAAGGAACTATTATAAGTCGAGGACTACCTGTACGTCCTCTTACTCTGCCTGTTGCATTTAGGCTTACAGAAATAAAGTCTAAAGTGTGACCACCAGAAAAATCTGGGAGACCACTACAGAGGAGCCATGGGCAAGAGTTCTGTATTTATGCATTGCATTATTATTATTATTTTTAGTCAATTTTCTTATACTACATTTGAAAATTAAAAAGCAAAACTTCTATATGGTGGCTGTCTAGAGTTCTGCAGCTTAGATAGGGTAGCATATGATTCAGATGTTTATAAACATTCTTGCACTTAAATCATTATCATCTTAATTAACAATGTTGTTTTTTTCCCTAATTTGACAAATAGTAGAAAATTACTTAAACGTTTCTAAATGTACATTAAAAGCAATAATAAATAACTGTTAAATCATAAGATGTCTATTAGCACAGAATACACTGTAACATTTGCACATCTCATCATTTCTATTTCTGCACAGATTCTCTTGATTTTTCAGGATTTTTCCATGAGTTCATGTGAAACCACTTTCAAATCACAGGACACATTTGCCAGCATTCAATGAGACTTCTTAGTCATGAGTCCTTTTGATCCCATTGCAGTATTAAAACATAATTTGAAGCCTGCATCTTTACATGCAACCTATATGAAATCATCAAGAAATAAATTATGTCTGTCAGGTCCATACAATTGGACAATCGTGGATCTCACCACTTTTGGCTCCACTATGACACAAAAATTGGGTTGGGGAGATATCACTTGATTTTGCATCGTTTTTAAAGGGAGTCACATGAAGTCATTCTAAAGTCACAAAACATATACAGTGTCTATATACAGTAAACTATCACAATGGAGCCAATCAATTGATTGGATACGGACTCAAGACATGAATCTGTATCATTTTTTTTACATTGGATCCAGTTGAAATAATTGGCAAAACGCTGATCATAGATTTTGGCATAAAACTAAACATCAAAACCACAGATCTGAGGATCTGGGACATAATGCAAGAAGCTTGTCTCTTGTTTGAGACAAGAATCGTCATGAATATTCATGATTTTTATACACAGATTGTCTGAAACAAAGTAATAAATCATATCTTCAAAATAGGCAAAAAAAATCACAAAATTGGTAATGTTTGGTTCCAAACAAAAATAACTTCCTTTACATTTTACCTAGTGATAACTTGCTTATAAAATTCAAAGCAGAAACAATTAATCTGGAAGTAAACATACAGAGAGTAATAGATGAGAATATTCTAGCTCAGGGTTGAACTGTAGAGTCTTTGGTGCTCTGAGCATAGCTGTTTGTTTGCAGATGTTTCATTACTCAATAACAAAACAACCAAGCTCAGAGAGTACCAAGAATGCCACAACACAGAGAACAGATGATCCATAGTAGTGATGCTAGATAGATAGGTAGGTAGGTAGGTAGGTAGGTAGGTAGGTAGGTAGGTAGGTAGATAGATAGATAGATAGATAGATAGATAGATAGATAGATAGATAGATAGATAGATAGAATTGAAAAATCCAAGGGAAATGCATAAAAGTGATAACATGTATAAGAAAAACATTTCCCACAAATTCTCAGAAATGATAGCACCTGCACCATGATAGGAAAGGAAAATTATGTTTAATAATAATGACTCACTTTAAAGGGATGGCAGAGTAGACAAGTCCGGAATGCTCATCATCTTTCCCCACTAATCCCGTTAATTTAAGTTCTGTGAATTCTAACTTTGCGGTATTTTAAGAATCCTAACATTGATAGATTTTTGGTGCAATCATATTTTTTTCACTAACATATTTTCTGAAGTTTTATTTCTATACAGATGTACATAACATTTCAACCCATTGTTCAACACCAGGAAAGAAACCTCCAGGCAGAAGACTTGCATTAAATAAACCTGCAATAAATATGGATGATTAAATGAATAATATTTTCTTGGGGGTGGGGACTGCATTCTGAAGACTTCTGTAAATTCTGTAAGCTTTTGTCTCTTCATCTTAGTCATGGACTATAATTTAACGGAGATGCACTTTCTCTCTTCCCTTTGGGGGAATTCACTTTGGTTTAAAGGGAGTCACATGAAGTCATTCTAAAGTCACAAAACATATACAGTGTCTATATACAGTGAACTATCACAATGGAGCCAATCAATTGATTGGATACGGACTCATGACATGAATCTGTATCATTTTTTTTACATTGGATCCAGTTGAAATAATTGGCAAAACGCTGATCATAGATTTCGGCATAAAACTAAACATCAAAACCACAGATCTGAGGATCTGGGACATAATGCAAGAAGCTTGTCTCTTGTTTGAGACAAGAATCGTCATGAATATTCATGATTTTTATACACAGTTTGTCTGAAACAAAGTAATAAATCATATCTTCAAAATAGGCAAAAAAAATCACAAAACTGGTAATGTTTGGCTCCAAACAAAAATAACTTCCTTTACATTTTACCTAGTGATAACTTGCTTATAAAATTCAAAGCAGAAACAATTAATCTGGAAGTAAACATACAGAGAGTAATAGATGAGAATATTCTAGCTCAGGGTTGAACTGTAGAGTCTTTGGTGCTCTGAGCATAGCTGTTTGTTTGCAGATGTTTCATTACTCAATAACAAAACAACCAAGCTCAGAGAGTACCAAGAATGCCACAACACAGAGAACAGATGATCCACAGTAGTGATGCTAGATAGATAGGTAGGTAGGTAGGTAGGTAGGTAGGTAGGTAGGTAGGTAGGTAGATAGATAGATAGATAGATAGATAGATAGATAGATAGATAGATAGATAGATAGAATTGAAAAATCCAAGGGAAATGCATAAAAGTGATAACATGTATAAGAAAAACATTTCCCACAAATTCTCAGAAATGATAGCACCTGCACCATGATAGGAAAGGAAAATTATGTTTAATAATAATGACTCACTTTAAAGGGATGGCAGAGTAGACAAGTCCGGAATGCTCATCATCTTTCCCCACTAATCCCGTTAATTTAAGTTCTGTGAATTCTAACTTTGCGGTATTTTAAGAATCCTAACATTGATAGATTTTTGGTGCAATCATATTTTTTTCACTAACATATTTTCTGAAGTTTTATTTCTATACAGATGTACATAACATTTCAACCCATTGTTCAACACCAGGAAAGAAACCTCCAGGCAGAAGACTTGCATTAAATAAACCTGCAATAAATATGGATGATTAAATGAATAATATTTTCTTGGGGGTGGGGACTGCATTCTGAAGACTTCTGTAAATTCTGTAAGCTTTTGTCTCTTCATCTTAGTCATGGACTATAATTTAACGGAGATGCACTTTCTCTCTTCCCTTTGGGGGAATTCACTTTGGTTTCAAAGGAGTAACTTAAATGTGTAAAGCAATATTCTGGGGGCGTTCAAGCCTTTTTTCTTCCAGACCTGCTGCTTCATAAACTAGCATTTACCCTTTAAAATGAAAAATAATCTAGGTATGAAATAGAAAAATAATCTAGGTGTGAGATAGATAGAACAGAATAGAATTTTTTATTGGCCAAGTGTGATTGGACACACAAGGAATTTGTCTTGGTGCATATACTCTCAGTGTACATAAAAGAAAAGATACGTTCATCAAGAATCATAAGGTACAACACTTAATGATAGTCATAGGGTACAAATAAGCAATCAGGAAACAATATCAATATAAATCATAAGGATACAAGCAAGAAGGTTACAGTCATACAGCCATAAGTTGAAGGAGATGGATGATGGGAACAATGAGAAGATGAGAAGATTAATAGTAGTACAGATTTAGTAAATAGTTTGACAGTGTTGAGGGAATTATTTGTTTAGCAGAGTGATGGTGTTTGGGGAAAAACTGTTCTTGTGTCTTCTTGTTCTGGTGTGCAGTGTTCTATAGCATCGTTTTGAGGGTAGAAGTTGAAACAGTTTATGTCCAGGATGCGAGGGGTCTGTAAATATTTTCACAGCCCTCTTTTTGACTCGTGCAGCATACAGGTCCTCAATGGAAAGCAGGTTGGTAGCAATAGTTTTTTCTGCAGTTCTAATTATCCTCTGAAGTCTGTGTCTGTCTTGTTGGGTTGCAGATACTGTGGGAGGGAGAAGAAGAGAGTCTAGTTACGGATTTCCCAGGTCATGTTTGCTTTAGTCTTAAAGAAAATGCTAGGAGAGCTGAAGCATTTGTAAAAACGCAAGCTGCCACTATAGGATCTACATTTTATGAGTAGAATTATGCAACTGGAGCATTGCATGATTCTCCATCATCCCACTCTTTTGAAGTGATTTCCCAGGTCATGTTTGCTTTAGTCTTAAAGAAAATGCTAGGAGAGCTGAAGCATTTGTAAAAACGCAAGAGTAGGAAAGAACAATAGGTTGAAAGGTTACTAAAGCACTCGTAACTCTTGGTAAAAATTATGCAATCTAACTGATTAGCTAATGCTAGAGTCTATGCAGAATCTACCTCTGTGAGTATTTATTTTAAATCTCTGGAGAGAGTTGCTTCTTTCTTACTAGCATGCAGGGAGAAAACAAAGAAAAAGGTTGCTGCTCCAAAGACTGAATTTAGCTCACAGCAGGAGAAAAACGAGGAATTTCTGTCTTCTGGATTAACATTTGCAATAAGTCATACATAAAACTATATGTTCAGAGTCTGATTTACAAACAATCAGTAGGGTTATTGGATTAGGATGCACATGCAATATTTTCTCAAGAAAGAGCTCTTCTTAAATGAAACACCACTAATAAAATCAAATTAAATTCTCACCTAATGATATTACATTATGGAATTAGCAATTAACAAGTTCATTAAAGAAACCTATTTCCCACTTAATTATCTAGACCTCTTCAATTAGTATAGTAAGTGTTGCTGCTCAGTTTCAATTCATTGGGAGATCAATAATATGATTGTTAGCTATACCTTTGTATATAGGCTGCTATATTTCTGAGTTAAAAATGAAAAGATGTGCTTATGATATCTGCTGATTCTCCACTATACACACACACAAAATGTAAATTTTCTATTGAAGACATATAGAGCCATAAAGAGTCATGCTGACTTATTTACTCTGATCGGTATATTCTTGAATCCTTTTTCTCTTCTGAAAAGAGAAACACAATAAACAAACAGAACAAGAATTTGTAAGTGAAGTATTATACTGTTACTGAAGTTGGTCAGCACTGATTCTCTTGTGTGCAAGAAGAAAGGTCACACATACCTTAAATGAGTCATTCCTATTATGAGATACTAAATGAAACACTCATCTGTTTTAATTTTCTGCTTCTTCAAAGAATTACTTATTTTCCAGCCTTGTCATAGCATAGAGTGTAGATGGGTTAGCTTTCAACTCATATTATTCCTTGTTAGGAGAAGCTAAGAATTATTAGAAGCATCAACCTGAGAAAAATGAAACATTTTTAGTAATAAAAAAAACGCAAGCTGCCACTATAGGATCTACATTTTTATGAGTAGAATTATGCAACTGGAGCATTGCATGATTCTCCATCATCCCACTCTTTTGAAGTGATTTCCCCAGGTTTTCATTAGGATTTTGGCAAGTTTATGCATGAGTTAATGTTATGTTTGCCCTTGCCACGTTACAAGTATTTACTGAGGGATGTACGAGTAAGGATATTTTAATAAAATCACTGCGTCAACTTAAAATATGTGATACCCTTGTGAAGATATTCATGCAGAATTGAATATTGCTCAAAAATGAAATTGCAGGTGTTTCACAACCATGTAAATGTTAATGGTGATGGAGATTGAAGAGTCTAAACTACTATGCAAATTCCATCTTATCTCATTTCTTCTACCCCAAATAGGCACAATTCATACATTGACAACATGCTATACATTTATATTGGTTTTATTCAAATTTCTTCTTTTCTGTGTCCCAGTTTGCAGATCTGCTACACACTTCTTAAATGATCTTCAGAATACTTATTGAAAGGGTAACTGCCAATGAACTGCATCAAATCTCACATAGGGAGCAACTCTCGAACAGGTAAGGATTGACCAGGATAGACAAGTCTAAAAGTAGTGCAGTAAACATGGCAAGCAGGTTATTAATAGGTCACATCTATGCATGTATTTCTATTTTTAAATAATATCCTTTTAAGCATTTAAATACTATCTCAAGTTTTCTTATGCTGTGTAATTCGTAATGAAGTTTATTTTCCAACCAAAATAAGGCTGTGAATTTCTATTTTAGGTTCTGCTTTTATTTGTTGTGTATGCCTGTCCTAAATAGTTGCGCAGATATGCTACCTATATCTACCATGTGCTTTATTAGGGTGAGTAAGTGAAGTATGTAGGGCTCTTCATATTTACTTTTATTTATTGCCTTCTCTTATAAGGCTATTAGTGGTAGCTTTCCAGTTCCCCAAGATAGCATAAAATGTGCAGACTGCAACTTTATCCACTCCACAATCCTGTCCACTCCAGTGATGCATGGATTCTATCACACTATTTCTGGTTGGTTGCATCTATATATAGTTGCATACCTACTGACTGCCCTTAACTTTCTGAGACCTCTATGTTTTTCACATGGTTCTGCAGCAAAAAGTTAAAAGAAAACCTTACATCCCAAATATCTGAACATCAGAAAAACTTTCTACCAGCAATTCCTTCCATTCTTCTCAATTTCTTATTGATTTAATTATTTGGCTTTTGTCAGCATGCCCATTTAATGTCTGCTTTATCAGTGGAGGGGTTTGTCTTTTTGTAAACATGAACTTTTTTAAAAAAAAGTTTTTATTGGTTTTATTACAGCGACACAACACAACACAAACATGCATAACATAAGCACATAATCTCTGTTTATGATGGTTTCGTTCCTTCAGCTTTCTGCTTTATACATTCCCTTTTTCTCTTCTTTTTTACTATCTTTGACTTTATCGTCCCTTTACATCTAGTTTCATTTATTTACAATATTTTATACATTTGGTATCTTCTCTTCTCCATCCTTTTTTTTCTATTCAGTTTTCCTATTCTCCAACCGCTTGTACCATTTGGTCCATATTTGATAATATTCTGTCTCTTCCTTTTCCTTTATTTCTTTTGTTAATTTATCCATCTCCACAGTGTCCAGAATTTTCTTGATTGTTTGTTCTTTTGTAAACATGAACTTTTAATAGTCAGTTAAGGGCAAACTCATTTCATAATGTGAAATGACAAATTGACAACAGCCAAATACCTCCTATTTGCAATTTAGGGCTTTAGGAATTTATTATTTATTTAAGCAATGAAAGGAGTAGAGGAGAGAGAATAATGAATGAGCTTAACTAGCTTTAAAAAATTTCTGATCTATGCAACTTGAAGAATAAATTAAAAATATTTTTCTTGATGCTTTGTATATATATTCTGAGTAAGCAGGTAAAAAAACTATTTGCAACTACCATCCTTCCTTGCTTCTCTATAAAATATAAAATCAGTATGTGAATAGGTGGCTTGGTTTGATCTACGTAAAGATCATCCCTTTAAGCTTGAGAATCAGAATATATCCTGGGAATAATAGTATGGCACACAGAAATAACCATATCCTTCTTTCTACTATATTAGTAAGGTGTGGTGTATCCAGATTCTAAACTGATGCACAATGTTCACACTGTGTGCATTGTATGCACAAACATCTTTGATGTGTGTGTTTTTAAATTGCAACTTTCTGTAGCTGATTTATTTCTATATAGGATTATATAGGAAAATGGAAACGTATACTTTAATGACTGCTACATCACATACAGCAAAAAGTCAAAAAGAAGGTCCATTTCTAAATAGCAGTATAGTAATATCTGAGAAGTAGAATGTACTTGGAAAGGAAGCTTATTTCTATTAGCTATTTTTAAAAAACCAAAGATGAGAGACTCCAAAGAAAGAAACTATGAAGTTGGAAGGGAAACAACTCAAATTTCTTTCTGGAGTCATCATGCTCTGTGCAAATGAGAGACAGACTCATTTAATTGCCTGGCTTGATGACTCAGGTTCTTGTGTACTTTATGCAATATGACATAAAGTTTCAAAACTCTGAAGTATGTAGTTCTGCCATTATTGTGTCAGTTTTCTTCATTGGGTCTGACATGTAAGTTAGGTAAATTGGTCCTAGACTGTGTCATTCATATTGTGGTTTTATTCATATTGTGGTTTTATTCACACATCAAGCTATATTCTCCTCCTCCTATCTCTCCGACCGGTCGCAGACGGTGTTGACAGGGGGGCAGAGGTCGGCCCCGAGGCGCCTCACTTGTGGGGTGCCGCAGGGGTCGATTCTCTCGCCCCTTCTGTTCAACATCTATATGAAGCCGCTGGGTGAGATCATCAGTGGCTTCGGTGTGAGGTACCAGCTGTACGCTGATGACACCCAGCTGTACTTTTCCACACCGGGCCACCCCAATGAAGCTATCGAAGTGCTGTCCCGGTGTTTGGAGGCCGTACGGGTCTGGATGGGGAGAAACAGGCCCAAGCTCAATCCTCCAAGACTGAGTGGCTGTGGATGCGGCATCCCGGTACAGTCAGCTGAGTCCTCGGCTGACTGTTGGGGCGAGTCATTGGCCCCGATGGAGAGGGTGCGCAATCTGGGCGTTCCCCTGGTTGACCGGCTGTTTTTTGAAGACCATTTGACGGCCGTCTCCAGGAGAGCTTTTCACCAGGTTCGCCTGGTGCGCCAGTTGCGCCCCTTTCTAGACCGGGATGCCTTATGCACGGTCACTCACGCCCTCGTGACGTCTCGCCTGGATTACTGCAATGCTCTCTACATGGGGCTCCCTTGAGGGGCATCCGGAGGCTTCAGTTGGTCCAGAACGCGGCTGCGCTGGTGATAGAGGGAGCCCTCGGGCCCCGTGTTACACCTATCCGCCGCAGACTGCACTGGCTACCTGTGGCCTTCCGGGTGCGCTTCAAGGTGTTGGTGACAATCTTTAAAGTGCTCCATGGCATAGGGCCGGGCTATTTACGGGACCGCCTACTGCTTCCAAATACCTCTCACCGACCCGTGCGCTCCCACAGAGGGACTCCTCAGGGTGCCGTCAGCTAGGCAGTGCCGTCTGGCGACACCCAGGGGAACGGCCTTCTCTGTGGGGGCTCCCACCCTCTGGAACGAACTCCCCCCAGGACTTCGTCAACTTCCGCACCTCCGAACCCTTCGTCGCCAGCTTTAAACGGACTTATTCATCTGCGGGACTGGATTAGATTTTAAAGTTATTGGTTTTAAGGGGTTTTTTATTATTTATATTGTTTTTAAATTAGGCAATAGAATAAGTTTTTTAATTGTTGTTTTTTAATTTGTATTTATATGTATTTTAACTGCCTGTGAACCGCCCTGAGTCCTTAGGGAGATAGGGCGGTATATAAATTTGAAAAATAAATAAATAAATAAATAAATAAACAATAGGGTAATTTATTTGATTTTGGCTTAGTGAGCTAGGTAAACTCAGCCATTGTCATTGATAAACCATAGTTTACAGTTTAACTTGTTCTTCAAATATGCACCAGACAGTTTTTATTTGCTGCTTTTGAGACTATGCCTTTGTATACCTTGTCATAACGTTTCTATAACTGCCCAAGAATAAAATGTTTTAGGGTCTTTGTTACCATGATCATCAAAATTACTGTTTAGTACAAGGAACTTTACTTGCAAATCAAGGGTGGGCAACTATGCTGCTGCTGTAAAGTATCTTGTAGATTTGAGGACAAAAAGTTTTAGTTGAACCATTCAAACAAATGACAGCTGTGTTGTGACTTACCCTTTTGATATTAAAAAATAAAAAATGCCTGTTGCATGCAATGATATTTTGGTCCCTTTTCCCCAAATTCTGTCCTCTTGATTAAATTCTGTCCTCCTGGTTTTAAAAAATGGTTTCTATAATTCCTTGCCATATGATAACACATCTTGAGGACACAAAGTTAGGACAACTGGTTTTGTTCTATGTATTCATTAGTCAATCTTGTATTTAAACTTATTAAGTTTACATATAAGACGAGGAATGAAGACGAATGAAGACAAATGAAGACTAGCATACTAATCTGTCTCTCCTTCACCAATTGTAGAGCTAATCCTCAAGTCCACAAAGAGGGCACCTTCTCTACAATTAATTGGCTTTCAATTCATTAAATAGTTTAATGTTTAATCATAGTTTTGATTAAGAAGATTCCTATGGAACTAAGGAACCTCTGGAAAATGTTCATGTTGTAAACAAGAAGTTCATACTTGCATCAAGTACTTGTTGACTCATTGCCAGAGCAGTTTAATAATTGTATGACTATTTAAATTCCAACTGTAGTTTTTAAATTGTATGATGTCATGTTTATTTCCTGTTCTGCACATGGGCCTAGATATGATTGGTGGGATTATTAATCTATCTGACCAACACTAGAAATGGTTGTTTTTCCTTGGCACAGGATGTATTTAATTCCATTAAATCATGAGAATCATTGATGGTTCACTACAAGAGGTGTTATATGTTAATAGTGGAATTTCAGTTATGGGTTTTTCAAAAGTGAATAGGGGTATTAGCATAATAATGGATAAAGTATATGAATTGAGTAGTGACTGGTTTAAATCTCTTATCACACTGACCTCAGTGTTGGGTTTCATGTTGCATAAATTGGCACATTATTTAACCCATTAGACAAATATTCTAAGTTGATCAGTTGGATGATTGCCAGTTATTTAGCTGGTTAAATATTATTGAATATTCAAAGAATTCAAAGTGATTGCTTCTCTTTTTGTTGTAGTAACTCTTTATTAATAAGAATAGAGTAAGGATCATTTGTCCTAGAAAATGAAGTAAAGCTTCTGTTCGTCTGATTCTAGTAGTAGGTGCTACAATTCATATCCAAAGGGGAGACCCCCTTGTACACTAGCTCCATTTAAAATTCCAGTGAAAAATGGAACGTCTTCAGTTATGCCGAGTTTAAATAATAGCATCTTGATAAGGAAGAGCATCTCAATTTCCAAGGAATCCAGTGGTCCATAAAATGCTATCCTAAATTCTATAAGATTATAGCCTAAAATGATTTTCATTATTTAACATTAGACACTAAATACCCAGACTAGGTTTTTATCTTAGAATATGAATCTGTTATACAATTCCTGTAAAGACTGATAAAATGATATATGTGGAAAATCCTTTGAAGTATTAGCTAAATTCTAAGTGTTGATTTAAGTATCTGTCTTTTTAATTTTCAAGAGGACTGCATCTAGACTACCTCTAGACAATTGTGATAACTTCATTTGGTGCTTTCTTACACAGGTTAGTATACAGTTTTGACTAACATTCAGTAATTTACCTGTCCACAGTTTATCATGATCATCAACTAGGAAAATGGCCAATTCTGAAGGTCACTAGGGTTGGGAATAGTGGTAATAAAATTGTGTCATATAAAGAACATAATCTGTGATTATGAATAAAGATGTCTAAGTTCGGTGTCTTATTTTAATTATTTTTCCCAAAGTCTCAACATTATTCTGTACACTATACACTTTAGGCCAGTTTGATATAAAATCCAAAGACATTTAATAATACTGCCTGATTCCATTTTAAATTCCACTTTAAAATGGATGTTGTATTTAACATAGGCAATATTTGCATATCAGATTTATCTAAAGGCCAGATGACACCATCTCTCAAAGGAAGCTTAGAAGAAAAAAAACACTCACTTCCCATATGTTCATTGAATCTATGGATTCCTTCCATTTTAAAGATAACTTATTTAGAGTAAACATTACAGTGTTTCCCCGAAAACAAGACATGTCCCGAAAATAAGGCCAAGCCTGATTTTTGGGGTGGGCCTAAATATACGCTTTCACTGAAAATAAGCCCCCCCTCTCACACACACACAAACACACACAACCCTTCCAAACAGCCACATCCCTGCAAACTCCTGCGCCCCCCCCCGCCCCTTTCGCTGCCCGTGGCACCAACCGTAGACTTCAAGCACCTGCTCCTATACCATGGTGTCGGCCTGCCCACTCTCTCCTCCATGCCCAGGCGCCATGTCCGCATAGCCTGCACTACCGAGCACCTGCCACAGCAGCCACAGCACAAGAATTACCGCCCCGGGGCTTCCTTCACAGGGCAGCCACCAGCGGCCAAGCTCAGTTGCAGGGGAGGAGCATTGGCCATGGCTGGGCCGGCCAAGCTGTGTCTGTCAGCGCTGCCCTCAATGTAGCTGCCTGGCATCTCACTGCCAGGCGCCTGGAAAGAGTAAACTGGACCTGCAGCCTCACCAGCGGGTGCTCCATTCAGTCAACGCTCGGGCAATCGGAGCGGAGCAGAGCAGTGGGGGAAAGGGAGGCCTCAGGCCACCGTCACTATAGAGTGGGAAGCTGCTGCCCTGGCTGTGGTTTGGAAACCGCAGAGGCAGAGTTTGGGGGAAAGAAAGAAAGACTTCTGCTGCTTCTGCTTTTGGCTGCATGCAAGGAAAGCAGGAGAAGCAGCTTTCTTTCTCTCCCCCAAACTCTGCCTCTGCGGTTTCCAAACCCCAGCCAGGGCAGCGGCCGCTCTCGGAGTGTGCGTCCCACTTTATGGTGATGGCTGAAGCTGGAGCCTGCTGGGAGAGCTGGCCCAGGCCGTGGCTTCTGCGCAGGTGCCGGTGGCATTGACTATGAGCTCAAGGACCTGATGCTCACTGGCTTCGCCCACATTGACATGGTGAGTCCTGGGAGGCGCATGAGTGGGAGATGGAGACAGACACTCGCGCGGCTTGGCGCCTTCGGGCCACTCGCATTCTACACACTCACCCCGCAGGAGGAGAGGAGCTTGATGGTGGTGTGTGAAGGGAGCCTCTCTCTGCCGGACTCCCGGCTGTGAGTGCGCAGGCCGCCTGGGCCTCCTGCACCCCCGAAATAATAAGACCTCCCCCTCGATAATAAGGCCAAGCCCTTATTTTGGGGTTGAAAAGAAAATAACACTGTCTTATTTTCGGGGAAACACGGTACTCTTCATTTCAATTCAGTATTAATGCTCTTCAGTGATAACATTTTTAAAGACGTTCTTATAGCTGTATCAAACAGATTTTAGTAAACCCCTTTTTAAAAATTTGGCAGGTTCTATTTACTGGATCAACAGAAGTCATCCAAAATGCCTTTCACTGATGAGCAGAGCAGTGACTGTGATTCTTCGCGATCTTCAGAAAGTGCAACTTCTTCATCTAGTGACTCTGAATACTCAAGGCAGAGTTTTACCAGTGATTCTTCAAGCAAGCCCAGTTCTCCAACCTGTAAGCAAGAAGCACATATGTGCCTTTGAATTGCCAAAAGGGTCTGGGATAAGTTCACATTAGATATGCAGATCCTCCTCCATTTTGAGAAGGATGTTGGTAGACTATTATCTTCTGGCTTTATTTGGGCATTTGTAGGATTTTTGTCAAAGGAGGACAGTGCAAAGTCTCTGACATTTTTTGATTGTGTCCTCGGAACACTCAAAATAATTTCCCAAATTGTGCAAAATTTCAGTGGTTTCCTGTGGGAGTTGAAGCTGGCCACATTTTAGGGTTTTTTTTTAGCTTTCTTCCATGACATCATGCCAAATCCTGTGGGAAAAAGTGATTTTCCAGAATGTGAGATTATTATTAATTTATGACCAACACAGGTTTGACTCCTAGCAGTTGCCCATGTATTGATGGTAGGCATTAGTAAAGATATCATGAAGGACTTCCTTGAATTATGTTTATAATTGCTGTCTGCAATGCTATGCCAGCTATCCTTAGGTACCTTTTGAAATTTTGCAGAAAAAGTATAAAATAGCAAAATGTTTGAGTTGTCCTTTGACTGAATTAAATGATCACCTTTGAACAGGTCCAGAACATTCTACAAATTTATGGGTGTGCTGGAACTATAATTTTGTGCAAAAACATTTCACTAAGATGCTTGAAAATTTTTACTTTGAATAGAATGTGTATTTCTGCATTTTAATTCACTATTGCTTAGTATTTATTTAGTCACTATTTTATTAATACATTTCAGTTGGATTTATCTAATAAAATACCTTGCAATTGAGTAAAAGGAAAATAATAACTGTTGTGAAAATAGAAATAAGGGGCATGCCAATAAATAGAAAACATCCAGTTTCAAACACATACAGTATATTTAGATACATTTTTAAAGATACTTTATTAATTAACTTCAAAGAGCAAGCAATTTCTGATGTCCAGAAATCAGAGTTGGCCTTTTCACAAGACAGAATGGGCCAACTGTGGCTAAAACTTGATGCAGTGAAAAGTGTCTTGAATCTCTGATCTTCCCAAAGGTGCTTTTTCAAGAGGCACCTGGACTTTATTGTAACAAGAAAATCAAGTTGCCTCATGAAAAAGCACCTTTGGCAGAACTATGACTTGGATGACTGAGAATCCATATACACTTGAATCTCTGATGTTAATCTGCCTCCTTTGAGTAAAGTTATCATTCTTGTTCTGTTTTTGTTGTCAACATAAAGCACAAATGCCAGTCTGATTAGCTTTTATGCTAATCTTTTTAGTTTGCTGAATAAGGTACAGTTGGCTGATTGATTTCATAAATCATGGTTTTAGCCACAGTAGGATACCAATTGAACATGTAGGCCAAAACAAAGTGTAGCATGACTGAGTATGGTATGTGAACCAGGGGTGAAATCCAGCAGGTTCTGACAGGTTCTGGAGAACCAGTAGCGGAAATTTTGAGCAGTTCGGAGAAGCAGTAAATACCACCTCTGGCTGGCCCCAGAGTGGGGTGGGAATGGAGATTTTGCAATATCCTTTTCCTGCCATGCCCACCAAGCCATGGCCACCAAACCACATCATGCCTACCAAGCCACGCCTACAGAACCAGTTGTAAAAAAAATTGGATTTCACCACTGATGTGAACCCAGCTATAGGATGGTTGGGAGGCTCAATTAACTTGTCCTAACTTAATTTCTAAGTTAGCCTGTTGCTCAGGAGTAAACACTAACATCCTTTTATAGGAACAATGATAGAGGAACAAGGACTGGCAGTTTTTGAATTGTATTTCGGGTAACAAAATCTCCTGGCTTGGAATTTGCAAAAAAAAAAAAAGGAGATATTTAGTCAAAGTAAACTTTTTTAAACACTAAGTGAAGAACTCACTCAGAAATGTAAAATATTGATAGGATTTCATGTCAAGTCAACGTGTTGTATGTTTTATTTCTTGATTCCAGCAACAAGCCCTCCCAAAATGGTTACGTTTGATGAAATGATGGCAGCTGCAAGGAATCTGTCAAACTTGACTTTGGCTCATGAAATTGCTGTAAATGAGAATTTTCATTTGGAACGCATAGAGCATCCACAGAACAGGTAGGCTCAGGTTTTTAAAAGGATGGGGAAAAGGGAGCCAATCTGTTGATTTAAACAGATCAACAAGCAATCACAGATGGTTTGCATAATTTTAGGGGTCCTTTCAAATGTTCATCTTTTAGTACAGAATGTATACTCAAAAAGCTAAGCAAGTTCTTTTTTCAGGTTAAGCTTGTGGTTCAAACTGATACGCCCATGAGACATAAACATTGCTACGTAAAAAAGAACTTGAATGTGCAGTATACCTGTAAATACTGGCTAAGGTTACATGTCACACAAATCATGGCCTCTGTAACAACTACAATGGCCCATTTCACAAATAATTGAGTCCTGATCCTGGGTTTATAAACTGCTATGGCCTAGGATGTGATGGCGAACCTATGGCACATGTGCCCGAAGTGGCACGCAGAGCCATGTCGCCTGGTACGCGTGGCGTTGCCCATTCCTCTTCTGGATTTCTGGCGCACATGCGTGCACAACGATCAGCTGGCCTTTTTGCATGCGGCAGTGTGGGAAACTAGAAGAGCTGGTCTTCTATTTTCTGCATGAGCATGCACGGCGGGCAGCTGATCATCACGTGCGCATGCGCGCCAGAAACCTGGAAGAGTAGCTGGCTGAAACCAGAGGTTCAGTAGCTGAAACTGGAAGCTCATTTTCAGGTGCATGCATGCTCCCTGGGCAGCTCCTCTTCCAGGTTGTGGCCCAGACAAGTGCACATGAACACGCATGTTCCCTTTTCGGCACTCGGTGCCGAAAAAGGTTCGCCATCGCTGGCCTTGGATCTTTCTGTTAATGAAATGATAGGTCCTTTTCTCTAAGCAGGAACTTGGTTTGACTTACTTTGTTTTAGCACTTTGCTTTCTTTGAATGCTTTGAATGCTTATACTCTCCTGTCTTTCCCTTCTCATACCTGACAGCTTGCCTGGAAGGGTTAAACAAATTGTACATAAAGCATTCTGGGATCGCCTGGAAGAAGATTTGAAGGAAGATCCTCCTGAGTATGAGCATGCAATCAAACTGTTTGAGGAAATTAAAGAGGTAAGGTTTTGGTCCTGTTCTCTTAAGCTGAGTTTGTTTTTAAGCAGCCATGGAGCAGGTTTTGTACATTGGCATTCCGTAAATCAAAGTTGTAGATGTAAAGTGTGCGGCCTCTCAAGATATACCTACTCTAACTGTCCTTCAGGTGTCTTGACAATGATGTTTGGGAGAATGGTAAAGTTGAGTTTGAACCAGTAGTGGTTTCCACTTACCTTCGCTACCAGTTCAGAACTGTGAACGCTCGTGCACTTGCTTTGCTCGTGCGTAGTGCTTCTGCGTATGCACAGAATGTCCATGATGGGCGGAGCCTCCCGTCCAGTAGTGGGTTGCAAATCCTGTCGCTACCAGTTTGCTCTTGGGTGCGTGCTCGCTCGCGACACTTCTGCATAGGCACAGAAGCATTTGGGTGGATGGGTGGAGCCTCCCGCCACCGCCACTACCGATTCACCTGATCTGGGGCAAACTGGTAGCAACCCACCACTGCTCCCGCTGTCACCACTACTGGTTTGCCCAAACCGGTAAAAACCCACCACTGGTTTGAGCACACCTGAGAGGCAACCAGGGTGGGGAAGATTGCTGGAAAGTTTTATAACAGACAGAATAAAATGATTTTTAAAAAATTCTATATGTAGATACACTAAAGTTTAGCATGCTTTTTTCTTTTTGTTTATGATGGCATGGCTGCCAGAAGCAGAATTATACAAAGTTTGATAGCATTTATGGTAGCACTTCTTCTTTAATACTTGTCCCTGGTAGGGACCAGCATTAATGGCTAGCAACTGTTAAATATTTCAGTAGTCCATTTCTCAGAGGAAAAATGCTGATTTGGCCAACCCTTTCAGTATTTCCCTACAGTGATGCTAGACTCTGAGTTAGCATTGCTATATGTTCAAGGTGACCACAATAACTGCTCAGCTTATCCTGTCAGTGCTGAAAGGCAGTTAAAAAATGTGGGTGTCTGGCAGGCTTTGCCTGAAAGTTATATGTGTTAATATTTGTATGCCAAGTACTTAAACAGGGCCTGAATGAGATCCTGCTATGACGATAATATTTTACCATAACATTACATAATATCATAACATTATTTTGTAGTTTTTAAAGGTTTTGCAGTGGGTGGGGATAGGGTGTCTGTGTGTGACTGCGTATCTTTGTTTCAGTGTTGCCTCCTGGCAACTGCCTGGGTTATTCCTTGTTGGCAAAATTTTTCAGAATTGGTTTGTCATGGTCTCCTTCCTAGGGCTGGGAGAGAGTGACCAGCCCAAGGTCACCCAGCTGACTTTGTTCCTAAGAAGTAGAACTCATGTTATCCCCATTTCTAGCCTGATGCCTTAGCCACTACACCAAACTGACACTCTTGTTATTAGTAGAACTTGGATGTATTAATTTTTCACAACGTTTTTGAACTTTCAGGTAGTTTAAAATTGCCTCCATGGTTTTCCCTGAATTAGGTGGTGGTGGGAGCAAATTGAACCAAAATCACTTTGTTGTTAGCTTTGTGGCCACTTAGTTCCTCCAAATGACACCTTTGTGAAATAATCTAGATGTAGAACAGCATGTATCTGTTTTGCATCTAGCTACGGCATTCACATCATTTGAATTACAAAGTATATAGAGTGACTTCAAGTGGCAGGAAGGGCAGGACTCAGAATTGCTCTTGAAGAGGGAAGTTTGACATGTGCAACATAAAGCCACAATTGCTGAAATTCCTCCTTATATTATTGATTGGTTCTATGTGTGTCTTTGACCACATGAAATACAGATTTCTGTTATGGGTCATTAATTGCAATTTAGTTGACTTGTGATTTTAATCTTGCAGATCCTTCTTTCTTTTTTGAACCCGGGGGCTAACAGGATGCGCAACCAAATTTGTGAAGTCCTCGACACGGACCTTATAAGAAAGCAAGCTGAGCACAATGCAGTTGATATCCAGGGTCTTGCAAATTATGTAATTAGCACCATGGGGAAGATGTGCTCCAGTAAGGGACAATGATATCAACCAGTTAAAGCCCACTGGGAATATTGTAGCATTGTTGAGGTTGGTATGTGATTTGCTTTTAACATTAGGTGGTGGTAAAAGAATGATCTGAATCAATCCTCCCAAAATTTCAGTGTCTTGTATACCATTTAGAATTCTCAGCTAACATGACCTGTAGAGTCCTTCCATTTGTCTTTTATTGTTGATAGTCAGACATCAATAATACCTAACTTTGACTAAAGCATTGCTAGCTGCGGAATTATGGGAGTTGAAGCCCACTTAACCCAAAGTTGCTGAGGTTGAGAAACCCTGGACTAAAATGTCCCAAAGGTGCTTTTTCAAGAGGCAACTGGACTTTCTTGTTTTTCTTTGAATAATGTTTTGCTTCTCATCCAAGAAACTTCTTCAGTTCTGAAAGCCCAGTTGCCTTTTAAAAAGCACATTTGGGACAACCATGATCTAGATGATTTGAGAATTTCCATAGACATTTACCTGGACTAAAACATTCCAAATACAATCACTATCTTGAGTCTGACTTTAAACTGTGAATCTTTGGCCTTTTTTTTTTTTTTTTTGGTTTTCTGTTTTTTCCCCTGTCCCCTACCTTTTGTAAAAGCAACCATCCACTTCCATATTACTTTGGCTCTTGTAAAAGAAGCACCCTTTTGTTATATTTTCTTATGGTTCAACTCAGCTTTCAGTGTTGTTGTTTAAATCTCAATGGATATCTATTCCAGCTTGATGGCTATTTGCTTTTTAAAGCTTGATGCTTAAGAGTTTAAAAAGTGACTCTTGTACTGCCAGTTTTCCACAGGCATCTGGTAGAAGCAGAATAAGTAGGATTTATGTTATCATTTCTTGTGATGATGCGTTTGTATAAAGCTATAGGTTATATAAATATGTCACTACAGGAGCAAACAGCTGAAATTCTGCTCAGTAGCTTTACGATGTCATGCCTTATCTTTGAAGTTTGGAATTCGATGTAGTTTCTTATGAAAACTAAACTCTTGGAAAATTATCATAAAAGTACATATCGTGTTCACATTGTGAGAAAGAACAACTGACTAAATATATGTAAGTAACAATGTTTGAACCTACTGCAAATTTGTCATTTCTTGTATTTTTTTCAGGCAAATATTCCATGTTCTGGATCTCATGACAATGGATATGGTTAACTTTACCATAAAGAGTCTTAGACCTCACGTTCAGCGCAACTTGATAGATTATGAAAGAGCAAAATTCCAAGATATACTTGAAGAAACTCCAAGTATGTTCTTTGCTTACATAAAAAGGTGATAGAGGCAATTGTATGAGATCCGAAGCAGTTGAGCAAAAGGCTGCAACAGATTTGGGGAGAGGAGAGAAGTATTCTAAAACTTTTCGAGGATTACCGTCAGTAAAACAATCTTGTGTTTGCAAAAATGCTCTGGCTTACATGTTTTACTGTCTGGATATATTTTTACACTGTATGCTTATGCATGACTATAATGTTACTTTGTCATGTTGTAAGTCAGTTTTTAAAAACTTTCTCTAGTTTTCAATATTCACCTGTTTTATTTTCTTTGGGTAATTAGGTCCTGAAGTTATTCCCCCCCCACACACACTCCCCATAGCTTATTTACTGAACTGGGTACATGCCTTTATAAAACAAACAGTAGAAGTCTGATCTTTCTTATCTCTGTCTCCAAATGTTCAGGTGCCCTAGACTTGACAACCGAATGGATAAGGGAATCAATACAAGAGGAACTATCTTCTATTTCTTGTGAAATGTCCTCATCTCCTGGTGCTAATGGGATCTCAAAAGCAAATCTTAGCCCGATTGTGGTGTTAACAAACAGCTACCTGAAACTGTTAGAGTGGGATTATCAGAAAACTTTCTACCAGCAATTCCTTCCATTCTTCTCAATTTCTTATTGATTTAATTATTTGGCATTTGTCAGCATGCCCATTTAATGTCTGCTTTATCAGTGGAGGGGTTTGTCTTTTTGTAAACATGAACTTTTTTAAAAAAAAGTTTTTATTGGTTTTATTACAGCGACACAACACAACACAAACATGCATAACATAAGCACATAATCTCTGTTTATGATGGTTTCGTTCCTTCAGCTTTCTGCTTTATACATTCCCTTTATCTCTTCTTTTTTACTATCTTTGACTTTATCGTCCCTTTACATCTAGTTTCATTTATTTACAATATTTTATACATTTGGTATCTTCTCTTTTCCATCCTTCTTTTTCTATTCAGTTTTCCTATTCTCCAACCACTTGTACCATTTGGTCCATATTTGATAATATTCTGTCTCTTCCTTTTCCTTTATTTCTTTCGTTAATTTATCCATCTCCGCACAATCCAGAATTTTCTTGATTGTTTCTTCTTTTGTAAACATGAACTTTTAATAGTCAGTTAAGGGCAAACTCATTTCATAATGTGAAATGACAAATTGACAACAGCCAAATACCTCCTATTTGCAATTTAGGGCTTTAGGAATTTATTATTTATTTAAGCAATGAAAGGAGTAGAGGAGAGAGAATAATGAATGAGCTTAACTAGCTTTAAAAAATTTCTGATCTATGCAACTTGAAGAATAAATTAAAAATATTTTTCTTGATGCTTTGTATATATATTCTGAGTAAGCAGGTAAAAAAACTATTTGCAACTACCATCCTTCCTTGCTTCTCTATAAAATATAAAATCAGTATGTGAATAGGTGGCTTGGTTTGATCTACGTAAAGATCATCCCTTTAAGCTTGAGAATCAGAATATATCCTGGGAATAATAGTATGGCACACAGAAATAACCATATCCTTCTTTCTACTATATTAGTAAGGTGTGGTGTATCCAGATTCTAAACTGATGCACAATGTTCACACTGTGTGCATTGTATGCACAAACATCTTTGATGTGTGTGTTTTTAAATTGCAACTTTCTGTAGCTGATTTATTTCTATATAGGATTATATAGGAAAATGGAAACGTATACTTTAATGACTGCTACATCACATACAGCAAAAAGTCAAAAAGAAGGTCCATTTCTAAATAGCAGTATAGTAATATCTGAGAAGTAGAATGTACTTGGAAAGGAAGCTTATTTCTATTAGCTATTTTTAAAAAACCAAAGATGAGAGACTCCAAAGAAAGAAACTATGAAGTTGGAAGGGAAACAACTCAAATTTCTTTCTGGAGTCATCATGCTCTGTGCAAATGAGAGACAGACTCATTTAATTGCCTGGCTTGATGACTCAGGTTCTTGTGTACTTTATGCAATATGACATAAAGTTTCAAAACTCTGAAGTATGTAGTTCTGCCATTATTGTGTCAGTTTTCTTCATTGGGTCTGACATGTAAGTTAGGTAAATTGGTCCTAGACTGTGTCATTCATATTGTGGTTTTATTCATATTGTGGTTTTATTCACACATCAAGCTATATTCTCCTCCTCCTATCTCTGAGACGGTGTTGACAGGGGCAGAGGTCGGCCCCGAGGCGCCTCACTTGTGGTGTGATCGATTCTCGCCCTTCTGTTCAACATCTATATGAAGCCGCTGGGTGAGATCATCAGTGGCTTGGTGTGAGGTACCAGCTGTCGCTGATGACACCCAGCTGTACTTTTCCACATCGGGCCACCCCAATGAAGCTATCGAAGTGCTGTCCCGGTGTTTGGAGGCCGTACGGGTCTGGATGGGGAGAAACAGGCTCAAGCTCAATCCCTCCAAGACTGAGTGGCTGTGGATGCCGGCATCCCGGGACAGTCAGCTGGGTCCTCGGCTGGCTGGTGGGGGCGAGGCATTGGCCCCGATGGAGAGGGTGCGCAATCTGGGCGTTCTCCTGGATGAACGGCTGTCTTTTGAAGACCATTTGATGGCCGTCTCCAGGAGAGCTTTCCACCAGGTTCGCCTGGTGCGCCAGTTGCGCCCCTTTCTAGACCGGGATGCCTTATGCACGGTCACTCACGCCCTCGTGACGTCTCGCCTGGATTACTGCAATGCTCTCTACATGGGGCTCCCCTTGAGGGGCATCCGGAGGCTTCAGTTGGTCCAGAACGCGGCTGCGCGGGTGATAGAGGAGCCCTCGGGGCTCCTGTTACACCTATCCTCGCAGACTGCACTGGCTACCTGTGGCCTTCCGGGTGCGCTTCAAGGTGTTGGTCACAATCTTTAAAGCGCTCCATGGCATAGGGCCGGGCTATTTACGGGACCGCCTACTGCTTCCAAATACCTCTCACCGACCCGTGCGCTCCCACAGAGGGACTCCTCAGGGTGCCGTCAGCTAGGCAGTGCCGTCTGGCGACACCAGGAAGGGCCTTCTCTGTGGGGCTCCCACCCTCTGGAACGAACTCCCCAGGACTTCGTCAACTTCCGGACCTCCGAACCTTTCGTCATGAGCTTAAAACGCACTTATTCATCTGCTGGACTGGATTAGATTTTAAAGTTATTGGTTTTAAGGGTTTTATTATTTATATTGTTTTAAATTAGGCAATAGAATAAGTTTTTAATTGTTGTTTTTAATTTGTATTTATATGTATTTTAACTGCCTGTGAACCGCCCTGAGTCCTTAGGGAGATAGGGCGGTATATAAATTTGAAAAAATAAATAAATAAATAAATAAATAAACAATAGGGTAATTTATTTGATTTTGGCTTAGTGAGCTAGGTAAACTCAGCCATTGTCATTGATAAACCATAGTTTACAGTTTAACTTGTTCTTCAAATATGCACCAGACAGTTTTTATTTGCTGCTTTTGAGACTATGCCTTTGTATACCTTGTCATAACGTTTCTATAACTGCCCAAGAATAAAATGTTTTAGGGTCTTTGTTACCATGATCATCAAAATTACTGTTTAGTACAAGGAACTTTACTTGCAAATCAAGGGTGGGCAACTATGCTGCTGCTGTAAAGTATCTTGTAGATTTGAGGACAAAAAGTTTTAGTTGAACCATTCAAACAAATGACAGCTGTGTTGTGACTTACCCTTTTGATATTAAAAAATAAAAAATGCCTGTTGCATGCAATGATATTTTGGTCCCTTTTCCCCAAATTCTGTCCTCTTGATTAAATTCTGTCCTCCTAGTTTTAAAAAATGGTTTCTATAATTCCTTGCCATATGATAACACATCTTGAGGACACAAAGTTAGGACAACTGGTTTTGTTCTATTTATTCATTAGTCAATCTTGTATTTAAACTTATTAAGTTTACATATAAGACGAGGAATGAAGACGAATGAAGACAAATGAAGACTAGCATACTAATCTGTCTCTCCTTCACCAATTGTAGAGCTAATCCTCAAGTCCACAAAGAGGGCACCTTCTCTACAATTAATTGGCTTTCAATTCATTAAATAGTTTAATGTTTAATCATAGTTTTGATTAAGAAGATTCCTATGGAACTAAGGAACCTCTGGAAAATGTTCATGTTGTAAACAAGAAGTTCATACTTGCATCAAGTACTTGTTGACTCATTGCCAGAGCAGTTTAATAATTGTATGACTATTTAAATTCCAACTGTAGTTTTTAAATTGTATGATGTCATGTTTATTTCCTGTTCTGCACATGGGCCTAGATATGATTGGTGGGATTATTAATCTATCTGACCAACACTAGAAATGGTTGTTTTTCCTTGGCACAGGATGTATTTAATTCCATTAAATCATGAGAATCATTGATGGTTCACTACAAGAGGTGTTATATGTTAATAGTGGAATTTCAGTTATGGGTTTTTCAAAAGTGAATAGGGGTATTAGCATAATAATGGATAAAGTATATGAATTGAGTAGTGACTGGTTTAAATCTCTTATCACACTGACCTCAGTGTTGGGTTTCATGTTGCATAAATTGGCACATTATTTAACCCATTAGACAAATATTCTAAGTTGATCAGTTGGATGATTGCCAGTTATTTAGCTGGTTAAATATTATTGAATATTCAAAGAATTCAAAGTGATTGCTTCTCTTTTTGTTGTAGTAACTCTTTATTAACAAGAATAGAGTAAGGATCATTTGTCCTAGAAAATGAAGTAAAGCTTCTGTTAGTCTGATTCTAGTAGTAGGTGCTACAATTCATATCCAAAGGGGAGACCCCATTGTACACTAGCTCCATTTAAAATTCCAGTGAAAAATGGTACGTCTTCAGTTATGCCGAGTTTAAATAATAGCATCTTGATAAGGAAGAGCATCTCAATTTCCAAGGAATCCAGTGGTCCATAAAATGCTATCCTAAATTCTATAAGATTATAGCCTAAAATGATTTTCATTATTTAACATTAGACATTAAATACCCAGACTAGGTTTTTATCTTAGAATATGAATCTGTTATACAATTCCTGTAAAGACTGATAAAATGATATATGTGGAAAATCCTTTGAAGTATTAGCTAAATTCTAAGTGTTGATTTAAGTATCTGTCTTTTTAATTTTCAAGAGGACTGCATCTAGACTACCTCTAGACAATTGTGATAACTTCATTTGGTGCTTTCTTACACAGGTTAGTATACAGTTTTGACTAACATTCAGTAATTTACCTGTCCACAGTTTATCATGATCATCAACTAGGAAAATGGCCAATTCTGAAGGTCACTAGGGTTGGGAATAGTGGTAATAAAATTGTGCCATATAAAGAACATAATCTGTGATTATGAATAAAGATGTCTAAGTTCGGTGTCTTATTTTAATTATTTTTCCCAAAGTCTCAACATTATTCTGTACACTATACACTTTAGGCCAGTTTGATATAAAATCCAAAGACATTTAATAATACTGCCTGATTCCATTTTAAATTCCACTTTAAAATGGATGTTGTATTTAACATAGGCAATATTTGCATATCAGATTTATCTAAAGGCCAGATGACACCATCTCTCAAAGGAAGCTTAGAAGAAAAAAAACACTCACTTACTTCCCATATGTTCATTGAATCTATGGATTCCTTCCATTTTAAAGATAACTTATTTAGAGTAAACATTACCGTGTTTCCCCGAAAACAAGACATGTCCCGAAAATAAGGCCAAGCCTGATTTTTGGGGTGGGCCTAAATATACGCTTTCACTGAAAATAAGCCCCCCCCTCACACACACACACACAAACACACACAACCCTTCCAAACAGCCATATCCCTGCAAACTCCTGCGCCCCCCCCGCCCCTTTCGCTGCCCGCGGCACCAACCGTAGACCTCAAGCGCCTGCTCCTATACCATGGTGTCGGCCTGCCCACTCTCTCCTCCATGCCCAGGCGCCATGTCCGCATAGCCTGCACTACCGAGCACCTGCCACAGCAGCCCCAGCACAAGAATTACCGCCCCGGGGCTTCCTTCACAGGGCAGCCACCAGCGGCCAAGCTCAGTTGCGGGCGAGGAGCATTGGCCATGGCTGGGCCAGCCAAGCTGTGTCTGTCAGCGCTGCCCTCAATGTGGCTGCTTGGCATCTCGCTACAGGCACCTGGAAAGAGTAAACTGGACCTGCAGCGGGTGCTCCATTCAGTCAACGCTCGGGCAATCGGAGCGGAGCAGAGCAGTGGGGGAAAGGGAGGCCTCAGGCCACCATCACTATAGAGTGGGAAGCAAACTCCCAGAGCAGCTGCTGCCCTGGCTGTGGTTTGGAAACCACAGAGGCAGAGTTTGGGGGAAAGAAAGAAAGACTTCTGCTGCTTCTGCTTTTGGCTGCATGCAAGGAAAGCAGGAGAAGCAGCTTTCTTTCTCTCCCCCAAACTCTGCCTCTGCGGCTTCCAAACCCCAGCCAGGGCAGCAGCCGCTCTCGGAGTGTGCGTCCCACTTTATGGTGATGGCTGAAGCTGGAGCCTGCTGGGAGAGCTGGCCCAGGCCGTGGCTTCTGCGCAGGTGCCGGTGGCATTGACTATGAGCTCAAGGACCTGGTGCTCACTGGCTTCGCCCACATTGACATGGTGAGTCCTGGGAGGTGCATGAGTGGGAGATAGAGACAGACACTCGCGCGGCTTGGCGCCTTCGGGCCACTCGCATTCTACACACACACCCCGCAGGAGGAGAGGAGCTTGATGGTGGTGTGTGAAGGGAGCCTCTCTCTGCCGGACTCCCGGCTGTGAGTGCGCAGGCCGCCTGGGCCTCCTGCATCCCCGAAATAATAAGACCTCCCCCTCGATAATAAGGCCAAGCCCTTATTTTGGGGTTGAAAAGAAAATAACCCTGTCTTATTTTCGGGGAAACACGGTACTCTTCATTTCAATTCAGTATTAATGCTCTTCAGTGATAACATTTTTAAAGACGTTCTTATAGCTGTATCAAACAGATTTTAGTAAACCCCTTTTTAAAAATTTGGCAGGTTCTATTTACTGGATCAACAGAAGTCATCCAAAATGCCTTTCACTGATGAGCAGAGCAGTGACTGTGATTCTTCGCGATCTTCAGAAAGTGCAACTTCTTCATCTAGTGACTCTGAATACTCAAGGCAGAGTTTTACCAGTGATTCTTCAAGCAAGCCCAGTTCTCCAACCTGTAAGCAAGAAGCACATATGTGCCTTTGAATTGCCAAAAGGGTCTGGGATAAGTTCACATTAGATATGCAGATCCTCCTCCATTTTGAGAAGGATGTTGGTAGACTATTATCTTCTGGCTTTATTTGGGCATTTGTAGGATTTTTGTCAAAGGAGGACAGTGCAAAGTCTCTGACATTTTTTGATTGTGTCCTCGGAACACTCAAAATAATTTCCCAAATTGTGCAAAATTTCAGTGGTTTCCTGTGGGAGTTGAAGCTGGCCACATTTTAGGGGTTTTTTTTAGCTTTCTTCCATGACATCATGCCAAATCCTGTGGGAAAAAGTGATTTTCCAGAATGTGAGATTATTATTAATTTATGACCAACACAGGTTTGACTCCTAGCAGTTGCCCATGTATTGATGGTAGGCATTAGTAAAGATATCATGAAGGACTTCCTTGAATTATGTTTATAATTGCTGTCTGCAATGCTATGCCAGCTATCCTTAGGTACCTTTTGAAATTTTGCAGAAAAAGTATAAAATAGCAAAATGTTTGAGTTGTCCTTTGACTGAATTAAATGATCACCTTTGAACAGGTCCAGAACATTCTACAAATTTATGGGTGTGTTGAACTATAATTTTGTGCAAAAACATTTCACTAAGATGCTTGAAAATTTTTACTTTGAATAGAATGTGTATTTCTGCATTTTAATTCACTATTGCTTAGTATTTATTTAATCACTATTTTATTAATACATTTCAGTTGGATTTATCTAATAAAATACCTTGCAATTGAGTAAAAGGAAAATAATAACTGTTGTGAAAATAGAAATAAGGGGCATGCCAATAAATAGAAAACATCCAGTTTCAAACACATACAGTATATTTAGATACATTTTTAAAGATACTTTATTAATTAACTTCAAAGAGCAAGCAATTTCTGATGTCCAGAAATCAGAGTTGGCCTTTTCACAAGACAGAATGGGCCAACTGTGGATAAAACTTGATGCAGTGAAAAGTGTCTTGAATCTCTGATCTTCCCAAAGGTGCTTTTTCAAGAGGCACCTGGACTTTATTGTAACAAGAAAATCAAGTTGCCTCATGAAAAAGCACCTTTGGCAGAACTATGACTTGGATGACTGAGAATCCATATACACTTGAATCTCTGATGTTAATCTGCCTCCTTTGAGTAAAGTTATCATTCTTGTTCTGTTTTTGTTGTCAACATAAAGCACAAATGCCAATCTGATTAGCTTTTATGCTAATCTTTTTAGTTTGCTGAATAAGGTACAGTTGGCTGATTGATTTCATAAATCATGGTTTTAGCCACAGTAGGATACCAATTGAACATGTAGGCCAAAACAAAGTGTAGCATGACTGAGTATGGTATGTGAACCAGGGGTGAAATCCAGCAGGTTCTGACAGGTTCTGGAGAACCAGTAGCGGAAATTTTGAGCAATTCGGAGAAGCAGTAAATACCACCTCTGGCTGGCCCCAGAGTGGGGTGGGAATGGAGATTTTGCAATATCCTTCCCTCAGGAGTGAGGTGGGAATGGAGATTTTGCAATATCCTTTTCCTGCCATGCCCACCAAGCCATGGCCACCAAACCACATCATGCCTACCAAGCCACGCCTACAGAACCAGTTGTAAAAAAAATTGGATTTCACCACTGATGTGAACCCAGCTATAGGATGGTTGGGAGGCTCAATTAACTTGTCCTAACTTAATTTCTAAGTTAGCCTGTTGCTCAGGAGTAAACACTAACATCCTTTTATAGGAACAATGATAGAGGAACAAGGACTGGCAGTTTTTGAATTGTATTTCGGGTAACAAAATCTCCTGGCTTGGAATTTGCAAAAAAAAAAGGAGATATTTAGTCAAAGTAAACTTTTTTAAACACTAAGTGAAGAACTCACTCAGAAATGTAAAATATTGATAGGATTTCATATCAAGTCAACGAGTTGTATGTTTTATTTCTTGATTCCAGCAACAAGCCCTCCCAAAATGGTTACGTTTGATGAAATGATGGCAGCTGCAAGGAATCTGTCAAACTTGACTTTGGCTCATGAAATTGCTGTAAATGAGAATTTTCATTTGGAACGCATAGAGCATCCACAGAACAGGTAGGCTCAGGTTTTTAAAAGGATGGGGAAAAGGGAGCCAATCTGTTGATTTAAACAGATCAACAAGCAATCACAGATGGTTTGCATAATTTCAGGGGTCCTTTCAAATGTTCATCTTTTAGTACAGAATGTATACTCAAAAAGCTAAGCAAGTTTTTTTTTCAGGTTAAGCTTGTGATTCAAACTGATAAGCCCATGAGACATAAACATTGCTACGTAAAAAAGAACTTGAATGTGCAGTATACCTGTAAATACTGGCTAAGGTTACATGTCACACAAATCATGGCCTCTGTAACAACTACAATGGCCCATTTCACAAATAATTGAGTCCTGATCCTGGGTTTATAAACTGCTATGGCCTAGGACAGTGGTTCCCAACCAGTGTGCCGCGGCACTAAGGGGTGCCGTGAGATCTTTTGAGGGTGCCGGGAACTTTTGAGCTACAGAGATTTTAAATATCTATTTCCTTATAAGGGTGCCGGGAACTTTTGAAAGGCTTTCCAAGGGTGCCTCAAACAAGAAAAGGTTGTGCCTCAAACAAGAAAAGGTTGGGAACCACTGGCCTAGGATGTGATGGCGAACCTATGGCACATGTGCCCGAAGTGGCATGCAGAGCCATGTCACCTGGCACGCGTGGTGTTGCCCATTCCTCTTCTGGATTTCTGGCGCACATGCGTGCACAACGATCAGCTGGCCTTTTTGCATGCGGCAGTGTGGGAAACTAGAAGAGCTGGTCTTCTATTTTCTGCATGAGCATGCACGGCGGGCAGCTGATCATCATGTGCGCATGCGCGCCAGAAACCTGGAAGAGTAGCTGGCTGAAACCAGAGGTTCAGTAGCTGAAACTGGAAGCTCATTTTCAGGTGCATGCATGCTCCCTGGGCAGCTCCTCTTCCAGGTTGTGGCCCAGACAAGTGCACATGAACACGCATGTTCCCTTTTCGGCACTCAGTGCCGAAAAAGGTTCGCCATCGCTGGCCTTGGATCTTTCTGTTAATGAAATGATAGGTCCTTTTCTCTAAGCAGGAACTTGGTTTGACTTACTTTGTTTTAGCACTTTGCTTTCTTTGAATGCTTTGAATGCTTATACTCTCCTGTCTTTCCCTTCTCATACCTGACAGCTTGCCTGGAAGGGTTAAACAAATTGTACATAAAGCATTCTGGGATCGCCTGGAAGAAGATTTGAAGGAAGATCCTCCTGAGTATGAGCATGCAATCAAACTGTTTGAGGAAATTAAAGAGGTAAGGTTTTGGTCCTGTTCTCTTAAGCTGAGTTTGTTTTTAAGCAGCCATGGAGCAGGTTTTGTACATTGGCATTCCGTAAATTAAAGTTGTAGATGTAAAGTGTGCAGCCTCTCAAGATATACCTACTCTAACTGTCCTTCAGGTGTCTTGACAATGATGTTTGGGAGATGGTAAAGTTGAGTTTGAACCAGTAGTGGTTTCCACTTACCTTCGCTACCAGTTCAGAACTGTGAACGCTCGTGCACTTGCTTTGCTTGTGCGTAGTGCTTCTGCGTATGCACAGAATGTCCATGATGGGCGGAGCCTCCCGTCCAGTAGTGGGTTGCAAATCCTGTCGCTACCAGTTTGCTCTTGGGTGCGTGCTCGCTCGCGACACTTCTGCATAGGCACAGAAGCATTTGGGTGGGTGGGTGGAGCCTCCCGCCACCGCCACTACCGATTCACCTGATCTGGGGCAAACTGGTAGCAACCCACCACTGCTCCCGCAGTCACCACTACTGGTTTGCCCAAACCGGTAAAAACCCACCACTGGTTTGAGCACACCTGAGAGGCAACCAGGGTGGGGAAGATTGCTGGAAAGTTTTATAACAGACAGAATAAAATGATTTTTAAAAAATTCTATATGTAGATACACTAAAGTTTAGCATGCTTTTTTCTTTTTGTTTATGATGGCATGGCTGCCAGAAGCAGAATTATACAAAGTTTGATAGCATTTATGGTAGCACTTCTTCTTTAATACTTGTCCCTGGTAGGGACCAGCATTAATGGCTAGCAACTGTTAAATATTTCAGTAGTCCATTTCTCAGAGGAAAAATGCTGATTTGGCCAACCCTTTCAGTATTTCCCTACAGTGATGCTAGACTCTGAGTTAGCATTGCTATATGTTCAAGGTGACCACAATAACTGCTCAGCTTATCCTGTCAGTGCTGAAAGGCAGTTAAAAAATGTGGGTGTCTGGCAGGCTTTGCCTGAAAGTTATATGTGTTAATATTTGTATGCCAAGTACTTAAACAGGGCCTGAATGAGATCCTGCTATGACGATAATATTTTACCATAACATTACATAATATCATAACATTATTTTGTAGTTTTTAAAGGTTTTGCAGTGGGTGGGGATAGGGTGTCTGTGTGTGACTGCGTATCTTTGTTTCAGTGTTGCCTCCTGGCAACTGCCTGGGTTATTCCTTGTTGGCAAAATTTTTCAGAAATGGTTTGTCATGGTCTCCTTCCTAGGGCTGGGAGAGAGTGACCAGCCCAAGGTCACCCAGCTGACTTTGTTCCTAAGAAGTAGAACTCATGTTATCCCCATTTCTAGCCTGATGCCTTAGCCACTACACCCATTTCTAGCCTGATGCCTTAGCCACTACACCAAACTTGTTATTAGTAGAACTTGGATGTATTAATTTTTCACAATGTTTTTGAACTTTCAGGTAGTTTAAAATTGCCTCCATGGTTTTCCCTGAATTAGGTGGTGGTGGGAGCAAATTGAACCAAAATCACTTTGTTGTTAGCTTTGTGGCCACTTAGTTCCTCCAAATGACACCTTTGTGAAATAATCTAGATGTAGAACAGCATGTATCTGTTTTGCATCTAGCTACGGCATTCACATCATTTGAATTACAAAGTATATAGAGTGACTTCAAGTGGCAGGAAGGGCAGGACTCAGAATTGCTCTTGAAGAGGGAAGTTTGACATGTGCAACATAAAGCCACAATTGCTGAAATTCCTCCTTATATTATTGATTGGTTCTATGTGTGTCTTTGACCACATGAAATACAGATTTCTGTTATGGGTCATTAATTGCAATTTAGTTGACTTGTGATTTTAATCTTGCAGATCCTTCTTTCTTTTTTGAACCCGGGGGCTAACAGGATGCGCAACCAAATTTGTGAAGTCCTCGACACGGACCTTATAAGAAAGCAAGCTGAGCACAATGCAGTTGATATCCAGGGTCTTGCAAATTATGTAATTAGCACCATGGGGAAGATGTGTGCTCCAGTAAGGGACAATGATATCAACCAGTTAAAGCCCACTGGGAATATTGTAGCATTGTTGAGGTTGGTATGTGATTTGCTTTTTAACATTAGGTGGTGGTTAAAAGAATGATCTGAATCAATCCTCCCCAAAATTTCAGGTGTCTTGTATACCATTTAGAATTCTCAGCTAACATGACCTGTAGAGTCCTTCCATTTGTCTTTTATTGTTGATAGTCAGACATCAATAATACCTAACTTTGACTAAAGCATTGCTAGCTGCGGAATTATGGGAGTTGAAGCCCACTTAACCCAAAGTTGCTGAGGTTGAGAAACCCTGGACTAAAATGTCCCAAAGGTGCTTTTTCAAGAGGCAACTGGACTTTCTTGTTTTTCTTTGAATAATGTTTTGCTTCTCATCCAAGAAACTTCTTCAGTTCTGAAAGCCCAGTTGCCTTTTAAAAAGCACATTTGGGACAACCATGATCTGGATGATTTGAGAATTTCCATAGACATTTACCTGGACTAAAACATTCCAAATACAATCACTATCTTGAGTCTGACTTTAAACTGTGAATCTTTGGCCTTTTTTTTTTTTTTTGGTTTTCTGTTTTTTTCCCTGTCCCCTACCTTTTGTAAAAGCAACCATCCACTTCCATATTACTTTGGCTCTTGTAAAAGAAGCACCCTTTTGTTATATTTTCTTATGGTTCAACTCAGCTTTCAGTGTTGTTGTTTAAATCTCAATGGATATCTATTCCAGCTTGATGGCTATTTGCTTTTTAAAGCTTGATGCTTAAGAGTTTAAAAAGTGACTCTTGTACTGCCAGTTTTCCACAGGCATCTGGTAGAAGCAGAATAAGTAGGATTTATGTTATCATTTCTTGTGATGATGCGTTTGTATAAAGCTATAGGTTATATAAATATGTCACTACAGGAGCAAACAGCTGAAATTCTGCTCAGTAGCTTTACGATGTCATGCCTTATCTTTGAAGTTTGGAATTCGATGTAGTTTCTTATGAAAACTAAACTCTTGGAAAATTATCATAAAAGTACATATCGTGTTCACATTGTGAGAAAGAACAACTGACTAAATATATGTAAGTAACAATGTTTGAACCTACTGCAAATTTGTCATTTCTTGTATTTTTTTCAGGCAAATATTCCATGTTCTGGATCTCATGACAATGGATATGGTTAACTTTACCATAAAGAGTCTTAGACCTCACGTTCAGCGCAACTTGATAGATTATGAAAGAGCAAAATTCCAAGATATACTTGAAGAAACTCCAAGTATGTTCTTTGCTTACATAAAAAGGTGATAGAGGCAATTGTATGAGATCCGAAGCAGTTGAGCAAAAGGCTGCAACAGATTTGGGGAGAGGAGAGAAGTATTCTAAAACTTTTCGAGGATTACCGTCAGTAAAACAATCTTGTGTTTGCAAAAATGCTCTGGCTTACATGTTTTACTGTCTGGATATATTTTTACACTGTATGCTTATGCATGACTATAATGTTACTTTGTCATGTTGTAAGTCAGTTTTTAAAAACTTTCTCTAGTTTTCAATATTCACCTGTTTTATTTTCTTTGGGTAATTAGGTCCTGAAGTTATTCCCCCCCCACACACACTCCCCATAGCTTATTTACTGAACTGGGTACATGCCTTTATAAAACAAACAGTAGAAGTCTGATCTTTCTTATCTCTGTCTCCAAATGTTCAGGTGCCCTAGACTTGACAACCGAATGGATAAGGGAATCAATACAAGAGGAACTATCTTCTATTTCTTGTGAAATGTCCTCATCTCCTGGTGCTAATGGGATCTCAAAAGCAAATCTTAGCCCGATTGTGGTGTTAACAAACAGCTACCTGAAACTGTTAGAGTGGGATTATCAGAAAAAAACAATTCCAGAGGTAAATTGCTTTCTATCTCAGAACTTCTAAAATTTTTATTCTTCTTTTTCTGTAATACACAGTGGATAGCAATTTATACTTAAATCATGGTTGACTTAACCATGATTTATGGAGAAAAGCACAACACACTAATCCAAAAACAAGTCATGTTATAGGTTAGCATGTTGCCTGATTCTAGGCCAGTAGATTTTTCATAGTTATTACCATCCACAATGTCATAGATAGATACTTTTTCAAGAATAAGCTTGATAAAGATTGACTTCCTTTTATAATGTGAACCGATGGCTTGACAGCCATATATTTCATTGCATAATAATTTTATGCCTTGTATTTGGTGTGATTAGTTATTCACTGAGGCCCTGACTCTGTGGTAACCTATTTACTTTGTCCTATAGAAATTAATGGAAACACCTAATTCTGCAAAATATGCTGCCATCAGATACAATGACAATCATTGTTTTAATAATTTTAAGAGACAGGAGAAAGTCATGACAGTTAAGCCTATAACATCTAGTCTTAAATGCTAGTTAGTACCTCCAGGCTCTTAAAATTTTACTACCTTAAATAGCAGTTATTGGGGAGCAACAGCAAAAAAGTAGATCCTCCTATTTAATTTAAGAGCTTCTAAATGAATCTGATTGGTTAATGTGTGATATAGAAAGCTGGGATCAGCCTTGAGCTTTAACCAATACCTGTGTAAGTTCCATTTGCTCTTTAAACTAATTTTCACTTAAAGGTTTATAAAATAATATTAATAAAGAAACTGAGTACGCAAATTTTGCATTTGTGTTGCCAGCAGTATTGAATATCATGAAAATATGGTGATAGTTTTCAGGAGACTTCTTTTATCCTGGACCTGATGAAAAAGTTGACATCCTCACGAAGATGTACTTTGTTAAATATAGTCAGATGTTTGATGATTGTTCATAAATGTTACTCTTCCAATTGTTTCAGACACTAATGACAGATGAAGCTCGCCTTCAAGAATTATCCAAGAAATTGAATCAGTTGAAAATTGTAGCGTGTATTTCTCTCATAACAAGCAACATGCTGCCTGCAGTTATTGAGGATATTCCAGACTTCGTTGAGAAACAAAAAAGGATTTCTTTTGTTTTGCTCGAAGGAATGCATAAGGAGTAAGTAAACACATGAATGACTGAATTATGGTTTTAAAAAGGCAAAAGCATTATGTGATAGCATTTTGTTTCTAATCTCCCTCCCTCTTTCTTCTTGCAGGACTTTTGATTTAAAAGAAGCTCTTAATGCAATAGGTATTCAGACATGTAGTGCAATAAATGAATCACTCACAAAGAGAGGCTTTCAACTATTAAATAAAGAAGTTCAAGCAAATGTGGCAGGTCAGCTCTGCAATATTGTTGAAGAAGACAATGCTGTCATCACCTTAATTGGTTAGTGATAAATTACTTGACATATTCTTAATATAAATGTATATTTAAATGTACCTATGATTCCTGATCACTTTCTCCTATACATTTATTTTTTAAAAGTCTTCCCCTTGTTCCCATTGTGAAGATTGGGTCCACCTGCTTCTTCTGTTTAATAGTACATTACTGATTTTAGATTTAGATTTCAGTTGCAGAATCCAGAAATCCTACCTTCACTAAATGATGATTCCAGTTTTAGCCAGATTTGTTATTTGAAAGGAGCACGAGTTCAGGATAGCTAGCTTTGTCTGTCCTATTTAAAGCCTGCATGAACCCCGTCACTAGCTTGCAATAGATTATGCAGATGGTTCTCCCCATTGACTGTTTGTGACCTTGTTAACTGTTGAATAAGCCAGTTGACTGGGTTGATCACATATTTTACAAATCAGTGCTGAAGTTCGCTAAACAAATTACTAAACCAAGCAAACATGACTTATGATATGTGAATCTTGGCAGGCATGGCTATAACTGGAGACCTGTAGTTTGCTCAGGCATTGGGAGCAGGAAATGGAAACCTATGTCTCTTAAAGTATTACTAAATTATAGCTCTCATATTGTCCACGCTGAATATGACTGCATTGTAGACTTCCCTGAAAGAGGAAATATGTCTTTTGTATAGATTTCCAATGCATTTTGCAGTCTTCGTGCCAAATCATTAGATATAGATTAGATGTCAACTTCTAATGCATCCATATCAGTCAGGGTGCTACGGTATCTGTATAGCCACACGGTCTTTTTTGATGTGTGAATGCTTTGCAGTTAATCATATTAGTTGATCAGTTTTCATTCATCATGAGAAATTAATGCTGTCCTAACTAATGCCAGGAAATCTAATTGTACATGTATGTGTGGGTATTTTCTTTTTCTTTTTCAGGTAAACGGATTCATTTGTACATGAAAAGTATATTGCTTGCTTCTCCATGCTTTCAAAAATCTATGCCTACAGTTCCTGGAGGTCTTGGTGTGATTCAGAAAGAGCTAGAGACTATTGGATCCCAGTATGCTAGCATTGTTAACCTTAATAAACAGGTTTATGGACCATTCTATGCAAGTATCTTTCGAAAACTGCTGTACAATGAGACAGAAACAAACAAAGCCGAACTTGAGACTTCTACCAACTGAAATATGTACAGCTTCTTTTTTGGTCCCTCCTTTTCACAATATTTATATTGTGATCTGCATTTTTCTTTTGACTATGCATAGATTGCAGTGATGACTGTTAATGTGAGACAGAGAGAAATGTGTTTTTATTATACAGATTACAGTCAAATAAATAAAAAGTTCCCTCCAAATTAAAGCAATTACTACATTTTAAAAAGGTAATTTTTGAAAGGATCAATTCTGTTTGTAGCTATGGATTATAATGTGGCACTTATTTACTGTAATTTTCTTTTTCTTACACAAATATTTCAGACATGTATGATAAATGCCTACAGTAATATAAATCTCTTAAATGTTTAATATGCTTATGCAAATAATTATGGTGCAATAATATAAAAAATATATTTCAGATTTAATCTGAAATCATTGTTAGGGCATTTGCCTTCTGCCTTTACCCAAAATGGATTGCTCAAGGAACCCCACCCTCCCCCCCATTTCTCTCTTCTCACAAGTGAGATGATAGGGAAGATCATGTGTCAAATTTGTTCAAGTCTGTTTCCTGTTTTGAGCTTTTAATGTATGCAGTCTTCATAATCAGTATCAGTTGCTTAGAATTTAGTAGCCTCTGATTTCACTTGGAAGAATAGTTCCTTTTTTTAAAAGGTAAGTCATGATATTTTAACTCACTTGCTTAACAACTTGCTGTATTATATACAAGCTATATATATATTATTTTTCTCAACTTATTGAAGGGTGAAAATACATTCAAGATATAATTCTCTGTTTACTAGCAACATGAATCAGAATTTGAAAATGGAAAGCTCAAGAAGACAAATGTATGGTATTAAACAACAAATGCTGAACATGTTCAGTTGGATACCTTTTTCAGATTTATGTCACTAAATAGTCCCAGTTGATATTTTATTTGCTTTTTTTCTAATAAAAATTGAGTTATCATTTTGGGCATAACATGAAACGCTCTTACCTAGAGATGTAAAATTTCCGGAAATTTTAAACCCATGAGAAAAAAATGTTCCTCCCCCTCCGTTTTTTCCAGAAAAAATAGAAATTTTTGAATAATTGAAAAAAAAAGTTCAGTGTGGAATAGTTTTATAAATTGCATGAAATGCAGTGTATATAAAAGTATTATGCTTGCAATAAAACAGGTAACCATCCTCCTTTCCCTCAAAAGCAACAAAAAAAGCAAGAAACCATCAACATTAAAAAAATAATCAGATTTGACCGTTAACACCAATAGCAAATAAAGTTAAGGTCCTCCTTAGTATTTAAGCTCCAAAAAAGGTTTACCTTTTGAATGGCATTTAAAAAAAAACAAACAGCAGACACAACATACATGTGCAATTTATTCTATCTCATTTTCTGAACTACTGTTATAATTTTTCATTTCTTCTTCCTCTTCATTTTTCTCATGGACTTCTAAAACCTTTAGGGTTGCACGGATTGAAACAAGCTTTTTTACCCTTTCACAGGTCAGTTTGTTTCTTGATTTGATGTGAATATTACCATAGACCAGATTCTTTCACATGCAGCAGAAGATGCAGGAATCTGCAGTAAGCGAGATGCAAGAGGTGTCAGAGGTTGTGTGGTGCAGAGACCTTGCCACCATGTTGTAGGAGGGATATGTTTTGTAGAATCCCAGAATGCATTCCTGGCCCAATTCCCTGAAGAGGTTCTATATTCTGCAACATTTGAAAGTACTTTTCCAACATCAAGTCCTAAGTGCCCATCTTGTTTCATAATCTAGTCAAATGCGGCAGCTGTATTCTCATCACTCACACCACACTGCCTTTGAATCTTGGATCCAGTAGATTTGTAGCAGCATATATTGGATGGCAATGACATTCTTCCTGTTTCTTAATAAAACCTTAATAAAACCTTTCACTTTACGTGGAGATGCACTTAGATTTTCAAAAACAGATGTTTTTGTCATAGCCATGTGGTTAGGAATTTCTGACAAAAGTGCAGTGTCTGATTCAGATGCACAGATTGCTGGAAAAAATATTAAAATCTGTAGGGAGTTCTGCAGCTGAACCCAAAACACATCCTCATCAAGCACATATTTCTGGGAATTTTAAACAACTCAATTATTACTGTTGCTTGAAGAGCTTCTTTGTTTTTTAGTAAACTTTCAAAGGGGATTACCACTCCACCCCAACATGTTTTACTACAGCGCTTCAGTGTCCCTATTTTATTATATGCATTTTTTTGCTTCTTGAAGACTGCGGTGACAATATGAGTAGCTTTTACATATTTGATAACTTCCTTAGCTCTTCTTTAAATCCTTTCAAGGGTGTGTCCAGTTTCATGAAGTCACTAAGAAGTAAGTTTAGTCCATGAGATGCACATCCTATTGCAGTATTATGTGGATACTTGTCCATTATGATTTCCCATGCAGCTTTCATACTGCTTGCATTGTCAGCAAAGCAAATGCTTTACCACTCTTTCTCTAAAATTGCACATATTTCACTGCTGATATACTCTGCAGTATCTGTTCTCTCTAGTTTCAATGCTTCTATAAAAGACTGGTTGAGGTATTGTTATCAGAAAATCGATGATTCCTTCTCCCCGAACATTTGTCCATCCATCTGCAAGTGCTGCAAGACATAGTGCTTCACTTAGTTTTCCTTGTACAGATTCCATCACACGCTCATATTCTGACTCCAAAAGAGGCTTGCTCAAGGACTGTCTGCTTGGCAAATGGTATGGTCATAGTAATTTAAAAGTTTCCTGCCATTTTTGACAAAGCTGATCCAGAAGCATATATTGCTCTTGCAAGAACGTGATCAATGTTCTCCTGATTCTCGGGTGTCATTTTATCTATAAATGAAGATATTGTGTATTTTTGTGCAGTAGTGGTTTGCAACACTTCCTTACCTGAAGAGGCTGTTAATGAAGCAAGACTTTGTGATGATCCAGAAGCAGCAGAAAGAGTGTTTCAGGAATTAGAATTCTGAAAGGAAAAGCAACATGCACTTTCATTCTGGTCCTCATCATTTAATTCCATAAAGTATTCTTTAATGTTTTTAGGGCACCTATGGCACGCAAGGATGTGTTTTGTCACCCTTGTAGCATTTGGAAAAGTATATTTCTTCTCACAGTATTTGCAAATTGCAGCTTTGCTCTCAGCAGAAATTGCACTGTGGAAATGTTTCCAAACTCTCACCATTTTACACTGAGGAAGAAAAGAAAAACCAATTTACTGACTAGACTATAGGTAAACATTATTGTGTGGTGGTGGAGAACATTAAGAGGAATCATTTAAGGGTTACAAAAAAGAAACAAATTTGTCAATTTTTTCCTCTGACCAGTCAGTTAAAGCCTGAAAGAAGGACAGAAACTATCATCAACTGTATACCAAAAATTACTCAGCTATAGGAGGTCTGAGGTACATAAATAAACTAAACTGGAGTCTTTCCCATGCAGTGCTCTCCTAGTGGCACAAATGCATATTTCTCTTGTTTGGGAACTGCATTGAGAAGTACAGCGTTACTTGAATTGTATTCTAGAATTTGCTTGGCTTCAGCTGAGAGAACTTGCAATAATTTAAGACGTTACAAAAAGTCTCAGAAATTTTTCATTAAGGTCTTCATGTTATATAGTTTGAATACCATGTCATAGATATATTATCATTGGAAAAAAAACATTCCACACTCATTTTCTTTTTCAAATTTTCTGGAAAAAAATGGCTTTGGGGAAAAAAAACCTGTTTCTTCCCAATTTTTCCAGTTTTTTTCCAGGCCTTCCCATCTCGACCCTTACCATATGATGCTTCTGAAGTGATTGTCACAAAGACTTTCAAGAAGGACCTTAATGTTTAAAACAACTGCTGATACATAGGTAATTGTTCAGAAATCAGAAATAGGATTGTGTACCTCAGCCCATCAACCTGGTGACAAGCAAGGAGTTCTAAAAGTTAGACTCTCTACAAGATCAAAGAGATTTCAGATTAAGGAAGATTGGTGTGAATTCTTTTTGTAAAAAAATCTCATATATTGCTAGGATATTTTAGAGGAGAGAACCAATTTTATTCATACATGTCAATTCTACATGGGATTGAACAAAATAACTTTTTGTGATAAATATTTGTTCAGCAATCCGGAGGTGCTTATGACAGCCAACTTTAGTTTTACAAAGCAATTTTCTTAAACTGCTCAGTATCTTAATGTTTTTTAGAAGATCTTCCTTGTTCTGGTATCCCTTGCCCTCAATATCCCACCTTTCACTTTTCTAAACAAATTTTAGCAGGTTTGAGAAGACAGGATGTGAGAGAAGATTGTGATAGCTATCAAAATATTTATATGGCTAAGGAAGTATTGAGACACAATATTTGTTGACACTAGTGACTTGTATCAAGAAGTAAATATGTGAATACCTAATATAGTGAATAAATTGTGGCCCTCTGATGCAGTACTATAACTTCTAGCATCCTACATGTTGGTCATATTAGCGAAGGCTTTTAAAAACTGTAGCTCAACAAATGGAGGGCTATACTCTACTACCCCATGCCATGTACTGAAAATGCAATTATCTAATTCTTAACCTTGAAATTTTAAAAGTTTAAAATATTTTGGACCTATATATACTTTGATAAGTTTGTGAAGTTATAATATCTACTAAAAACCTTTCTGTAATCATGTTATGATGTATATATGTTGTGTTTTTAAGCATTTTACATTATGCACAGTGATCAAGTGGTGAATATATGTCTCCACAAATTTTTAATTTACCCAGAGGATTAGATCTAAATTAGTTTAACCTGGATACCATTGAAAACAATGGAACTGGTTAAACGGAGCAAATCCCATTTATTTCAGTGGATATTAATTGCAATTAAGTGTATGAATCTAACCTATCTATATTGTACAATGTCCATACAGAAGATACTGTGTGGTTTTTATAAATGACTTGAAAGGGGCATTTTAATATAGCATGATACGTATGTCCATTCAACAGTTTTTAAATATCTCACAACTAACCTTCATAATCTCTTTAATGTTCAGAATGCTTGGTTAAGTACCGTTGTTTCTCTTGCATGTTACTTACTGATATTATTGAAGTAAATTTACTTCATTTGGCTAAAGTTAGATATGTATGTAATTGGTTTACTAAGTGGTTTTTGTCTTAAATGTATTAATTAAATTTGGTTTCATTTAAAATGTGTGCAGATTCTCATTTTAATGTATAAATACAAAAACATGAAGACAGCAGCCTAGATGGTTGCTGGATCTACAGTAATTTTTGGTATTTTGAGTGGATAGTTTAAGGGTAACAACAATCCTTAGTGGCAAGGGGAAGCGGGGAAGAAGGAAAACAAATGACATGGCAATAAATGTATGCTGTATCAGAGCCACTAAATTAGGCTGTACTGTTTTAGTCAGCATCTGGAACATGTTGAGATAATTGATGATGCTATGTACAAGGTAATTGACAATCACTTAACATAAATATCCAACATATTTCAGATTACACTATTTGCTTCTTTATGCCAGGCCCAGGTGCCCATTCCAAGCTTAAACCTCTTTTGGTTTTTGCTTACCTGATATCACCAGACAAACTGCGTCTTTATAATACACTCAACTAGAAAAGGTTGGCTATGAAGGAAACAGAGGACTTCGTGGACTGCAGAGGCTCAGATTCAATTGTACCTGATTAACTATGGATGCTTGGTGGATGATTTTAGCCAATCATTCTCAGACCTATTTCACAAGGTTGTTACTGAGAGAGAAAATAGAGGATGGAGTACTATTACAGGTTCTTTAAGATCCTGGAGAAAAAGGAAAAGACAAATCTTGCAAGTGAAAAAATAAGCGTGAAGTTACCACACTGAGACTGAAACTAGAAATAAGTCAACTGCAGATTGCATACAAGAGAACTTCTATTTTATTGTTATTATAAAAATGTGTATTCTATTTCAAGTAGCACCAATAAACCTAGGGAAAAACTTTTTTGAAGAACTAAATAAACTAACAACAAAATTGATTTGGCTGGGGAAAGAACCACGTATTAAATTAAAATTACTACAGGATAGCAAAGAGAAAGGAGGCTTCGGGCTCCCAGATTGGGAGATGCATTACCAGGCAGCAGCACTCACATGGATTAAAGATTGGATAGATCTAAAAAATAAAAGGATTTTGACTAGAAGAACATGACTTACAAATAGGCTGGCATGCATTCATATGGGATGGGGAAAACAAAACACATAGTTACTTTCAGAGACACCAGATTAGAAACACTTTACTACAAATATGGCAAAAATTAAAAAGAACCACAATAAAATACCAACCTGGTTATCAATGGAAGCATTAATTTACCTAAATGTATTAGATATAGACAAAATAAGAAGATATAAAGACCTGCTAAATGACCAGGGGAAACTAAAAACTAAACAAGGACTAAAAAAACAGGGAACAGACATTGATTGGTGGCCATATATGCAGATCCAGACCAGATGTAAGAAAGACTCAGAATTATTCGGATTTCACAAAGAATTGGACAAGATCTTACAAGGGACAGAAGAAAAACTGATCAGCAAAATATACAATTACCTATTGAGATTTAGAATGGAAGAGGAAGTAGTTAAAGAAGTTATGGTAAACTGGGCAAAAAATTTCAGATATAACAGAAATTGAGAAACTGGGAAAAATACTACAAACTGATCATGTCAGCAGCCTATAAAGAGACTCTATATAAAATGTTTTACTGATGGCACCTACCCCCAGTGAGATTAGCAAAAATGTTCCCAAACAGATCACCGGATTGCTGGAAATGCAAACAGGCCCAGGAAACGTACTACCATATGTGGTAGACGTGTGCGGTAGCCAAAAAATACTGGATAAGAATAAGAAAGTGGTTCGAGGCGATAACCAGGAAAAAAATAGAATTGAAACCAGAATTATTCCTATTAAGCATGCTCACAGAAAATTACAATAAAAAATACAATACTTAATATTACATGTCATACCTGCAGCCAGAATTGTGTATGCGCAAAACTGGAAGAATAATACCATACCATCAGAGAAAAGTGTGATAAGAAAAGTGCTAGAGTGCACTGAGATGGATAGACTGACAAAAGAAATAAAAAATAAGGGGGAAACGGAATATTTGGTATGAAATGAATGGTATAAATGGTTAGAGGATAGGTGCAAAAACTAGGAAAATATCAAAGAAAGAAGACTTAGGAGTTAGAAAATAGTAATAAATCTGTAGAAATATATATGACCAAAAATGTATGTTTATAAATTAGTATATTATGTTAATATGTATAAAAGATAATGGAACCACATATATAGATTATAGATGTCAAGGGGAAAAATGTATAGTATATATACGTGTGTGTATATGTTATATATATAAAAATGGATATATAGGATATATAGCAAAAAAGGCTCTAAGAGTTGTAAACCTAATCTTGCGTAGCTTCTTTTCCAAAAATACTACACTACTAACCAGAGCATATAAAACATTTGCTAGACCAATTCTAGAATACAGCTCACCTGTTTGGAACCCTCACCATATCTCTGACATCAATACAATTGAAAGTGTCCAGAAATATTTTACAAGAAGAGTTCTCCATTCCTCTGTAAACAACAAAATACCTTATCCCACTAGACTTGAAATCCTGGGCTTGGAAAACTTGGAACTCCGTCGCCTTCGACAAGACCTAAGTTTAACTCACAGAATCATCTATTGTAATGTCCTTCCTGTTAAAGACTACTTCAGCTTTAATTGCAATAATACAAGAGCAACCAATAGATTTAAACTTAATGTCAACCGCTTTAATCTAGATTGCAGAAAATATGACTTCTGTAACAGAATCATCAGTGCTTGGAATACTTTACCTGACTCTGTGGTCTCTTCTCATAATCCTAAAAGCTTTAACCAAAAACTTTCTACTATTGACCTTACCCCATTCCTAAGAGGACTATAAGGGGCGTGCATAAGCGCACAAACGTGCCTACCGTTCCTGTCCTATTGTTTTTCTTTTCTTCTTCCTATATATATATGCTTATACCTCCTAATATTTACTCATATATATGTTTATATATGTTTATATACTATATAACCTTTCTGTATGATACTTACATATATTGTTGTGACAAAATAAATAAAATAAAAATAAAATAAAATAGTGGATGTATACCGATAAGGAAATGTTGCAAAGACGAAAACTGTTAAAAACTTTTAAAAACTGTTTAATAAAAAATAATTTTTAAAAATGTTGTATAAAATATATATTTATATACCTGTGTCCAAAGAGATACTTAAGAAGGTTCTGCAAATATAAATGAATTACTAAGCATAAACATAAAAAGATACTACTTGTTGCTTTAAAAATGGGATTTTTTGATTCCCTGAAATATTGCAGTTCCTTTATAATAATGTCTGAATCTGACCACACTCAATCCATGCACAAAACTAATTTCAACAGATTTAGAGTAGGCTTAGAAATAAATGTGCCAGATATTTTAATGGTTATATTTTAATCTATAAAATAAATTTATAACTTTATAAAGTGGATAAAAATGCTGAACTTTATTAATGCACCAAGGAATATGGATTTGTTACTTCATATAGAATAGAATAGAATAGAATAGAATAGAATAGAATTTTTTATTGGCCAAGTGTGATTGGACACACAAGGAATTTGTCTTGGTGCATATGCTCTCAGTGTACATAAAAGAAAAGATATGTTCATCAAGGTACAACATTTACAACACAATTGATGATCAATATAGCAATATAAATCATAAGGATTGCCAGCAACAAGTTATAGTCATACAGTCATAAGTGGAAAGAGATTGGTGATGGGAACTATGAAACGATTAATAGTAGTGCAGATTCAGTAAATAGTCTGACAGTGTTGAGGGAATTATTTGTTTAGCAGAGTGATGGCCTTCGGGAAAAAACTGTTCTTGTGTCTAGTGTCTATATGCCACATCATATGGCACAGGCACAGGACATTGTAACTCAATCCTTTGGTGCCTTTGGCTAATTAGTCTGCCTAACCTCTTTGCAGGATTATGCACTTTATATGCAAAATATAACAGATTCAACAATCCAGGCAACCACCTGATAGCACATAGAAACACAGAATATGCTTAACTCTCTGCTAGTGGTTCTTCAGATTTTTGCATTTAGACATGTTAGTTGGTACACCTTTTTACACTTCTGAAGGAAGCCTATAGATAGACTCTTAATATTTATGAAATAAATAAAGTCTGGCTGTCATGTGTCACATTGAACTCGCACATACATTTTAAACTCTAATGCAGTGTTCGTCAAACCTAATGACTTTTAAGATGCAGGGACTTCAAGTCCCAGAATTCCCCAGCCAAACTAAATTAAAGTCCACACAACTTAAAAGTTGGCAAGTTTGAGAGACGCTGCCCTAAAGGATGTTCTGTACGAAGCACTGTTTCTAATTATTTTGACTTACCTGTTTAATTTCTTTACAATGAAAAATAGTGGGCTGGGAGGATTAGTATAGGGCAGAGGTCTTCAAATTTGGCAGCTTTAAGACTTGTGGACTTCAACTCCCAGAACAGAAGCCAGCATAGCTGGCTGGAGAATTCTGGGAGTTGAAGTCCACAAGTCTTAAAGCTGCCAAGTTTGAAGACCTCTGGTATAGGGTAAATGGGCTTGTCTCTTGGTGAGACAGTTTCATCCAAGGAACCTGAATTACACCCACGGGCAACAGCTGACATCTAATTCTGATGAAGCGATTACATTTTCTTAACGATAAGCTTTTTTAGTAGCGCATTGGACGGAACTTCTTTTCAGTTGGTGAGTTGCAGAGGGGACAGATTTCAAGGATACACGCATACGCTATACCCAGGAAACGCTGGGTCTGCAAGGGGAGCGTTCTGCAGCATGGATGCTGCAGAGTTGGGAGCTTTTACTCCCGAGCAAGCGGCGGCTCCTGTAAATACGGTGGAGGTGAGTGAAAGCAGCGAGATCAAAAAGAGGAAGCGATTGTGGAACTTTAAGCTTTTTAAAGTTGCTGACAAAAAAAAATGAGTGTGTAAATCTAGTTTTAGAATCTTCTGATTACAGTTTTATGATATATATCCTTTTCTGACCCTCTTTTTACTATTGGAGATTATAAAAAGAGGCATTAATCCCTCTGTAAGATGAAGCATAGAGTAAGAAGTTATACCCTCTTTCTTTCTCAGCATCCTGGTGATTAGAAAGAGACTCAATCTCCAGACAAGTAGGGCTATCCTTGATAGAATTCTCGGTTTTGTAAGACAAGAAATCCAAAGATTGATTTAAAGAAATCGGTAGTTTATATCCTAGTATTAGTGTTCTTATATGTATAATACTATATTCCTGAAGCGGTAGTTTTTAATTCATCTCCGCTTTTGACCGTACTTGTGCTATTGCTATTCTTGTCTCCCATATTTCTCTTTTTAGAGATCAGAGGTCCTGGAAATTTGACTTTGCTGGAGCTTGAGGAAGCCCGGATAAAACAGCTGTTGCTCCAACAGGTGTTGGAGTTTGTTGCTATTTTGTGTTTGATCAGAGCAGTTTTGTTCCACCACTGAAGAAAGATGCTCATGCGTTCTTCAATAACTTTAGGTGTATCTCTCACATATGTGCACTTTATCTGTGATCTTTCTTGACAAATTCCTACTAAAATAAAAGACTCAGTGGTATAGTAGTAGATCATTAATAGAAGCAATAATGGAAGTACCTAATGGGAGACTTGATTTGCCAAAGTAAGTCAATGTTTCCAAGAATTTTGGTTTCCTAGGAATGAATATGTTGCTTAATCACTTTGGCTTGTTTTCAGGTTTCTGATTCTAGCCAGAATTTCTGGTTTGGGTTCATGATATCCTTCATGGTTTATTTATCCCTGTTTGACATCAGGAGCCATTTAGAAATAATCAAGAATTAGAACATGCTATGACAGAAACTTTATTTCAGCCATTGGCCAATAAAAATCATTCAGTAAAACAAAAGGCTTAACATCCATGACATCCATGACTATGGCAACCATTTGTGAGTCCCAGTATGCTATATTATTCACAATAATCTGTTAGCTATTGTATATAAACAAGATCATCTTATATCTATATTGGCTTTAAGGCCATGATTTAACCTGTTTGCTAAAGTAGCCTGGTTTTGAAGATCCCTATCCATCTTACTAAATAGAGAATTCTAAATTTATGGAAAATCTGAATGAGAGATCTGTTAGGAAGTCCAATACTTCTTAAATTCTGTGGAATGAGAAATAAAATATAAATGAACTAAACTAGTATTCATTCATTTAAATTAAAAAGTTCTAGTAGACTTTCTAGATCAGGGTGTCAAATTCGCGTCGTCACATGGGACGTGAGGTATCGGGACTTTTTCCCCCTTCGCTAAACCGGGTGGGGGCAGGGCCAGCTCATGATATGTCTGGCCCATGAGCCAGGAGTTTGACACCCCTGTTCTAGATACATGTTGTAATAAATATATCTTAGTACATACTACTATGGATAAAACAATAATTATAAAACTATTGATTTTTAAAAAATAAAATATTTTTCTTGGAATTTGTGTTTCATATATTTTACTGATTTGATGTACTTTTGTTTTCAGGAAAAATGGAGACTACTTCCAGCTTTTTTGAAGGTTAGTATACGGACAACCAGATTGGGGAAATCTTTTTCCTTTTTTTCACAAAGTTATTATATATAGTTGCTGGTTTTACTCAGTTGTTGTCTACAATAACGAGAAAATGCATTTAAAATAGAATATTTTTGGTGTGCATTTTGTTATTTTTTCATCTGGACTACTAATTTTTCTCTCTGTAATATGTTGCATAATATTACATCTTTTCCTTTCAATTTTACTCTCAGAAGTATATTTTGGAATTAAAATTAGAGTGAGTTTGTGTGAGCCGAAAGATAATATAGCAGCAGCCAATAGGAATAATGTAGTTTGATTTTATATATATATATATTTGTTTTCTGAGGTTTATATATATGTGTAGATCTTTGGTTATTCGGGTTTTCTCCCGCGTAAAATTGGAAGTGTCTTGGCGACATTTCGACGAAGTCTCATTCGTCATCTTCAGGCTTCAGCTTCGTGCTTCGTGCTCCTATATATATATATATATATATATATATATATATATATATATATATATATATATATATAGGTCTTTGGTTGTTCGGGTTTTCTCCGTGTAAAATTGAAGTGTCTTGGCGACGTTTCGAAGTCTCATTCGTCATCTTCAGGCTTCAACCGTGCTTCTGGGAGCAATGTGTGATCGCAGCTGTTTCTTCCTTTTAACTGCTAGTGGGGGTTTGAACTGATTGGGTGGGAGCTTGGCTGTGCTCTGATTGGATGGGGGGTTTTCTGTGCTCTGATTGCTGGGGGTGTGTCCTGTGTTGGTGGGGGCTTGGTTGTGCTCAGTCTAGTCTGTGCTGCAGGGGGATTTGAGCTGGTGAGCTGCATAGCTGTTGTTTGGCTTTGTGGTCGTACTACATCTTCATAGTGGGTGTCAGTCTGCTGCATGAATGGATTGAAGGGGTTTGAAATGGCTAATGTTGCAGCTGCGGTCTGGCTTCTGGTCCTTGGTCGTGCTTCATGATCAGTGTGGGTTTGGGTCTGCTTTCTGGGTGGATGTGCGAAAAATCTGATCACAAACCCAAACTCTGGCTCAGATATGTAGACGACACCTTCATAATCTGGCCACACGGGAAAGAAAAACTTGACAACTTCCTCACACACCTCAATAGCCTACACCCCAAAATACAGTTCACCATGGAAACAGAAGTTAATAACCAACTTCCCTTCCTGGATGTCTTAGTCTACAGAAAACCCAATGGCTCCCTAGGACACACCATCTACCAGAAGAAAACACACACAAACCGCTATCTGCACGCACTCTCACACCACCACCCAGCACAGATCAACTCCGTAGCCAAGACACTCATCTCCAGAACAAAATGCTTAGCTGATGAACAACACCTAAAACCCGAACTAGACACTCTCACTAACGTACTAACATCCAATGGATTCCAAACAAATAAGATTACCAAGCTAATCCAAAAAGAACCCCCCACTAAAATCCAAGACAGAGAACAAGAAAACGGCACAGCCCTCCTCCCATATATAAAAGGCACCACAGACAGAATCAGCAAGATCCTCCACAAACACAACATCAAGACAGCATTCTGCACAAACAGAAAAATATCCACCATCCTAAGAAACCCCAAAGACAAAATTGAGTTAGAAAATCAAGGAGTATATGAAATCCCATGCACCGCCTGCCCCACCACATACATTGGACAAACCAACAGAAGAATAAGTGCACGATTGAAGAACACAAGAACTCATTCAAAAGAGGAACCAACTTCTTCCCTGGTCCAACACTTTAAAGTCACAGGACATGATATTGACTTTAAAAGACCAGAACTATCGCCAAAACTGAACACTTTAACAACAGAATAATCAGAGAAGCCATTGAGATAGAAAACGCCCACACAGCATGAACAAACGAGATGACACCTCCGCCTACCAGCCATTTGGAAACCCGCCTTATTGACAAACGAGTTCCTAACACGAGGAATGACACCAGACCCACACTCACAAGGTCCACACAGGATGTCACCACCGACATCCACCCAGAAAGCAGACCCAAACCCACACTGATCATGAAGCACGACCAAGGACCAGAAGCCAGACCGCAGCTGCAACATTAGCCATTTCAACCCCTCCAATCCATTCATGCAGCAGACTGACACCCACTATGAAGATGTAGCACGACCACAAAGCCAAACAACAGCTATGCAGCTCACCAGCTCAAATACCCCTGCAGTACAGACTAGACTGAGCACAACCAAGCCCCCACCAACACAGGACACACCCCCAGCCAAACAGAGCACAGAAAAAACCCCATCCAATCAGAGCACAGCCAAGCTCCCACCCAATCAGTTCAAACCCCCACTAGCAGTTAAAAGGAAGAAACAGCTGCGATCACACATTGCTCCCAGAAGCACGAAGCTGAAGCCTGAAGATGACGAATGAGACTTCGTCGAAACGTCGCCAAGACACTTCCAATTTTACATGGGAGAAAACCCGAACAACCAAAGACCTATATACAAACACCCGTGAAAACCTCAGAAAACAAATATATATATATATATCTGTATTTTAAAATATTTATTGATTCAGAAGGAAGATCCATTTTATCCTCTTTATCTTGGGCCAATTAGTTCATTATAAGCAGGGCTTGAGCATACTGTAAGTCTTTTCATGTTATTGTACCTCAGTAAACAGTGTTACTACAGGCCTATTCTCCCTGATCCTGGAAGATGCAATCCAAGTTTTTTTTTTTTAAAAAAAGTTTTATTATACTTACATGTTGTCCTCACCTTTTATGTTTTAAATGTCTACTAAGAAACCTAGTATGTGAAGCAATCTAATAGATATGTAGTTATTATGCATAATAGATGTAAAAATCCATACTTATCTCATAATGTACACTATAAAACTAATCTTTACATTGCCAGGATGGCTGAATTATTTATGCAAAACCAAATTCATTTTTAAGTAAAACATGGAAATCCTTCAAGTGAAACTTCAAAGTATTAAATGAGATTTAAGCAGTTCAGAAGTTCTATATTTTTTCTTCACTGAAGGTAATCTTTCTATTTTAGGTAAAAGGACTTGTAAAGCAACATATAGATTCATTCAATTATTTCATCAATGTAGAGGTAAGTCATTTTGTTTTATTGAATATTAAATCCTATAATATATAGTAGTTCTCAACCTATAGCCACAATTGGAGCTGAATTTGTCATAAGTCAGGTTAGACCCAATTTTACAATATTTATTGTGGGCTTTAAATGAATCACATGGTTATTAGAGCCATGGTGGCGCAGTGGTTAGAATGCAGTACTGCAGGTTACTTCTGCTGACTGCCAGCTGACTGCAATTTGGCAGATTGAATCTCACCAGGCTCAAGGTTGACTCAGCCTTCCATCTTTCAGAGGTCAGTAAAATAAGGACCCAGATTATTGGGGACAATATTCTGTAAACTGCTTAGAAAGGGCTGTAAAAGCACTGTGAAGCGGTATGTAAGGCTAACCTCAAAAACATCATTAAAAAAGGACAACAAAGAATGTTCTTTCTGCGCCAACTCAGTAAGCTCAAACTGCCCAAGGAGCTGCTGATTCAGTTCTATAGAGGAATTATTGAGTCTGTCATTTGCACCTCTATAACTGTCTGGTTCGGTTCTGCAACCCAACAAGAAAAACACAGACTTCAGAGGATAATTAGAACTGCAGAAAAAATAATTGCTACCAACCTGCCTTCCATTGAGGACCTGTATACTGCACGAATCAAGAAGGGCCGTGAATTTGTAAATATACAAATAGAATGAGACTATTGCCTTACACACTGTAAGCCGCCCTGAGTCTTCGGAGAAGGGCGGGATATAAATGTAAACAAAAAAAAACAAAAAAAATATTTACAGACCCCTCGCATCCTGGACATAAACTGTTTCAACTACTACCCTCAAAACGACGCTATAGAGCACTGCACACCAGAACAACTAGACACAAGAACAGTTTTTTCCTGAAGGCCATCACTCTGCTAAACAAATAATTCCATCAACACTGTCAAACTATTTACTGAATCTGCACTACTATTAATCTTCTCATAGTTCCCATCACCAATCTCTTTCCATTTATGACTGTATGACTATAACTTGTTGCTGGCAATCCTTATGATTTATATTGATCATCAATTGTGTTGTAAATGTTCTACCTTGATGAACGTATCTTTTCTTTTATGTACACTGAGAGCATATGCACCAAGACAAATTCCTTGTGTGTCCAATCACACTTGGCCAATAAAAATTCTATTCTATTCTATTCTAAGTGCTAAGTGCTATTAAGTGAATCCAGGTTTCCCAATGGCTATTTTTTTGCCAGAAATTGGCAAAAATAGCTAATCATAATCATGTGACCATAAGATGCTACAATTGGTTGTAAATACGAGCCAATTGCCAAATGCCCAAATTGCAATCACATGACTACAAGCAGTTGTAAACAGTTATAAGTCCAAGTACAGGTTGGAAGTCACTTTTTCTAAGACTGTTGTAACTTTGGTTTTACAATCACAGGTCAAGGACTACCTATTAAGGATATCCTTCAACCTATGTAAACCTTCTTTCATTTGCAGATAAAGAAAATAATGAAAGCCAATGAAAAAATTACAAGTGATGCTGATCCAATGTGGTATTTAAAGTAAGTCTAAATTTTATTCTGGCTGTAGCTTGAATATCCTGAGCTTCAACTTCCATGGAAGTTTTTGTTTTATCCATAAAATCTGCTATGAAATGCTGCAGATGTACAGATATAATATAATGGATTGAGCTAAGATGGATTAAGTGGCAATATGATTTTCCTACAAATAATAGGTTTTATTAAAAACAGTTTTTTCTTGTAGTTTATATATTATTTGTAAATTTCTGTAAATGTTCATAATTTGTTTAACTAAATAGAAATATAATATTAAAACATGAACTACATATTTGGCAATTGATTCATATTCTATTTATAATTATTTTTATTGTGTCTTACCTTGCAGATATCTCAATATTTATGTGGGTACTCCAGATGTTGAAGAAAGCTTCAATGTAACAAGACCTGTTTCTCCTCATGAGGTATGTCGTTCTATTCCTCATTTCACTTAGGAATTTTTTGACAATAGGCAAATTAGAGTGAGTTTACAATAAGCTGTCAGTTAAGGGGGGTTGTCTATTAAATTAGAATGATAGTGTACATAAATGTATGTAACAGATTTTTATGCATATAATATTTGCACAGATTTTAACCATTGCTTCTGATAGCCACTAAACCAATTCTACTATAATATTTTAGTATAATAGTATGGATAGTAATATAGGTATTGCTATAGATAAAATCCTAATGATTAAAATATATCTCTGAGGAAAGCTTTGAAGAAGTGTTGAAGACTTTCACATATAGAACATTTTTTTTCTTTTAAGTGTCGCCTGAGAGATATGACTTATTCTGCCCCAATTACAGTGGACATTGAATATACTCGAGGCAGCCAAAGAATTATTCGTAATGCATTACCTGTTGGCAGGTAAGTAACTAATATTTAGCCTTAGCTAATACATAACAGAAAATAGTTAGGAACTCTGCTGGATAATGCACATGGCCTTGATCTGAAAAGGCATCAAGATTACAACTAGCACTTTTATGAACAATATACTGTAAATACTAGTCATTTTCATCTGAGTGTAAAGCAGAGGCATTATATTAGTCTAGCACTTTGAATTTAATCTATTTTAGGATTAGAACACTCAGAATAAATCTACCTGATGAAACTGACCAGATAGTAGATTGAATCCGGCAAGATATGCAGTGGTGGGTCTCTACTCCCAGGAATAGAATCCCATAACTAAGGCAGTCTCTAGGCTTGAGCTGTTCTTTGCGACTATCCTCTTAATCACAGAAACAGTTGTATCAAGCCAAGGTTTTTTTTAGAGGTTGGTTACCTTGTGGATTGCAGCTCCATCGCAGTCTGACTTCATGCTGAAGCTAAGTACCAGCTATAGCTCTTGTTTGTGCTATAAGTTAGATTTTATATCGGTAGATTTGAATTCATGTGGCATGCTGAAAAAGGAAGATAAGGAGAACCAGTGTGATGTAGTATTAAGATGCTGTCCTAGAAACCAGGAGAGTGAGTTCTAGTTTCACCTAGGACATGGAAGCCGGCTGAGTGACTTTAGGCCCATCATTCTCTCTCAGCTCAACTCACTTCACAGATTTGTAGGAAGAGTAGGAACAAGAAGGAGAACTATGTATGTATACAACCTTGAGTTACCTATAAAGTAATAAAGGCAATACAAAAAGCAATTAAATAAATGAAAACACATAAATACTAGATTCATAGACTGCCAGTTATCGGCCAGTATATTATCTGTTCAAAAATACTTCTCTAAGCCGATTTTGGTGAGCTTTTATACTATTAAGGTGGACCTTATGCATTTTAAAAGGCCCAAAAAACTATACTGGTTTGATCTTTGGTCTTGTTAAGCTTCAAGGCATATTTAAAGAACTAAGAATATGCCAGTTTGTACATAATGTATTGCCTGATGTGTTTTGTTGATGAACTGCTAGTGCATTTAAAAGCTGATATTTATTGTACTAGCAAAATACTGGTAATGAGTGATGATCAGTAACTTCCATTTTGCTTTTGTAATGCTAATTTACCCTGTTTGTGCAATTAAGCCTCAGTAGCAGCCCTTTCTTTTATTTTATTTTTTTTTTATTTATTTGTCACAACATCATATAAAAAGGATTATATAGTATATAAACATATATATGAGTAAATATTAGGAGGTATAAGCATCAATATATATATATAGGAAGAAGAAAAGAAAAACAATAGGACAGGAACGGTAGGCACGTTTGTGTGCTTATGCACGCCCCTTATGGTCCTCTTAGGAATGGGGTGAGGTCAATAGTAGAAAGTTTTTGGTTAAAGCTTTTAGGATTATGGGAAGAGACCACAGAGTCAGGTAAAGTATTCCAAGCACTGATGATTCTGTTACAGAAGTCATATTTTCTGCAATCTAGATTAAAGCGGTTAACATTAAGTTTAAATCTGTTGGTTGCTCTTGTATTGTTGCAATTAAAGCTGAAGTAGTCTTTAACAGGAAGGACATTACAATAGATGATTCTATGAGTTAAATTTAGGTCTTGTCGAAGGCGACGGAGTTCCAAGTTTTCTAAGCCTAGGATTTCAAGTCTGGTGGGATAAGGTATTTTGTTGTTTTCAGAGGAATGGAGAACTCTTCTTGTAAAATATTTCTGGACTCGTTCAATTGTATTGATGTCAGAGATGTGGTGAGGGTTCCAAACAGGCGAGCTGTATTCTAGAATTGGTCTAGCAAATGTTTTATATGCTCTGGTTAGTAGTGTAGTGTTTTGGAAAAGAAGCTACGAGGATTAGGTTTACAACTCTTAGAGCCTTTTTGCTATGTAGTTACAGTGGGCTTTGACACTTAGATCATTTGACATGAAAACTCCAAGGTCTTTAACGGGTGGGGTCATCTGTAAGGTAATGTCCATCAAGTATGTACTTAGTGTTTGGGTTCTTTTTTCCAATATGTAAGACTGAGCATTTGCTGGTTGAGATCTGGAGTTGCCAAGTTTTAGACCAAGTGGTTAGATGATCAAGGTCTTTTTGGATGATAGATGCATTGTCTGTGGTGTTAAATAGTTTGACATCGTCAGCAAAGAGAACACAATTACTTGCGATATGGTCACAAAGATCATTAATGTATAGTATGAAGAGTGTTGGTCCAAGGACGCTGCCTTGAGGAACGCCACTCTTGACAGGAACAGGATTTGATAGAGCATTGCCAATTTTGACCACTTGTTGTCTGTTGGACAGAAATGCAGATATCCATTTGTGAAGGGGTCCTGAAATGCCATAGGATTTTAGTTTTAGGAGAAGTTTATCGTGTACTACTGAGTCAAAAGCTTTGCAGAAGTCTATGTAGATTGCATCTATTGTTTTGCCTTGATCAAGATTTGTAGTCCATATGTTTTTACAGTGAAGAAGTTGTAAGTTGCATGATAATTTTTTCCTGAAACCAAATTGTTTATTGGAGAGTAGATTGTTAGTTTCTAAGTGTGAGGTAATGGATTGGTTGATGATTGATTCCATGACTTTGCAGGTGACACAGTACAGAGAGATCGGTCTGTAATTTTCGACTAAGTTGGGGTCTCCTTTTTTGAAGATAGGGATGACTGTGGCTAGTGACCAAAGTTTGGGAAGGGAACTGGTAGTGAAAGCTTTGTCAAAGATTATGCTTAGGGGTTCTGCTATATTAGTGGAAAGTTTTTTTAAGAAGTATGTGCATAGTCCATCAGGTCCAATAGATAGCGATGGTTTCAAGTTATGAAGAGCTTTTTTGACATTATCTTCTGTGAAATCTATATGGGTTAAGTCATCATATTCAATGCTAGTGCGTTTATGGAATGTCGGATATGTGTTATTGCTGTTAACAAAAACTGAGCCAAAGAAACTGTTGAAGAGGTTAGCTTTAACTGTTTCGTCATTGTATTCTTTGTTGTTAGAATCTTTTAGTGGTGGGATGGATCTTGAGTCTTTAAGTTTATTGTTCACAAAATTATAAAAGGCACGATTGGAATTTGTGCGCAAAAGGTTCTCTTCTTGCTTGGTGTGATAATTTGTGCATTCAGTTTTTATTTGGTTGCATATATTTTTGTAGCGGTTTTTGAAATTTGCTACATAGCCTTTTTTGTTTCTTTTCCAGAGGAATTTTTTTTTTGATTGAAGCTTTTTTATTGATATGGGTAGTTTGCTTTTCCTGGTCATGGTGGTCATTTTTGGTACATATAGTTTAATGACTTTATTGATTTCAAGTAGGAAGACTCTATAGTGGTCTTCAGCGGTTGTGCAGGTTGCAAACAGATTTTGCCAGTCCAGAAATGAAAGATCGTTGTTTATAAGATCATAGTTGGCTTTCTTGTTTGTAACCAGCAGCCACCTTAATGCAATCAGAAAATCAAGGGGCAACAAAGAGCAGCTTAGACACTCACTTTTTGTTGGGTCTTTCGCATAGTAGACAGGTGACAAAATGGTCATGTCCATCTACCATAGGGAATTGATAGTCAATGATGACTGTTGACCCTCCAACCCAATTTGCATAGCTTGTGCCTAGTACTTTCGCATCATGTGGTTTGATTGCAAGCAGCGATTGTCCTTTGGAGGAATAGATCTCAAGCTGGAGATCTTATTCCAGTCTGGTATGCATTAACATCAGTGGAGAGGAAACAAGATAGGATGTGAAAACTTTAGCATGAGTAAGGTTCTCTGATTTGATTAGATCTTTTGGATCTTGAGCCTGTGTGAATTGATGGGTAGATAATTAGATTATAGAAATGCAATTAAATTCTTTCCTGCAGTGTCAATTCCAATATCAATTTACCATGTAGCATTATTGCAATTTTGTTTTATCGACAAATCAAGAGTAAATGGTAACTTTCGATTCCTACAAATTACCTGCATTTTCTTTCCTATTTTCATTTCAAGCAATTTAGGTTAAGTACTTACACAGCTTTGAATGTATATCATTTTTTAAAAATTGCATATAAAAGCAGTTCTTTCGGCTTTCTCTACCTTGTTTCTCTGGGATACTTGTGCTAGATTTGCATCTATGTAATTTGATTTCTCTACTAAATGAATGAACCTTCTAAATTAGCAACTCAGTAATTAGGTTACAGATAGTCTCATTTATCAACTGCCTCATTTATTGATCATTTGCAATTATGACAGTGATGAAAATTTAACCTCATCATCAATCCTTGTGTTTATGACTTTTGCGGATCCATAAAGGAAAGGATAGCTGAAATAAGATCATAAGGAAACTTGTGGTTTCACTTAGTGACTGCTTTACTTGGTGGCCCCAACTGTCACTAAACAAGCACTACCTATAATTATATTGCTGCTCTAAGATGATTGGCAGATTAAGTTATTGATCTCCAGCAAACAAATAGCCATGCTGTCTCAAGGGACATCGTTGGAAACTGAATACCTGAACTGAATTGCAAAGATAGCATTTAAGATGTAAATATCAATTCCATAAAGGATTTTAGGCATAAGAAAACTAACGAATATTTTTTAAATTGTGCAAATAATTATTTTTTTAAAACATAGAGTGGTTGGCACAGCATGATTGTAGCCATGCTGTGAAAAATCCTTTTAACATAAAGCAACTCCTGCACTTAATGTTAGCAAATTAATTCAGGTTTTATGATGTAGTAAATTTTGGTATCACTATTGGTGGCGTTACAGATAAATAGAAACCATGCCTTGATCCTTGCTATTTGGCTAAAGTAATTCCTATATTTGCATATATTCACCGCATTGGTTCAAACATTTCAAATCTTAAAAACAGATGTGAAATATGGAAAGCTGCAAGAGAAGGTTATAAAGAATGTTTCCATTTAGCAAATTTCCATATATTCATACCTCATTATTTGGTTTCCTGTTTAACAGTTCCAAAAGGACTGTTATACATTGATTTGGTAGGTAAAGTTCAATAAAGTTATTTCTTTCTGCGTTGTATGATTGGCTGCCCACTAACATACATAACGTTAACGGAATCCAAGTCATAGCTGATCTATGATAGTTTCTTGCCTTGGCAATGAAATAGAGGACGTCTCTGTTCATATATAAAAACAAAAGTTTTGTTTATTATCTGAAACTACGAAAACGGCTACCACCATTACTATCTGGCTTACTATTTTTCCAGTGGTGTTTAGGTAACTTGTCTGAAAGACGAGCTGATAGACCTTTTAACCTATGCTGTTTTTCTTCCTATAGGATGCCGATAATGTTACGTAGTTCCAATTGTGTTCTCACTGGGAAGACTCCAGCAGAATTTGCAAAGCTTAATGAGTGTCCTTTAGATCCAGGTTCCAAATTTATTTTCTAATATTCTTTGCTATTTTGATTACGGATTGATTCCTTTTAAGATAGTAATTACTAAGATTTTGCAATTATGAATTAATGTGTGATCTTGAGATTTTGCAGCTCAAAGTTGCAGTGAAAACAATTACTAAGTCTCCCTTTGAGGAAAAAGCAGCATCATTGGTAGTAGTATTTCATGTGATTTGCTTGTATTCAGATTCCTGATATTCCTTCAATTTTAATTAGCATATTTATAGAGCCATTCACCTCACAAACATGCAACTCTGGGCAGTATGCAACACAACAAGGGGCCGCGGTGTGGCTCAGGCTGTAAGAAGCCTGTTATTAAAACATAGCTGCCTGCAATTACTGCAGGTTCTAGTCCCACCAGGTCCAAGGTTGACTCAGCCTTCCATCCTTTATAAGGTGGGTAAAATGAGGACCCAGATTGTTGGGGGGCGGGCAATAAGTTAACTTTGTAAATATACAAATAGAATGAGACTATTGCCTTACACACTGTAAGCCGCCCTGAGTCTTCGGAGAAGGGCGGGATATAAATGTAAAAAAAAAACCAAAAAAAACAGAGGGCTCATGTAGGTGTTAAATAGAAATGAAGAGGGCACTGAACCTTGCAGAACCCCATAAAATAAGGGTTAAGGATGGGACTTCTCCCAATTGACTGACTGGTACTGGCCCCACAGAGAAAGTAAGTGAGCCAGCACAATACTCTGTTACCCATTCCTAGCCCGTGGAGCTGGCCTGGAAGGATACCATCTAAACCCATGATAAATGCCACCAGGAAGTCAAGAAGAGATAGATGTACTACCTCTGTCCCAACCCCATTAGAGATCATCTAAAAGAGTGACCAACACCATTTCCATCTCATATCCATATCCCGACTGAAAGGAGTCCCAGGTTTATCCAGGGATTTATTATCTTGCTGAGAGTTCAGGAAATTCCAAATGCATATTTCAAAATTGTATAAATCTTACAGCAACTGAATAAACGTTCATCTTCTATTTGGTAGGTGGCTACTTCATTGTCAAAGGAGTGGAAAAGGTCATTCTTATTCAAGAGCAATTATCAAAAAACCGAATAATAGTGGAAGCTGACAGAAAAGGAACCGTTGGTGCATCAGTTACCAGGTGGGTAAAGAATTACTGAATAACAGTCTCTTACATTAAGCTTGACTGGAATTCAGGAAATTGTTTTAGAATTATTCAAGAACTTGGGCATGTTAAGGAAGAGTTCTTTTCAGATACTTCCCAATATAATATCCTGTCACAAACTGATAATCCTCAATGTCCTTCACATTCACTTTCATCTTTCAACTTCCCATTTAGCATTCACTCACATGTCTCTCTCAGCTCTGTTGGTGCACTCAATCCACTATCTCTGTCCTGTTCTAATCAACAAAGACCAGTCCCCTCCATCATCCAACCTCTGGCATGGTTGTTTCCAAATCTAACTTAGTCACATAATCTGCCATCAGCTGCTGACTTCTTTTTCTGGCTAACCACTGACCAGTCTCTCACTGACTGGCAGCTCACTATGATTTTTCCTGCTTCCAAGCAATCTTTTTGGCTATTCGTGGCCTGGCAGCTATAGTCAGGAATAGATGCTTGAGATGTCCTCTGACTGGGTCATCTTGTCATTGAGCACAGCCAAAAAGAGAGAAATGGTTGATACAGTAGCTAATTTTCAACAGGAACATATTTTGGAGCTATGAAATTCCAACTACAAGAAGTCTTGACGCATTTTCCTCTCTCTGAATAAAAAGTATAAATATTAATGCTATATTCCTTTTTTTTGCAACCAATGCCTAGTTCTACGCATGAAAAGAAGAGCCGAACAAACATAACTGTGAAGCAAGGAAGGTTTTATCTGAAGCACAACACCCTTTCAGAAGATATTCCAATAGCAATAATCTTTAAGGTATTCTTAATAAACACCATAGTAATAATGTTACTGTTAAAAGAACTTCAGAAATTTGAAAATTTATTTAAAATGATGTGATAACTTTAGCTTTTGAGTGTATAAGTCCACTGATCATATTTAGGTCTCTGTTTTTTATCCAGCCTTTTCCAACCAAATACTTTTTAAAATGGATTCTGACTGAAGTTTTCAAAAAATATCTGGAGAATGCCTGGATGGGGAAGGTTATCTTAGCAATGTACTCCATATTATAGGGTTTGCAAAAACACTTTTGTTTCATTGGTTTTGAACACTTGGGTTGTATTTGGGCAAGGTCAAAATGTTCATACTGCTTTCTTCTTTTGTCTCTTTATAAGAGGAGAACAAAAGTGCAACTGAAGAAGAAAATATCTTGGATAGATGGGAAAAAAAGATGTGAGTGAGAAAGGAGAAAAAATGTAAACGAATGTGGCACAAGAGTGGGAAATATCGTACTCTGTAATATCTTCCTTATTGCTTGTCTATGTGTCTTAAAAGTTGACTTACTAAAGGCAAAGGGTCTATCTTAAGCATCAGATCTATTTGCGGTCCTAAAAGGTGGTAGAGAACACTACTGGCTTCTTCTACATTGGTGATTTGCCTTGCCAGATCCGTTACGGCATCCATTTTATGAACAGTAAAGTCTCCATTTTATGAATGTTGATTATCACAAGCTCTCAAAACTCTAGATATAGTTCCAGAACAAAAAGGTTGCCTATTTGTGATAGAGCAGGGGTGTCAAACTCACGCTCAGGGGCCAGATCCGGCCCACAGGATGTTTAGATCTGGCCTGCGGGGCTGCCCTGGAAACAGTGAAGGACCGGCCCATGGTGCTCTTCAAGCAAAAAGAGAGCTCGGGGCGGGGGGCATGTGCAGCCCTCCCAAGCTCTGTTTTCACTGGCAGAGGGCTGCAGGAGGCTGTCACAGCCAAAAATGGACGTTGAGCTGGTCACACACCCTGGCCCCCTGAGGTCAAGCACAGCCCTGATGCGGCCCTCAATGAAATCAAGTTTGACTCCCTTATTTATTTATTTATTTATTATTCGAATTTATATACCGCCCTATCTCCCAAAGGACTCAGGGCGGTTCACAGGCATATAAAACATCAATATACAAATTAAAATAATCCTTAAAAAATCCTTATGATAGAGTAAGTAGTGACACTGAGGATAACAGATGTTGCCAATGCCAGTACGCACTAACCAGATTTTTGAGCTCTTTGGTTGGAAATTCATTATCAGCTCAGTTTTAATACTGTTCTCCATTCAAAATCCATCTTAAAATGTATTTCTGGAATAAAATATATACAATATATATACAATAAAGTAGAAATATATAAAATATATTTCTTTCTATTGAAAGAAAATGAGTATTTTTGTAAATATTTTAAAGGCAGCCTCTCAATTAAATTGAACTTTTGTGGAGCAGCTGCTGGTAAATGCTGCTCATTTATTGTGCCTTGGGAATTCTATAAGGTAATACTTCTAGAAGTCTTCCATAATGTTATATAGCTTAGATGTGTTGTATTAACATCTCAGATCTGAAAAACATTACCAGAAGAGGGCAGTGCTCGATCGCAATACAACAACCAAAAAATGGCTTTGAGTTTGGGGGCTGCTTTGAAAAGTTATCTTTAGGGATTAAGACTTTTATGTATTTTCTGGTTTTAATACTACATAATTTATTCCTAGTAAGAAAAAATCTTCCAATTCATTTTGCCAGATCAATTATTTGTTCATATCAGAGAAGGACATCACATGTCCTGAAAGCATGTAACTTCTTTGCCTATTTGTGTGTCAGTAGCTATGAATTTAAATTTTACTTCTGTGCCCCATCTTTATTTTTCATGAAAGAAAACATTTCTTAGAGTAGTGTACATGGTTAGAGGATAAAACTCTGGCTGTCTGGATAGCATTTTTAATATAGGAAATGGATACATATTTTGCTGGCAGTAGGATATTAAGATAAGAGCAAGTTGACTGTAGTGTTTGAATGGTACATTACAATAATACAATCCTGCTTATA